>NW_024039160.1:0-587961 GCF_016077235.1 Cyprinodon tularosa
GTGCAGAATTAAGGATTAAGTATTCTAAACAAAAATCCCTTCAATTGGATTTTTACATCCTATACAGATCAACCTTTGAAGCATCTTTTGATTCACTTTCAGCTTCCTCTCCTATTTTAGAGTTTTCATTATTATAGCGAATCTGAACCCTGTAAACCTAGAGTTATTAATCTAAGGTTATTATTGTTTTAATCATTTGCATAACTTGGTTTAAACTATAGTTTATAGTATCAGTCAGAGGAAAATTAAATAAAAGCAACCCCCCAAAAATGATGTCATTCAGCTCAGCAGAGGCCTGGTAACGAGTTGCTCATTAAATCCAGGTGTGTTGTGGAAGAGATGCATTTAAATGGGAGGGATGGCAGCTCTCGAGGACTGGACTTAGATACTACTGTATTAGATGTTGTAGCAGAGCAATGAAATTTGTTTCATTGAAAAAAAAAAAATCTTTTGTGTTATTCCAGGTCAGAGACGGGGCAATGTCTGACCTGCAAACGCAGTTGAGAGAAGTTCTTAGAGAAAACGAACTGCTGCGTAGAGAAGTAAGCCTGCATTTCTATTTTTATTGTTATTTTTTTAATGTTCACTTTACGTTCACCTCCTGTGAAACATTCTATTGTCTTATCTGATGACAACTGAGATTATTATTGAAATCTTTTGTTGGAAATGAGCGCCCAGATTAATTTAATGGATGTTTTTTGTTGTTTTTATGCAGCTGGATTCCAAAGAGTCCAAATTGAGCTCCTCTATGAACTCCATAAAGACATTCTGGAGTCCAGAGCTGAAGAAAGAGAGAGCGGTGAGAAAAGATGAAGCAACAAAGATGGCTGTGTGGAAGGAACAGTACAGGGTGGTGCAGGAGGAGACGCAGGTAGGAATATAAACCTGTTTTTGTGACTGTTTTCTGTCTTTATAGAAAAATAAAGGAAAAGCAACATTACTTAATAACATACAGACATTTGCATTATATTAAACAGAGAACATAGAACAACAGGAAGCCTTTATTCAAGCCTGTATGAGTGAGTAGGACCGTTTCAGATATAAGCCTAAACTACAAGATGGAGACGGTGGCAGAAATCAAAAGGCTAATTTGATGAGCTGAAAAACCATTAAATGGGATAGAAATTCATTATTTCCAACCTAACTGGAACCCATGCTCTCAGGTAATGTACAAGTAAAAATAAAGGCATGAGGTCTTTTTTTAGCGCTGCAACTAACGATTGTTTTGCAAATCGATTTATCTGTCGATTATTATTCTGATAGCAAAAGGCAAGGCAAGGCAAATTTATTTGTATAGCTCAATTCAGTACAAAGACAATGCAAAGTGCTTTACATGATTAAAATATAGGAAAATAAAACAGAATCAAAGCAAGTAGGAAAAAACAAAAAATAAATAAATAGATAAATAAATAAAATAAAAAATGCAGAAACAAAAAATAACATTAAAAACATTAAAAAGTTGAAGTAATGATGTTTCAGTTGAACTGTTTAACTAGAACAGTCGAAGACCATCCTAAGCAAATGTGTGTTTACACAAGGTACAAAAGGTTCCTTGAAGATTTTTTTACGAAATTAAACCAGATGAAACTAAAACTTTTCCTCTTGAGGAGTTCTGGGTAGAGAATATTGATTGACAAAATATTTTGAATGCAAAATGTTTGTATAATTTGTACAATCTTGGTATAATTACTGCTCTAAGTGGGTTGCTTTGTCAGTTAAAGGCCTATTTTATAGTCTAAACTATATACCCCAGTTAAAGATTAATCTATTACTAAATTAGTTGACAATTATTTCAATAACCAGTTAATCACAATTAATCAGATTAATTGTTTCAGCCCTAGTTTTTTGTATCAGTGGTGTGATTAGACCTCATCAACGTGTATTTATTAGAGATGTGTGGCTATTACACCTTATATTACACCTTTAATCAGTTATATTGTTCCAATCTCCTTGTAATTTCTTTTCACTGAAAGGGTTCAAGTTTTGACGATTTTGCTTTTTGCCTGCATTGTTGCTTAACAGCAGATTGGAGTTTTGTAGAAAGTCAGTCATAGTGTACCTTTGATGACGCTTTATCAAGACTCAGAAGACCAACAGAAAGTCGTTCAAATTGTGAAGTGAAATCTAAAAAGTGCAGCATGCATTTAGCCCACCTTAATGAACACTTTGCAGGTATTTACCAGGTCTCTACCAGCTCTAAAATACTAGAGATTGCCGCGGCTTCTCACCTGGATTCTACCTGGGCCATTCTAACACTTAAATATGCTCTATCTATCTAGGCTTATCTTACCAGCCTTCCCATTTCTTCTACAGAAAAAAATCCCCAGAGCATGATACTGCAGCTAACATTTTTCAGTGTACGGATTGTTTGCAAAGTGGTGTGCATTTTTCTTTATTTTAAAATTTTGCTGCACAAAGTTCAAGTTAAGTAACTTTCAGGTTTAATGAGGGGAACACAAAGGTGAAGCTCTTTGCTTGAACAGGAAACGATAACAAGGCAACAATGATGATGCAGACAGGAGATGAATAATGAGGTAAACAGGGCTTGGAACGGAGAGTAAAACGCTGCCCTGAGAGCTCTGGTTAACAGATGTAATGTTGAAAGGAAGGATTTGAGGATGAGGATGTGCAGGAGAGATGGACAATCCAAACAGAAACGGTTCAAATTAAGATGACTGATAATAATACAAATCATAGTAATTATAAAAAAAGATTATAAATCAATAAACAGAGAAAAAAATCTGCCTTTAATTAGGACAGCTGACTTAGATTTATTTTTTATAACAATAAAAGTAGGGGTGCAACTAATGATTATTTTGCAAATCGATTAATCTGTTGATTATTTTTTTTCAATTAATCGATTAAAAGGTTTTACTAAATTAAACCATGTGAAACTAAATATTTTCTACCTGAGGAGTTCTGGATAGAGAATACTGATAGACGAAAAAAATTTTTTTTTTATCTTTAATGCAAAATTTTTACATATTTTTTTTTACAATTTCGGTATACCGTAATTCCTGCTCTAAGTGGGTCGCTCTGTCCGCTATAGAGATGTTTTACAGTCTCTATACTCCAGTTTAATTAATCCATTACTAAATTAGTAGACGATTATTTCAATAATCGGATTAATCCGTTTAATTGTTTCAGCCCTAAATAAGAGTAAACAAATAGGTGCAGTAAATTCAATCATTTAGAAATACAAGTAAATCAAACTACAAGTGTTAAATTGATTTATAAATTGATAAATTGATTCATACAGTTCAGACTGGTTTCTGAATACATCAGGGCTCATCTTCTTCAATGTTTCTCTATATGGCTAATAGCAATCAGAATTTCCTTTTTCTTTTCTTTCTTCTCCGAGTTTAAGAAAAAATAAAATGCTCTCCTTTAGGTTCAGAATGATGTGGGATTATTGCATTAATTTGTCAGGATTATCCCCCTACAAATGAAAGTTAGAGATAACAGATTGAAAATGATTTTAGCGTGATCCAGTGTCAGCCTGCCGCCACGGCTGCAGGCAGGGCTTATTTAAATGGACGGTGTTGGTGGATTTGTCTCACTGCTGTGAGTGAGGAGCCACAGATGAGGCAGCGCGGCCTGGTTTGGGGACTCCCAGCTGTCTGTTGGTGCTGCAGCCATCTGGATGAGACAGAGACTCTGCATGTCTGGCAGCAGGCTGAAATATTATACAAGAGATGACATGCACACACGCTCGCTGCAGCCACAGCGCCTCGTTTCTCACATCATCACTGGGAATCCACTTCAGAAAGCTTTCTTTAGACCTTTCAACATATTGCTTTTTTAGTTGCTTAGTGGCATGTGTATCTAACATTCATGTTCATTTATTTCATGTATAGTACTAGTAGGAATGCATTTCCATTTGTATGATATGTAGATGTTTCTTGCAAATGCATTGAGTTAGAGTGAAGCCTTCAGTGAAGATGATCAGATGCACAAATCGTTAATGAATTAAGTCTCACATAGGAGCTGATAGTGCTGCCCTCAAATGCAGACTCTTTTCCCTCTGGATGTTTATTCTGTGCTTTAACAGAGAATAATCGCACATGTTGCAACAATTAAGAAATATTCTCTCTGGAGAGTTTTCTATTTCTTGCTTTCACCTTTTTCTTCATTATTTCCACTTTCCAGGCTTGAACCTTCTCTTCGTTTAGCGCCGGCTCTCCTTTCTCTGTCCTCCCCACTCAGTCGTTGCCGTCATCTTGGTGTTAGAAATAGGATTAAATTACCTTCCAGAAATTTTAATAAATATGAGTCCAGACACATAAAAGCCAACTTACTCCCCCGCTGAGGAGGACTCTTCTCTTCTTCACCCTCTGCCTTTTTTCCTCCCTCCACATTTCTCTACTTCCACCTCCTCCTTCATGTCTGACTCATTATCTTCTTCTCTTTTCCTCCAGCTTCTCTTTATCTTTTTCTTCTTTTATCAATTCTCTCTTTTGCCCTTTTTTGCATAAATTTAAAAAGCAGACTGGACATTTTTAATCTCACATTTACTTGGTCTCTATAATATCCTGTAAAATATTCACACTCAACTATGCTGATTAATTACGTCAAAGTTCCCTATTCATTTTTGGTACAAATGACTAAAAGTTGTAAAAGTAAATCCTAAGCTAAATATTTATTAAAAATCCAACTATTAATTTAAAGAAATGTATTAAACATATATTTTTTTCTGAAAATTAATGTCGTTGCAAATTAATACCTTTACTGGAAAGACTTTTTCCCAGCAGCACTTTGTCTTCTCCTATAACATTTCACCAGGTTGCAATGCCCTGCTCTTTAGCTTGCCCCACAGATTTATATAAGTTGACATTTTAGGGATTCCCGCAGAAGAAGGCCTGTGTTCGTCTTCATCTGTCCATAGTTGTTCATCATTGTTCATCTGGAAGATCCAGTATCCAGTGTCTGGTGTGTCTGGGCACAATGCCACTCTTACAAGTTTCCTAGGAGCTGTATAAGATGATCAGCCCACAGCCTGCCAGACCCTACACCTTACTTAACAGTAAACAGCAGGGCTTTTACAGCTGTGCTTTGTTTTTAAGCTTGTCATGTTGGTGTGTTAGTGGCCTAAAAGATAGAATTGCTAGAATTTAGCAATGTCAACATGTTTATGTATGTGATGGTAGGACAGATGCTGTCCTGGTATCCCTCCTGATTTCTCTCTTTTTGTTTTTTTTTATTTAAGTATGAAAGCTATACCTCGGTGAAACAGTTAGCAAGTTGGCCAATCAGCTAGTTCTTATTGTTAGTTCCTTTGCCTGATGTAAATACAGAAAAAAAAACATATCCAGTGTTGGCATTAATCTTTATAATTCATAATAAGACCTGTTAGACCATAAAATACCTAGTTTGTTAAATATATTAGTAATTTATACTTCTCCATTAATTGTTGGCATCTTCATTGAGACTCATAAGGTTTGGAGAAAAGAATAGGAAGTTATTGACGCCCTATATAGATATAATAGCTTATAATATAAATAATGATAATACAGTTAAGCTTTTTAATGGTCAGCTTTGATTGAAAATAAACAGAAAGACAAAGCATTACACGTGTATCTGTACATACACTGCAAGCATGTTTCTATATCCTCGTGGGGACTTTCTATTGACTTCCATTCATTGCTAACCTTTTTCTACAGCCTAACCGTGACCCTAATCCTAACCTTAAAGGAGAAGTTCGGTTTTTTACACTTTAAGCCCATTTTCTGTAGTGTCCAGGATGAAATCGAATGATCGACACCAAAAGTTTGACAATTGCTCCTGTCTCTGCTTTTTGGCTCATTTAGAATCAACCCCTGGCTGCTTTAGAATGGCTAGCATAGAGCATGTCCGATAATGTCCTTAAAACAACCTTAAACGTTCTTTTTTAAAAATATGCTACTCACCGTGTCGTCAGCGCTGTTCAATGACGTTCCAAAAAAAGTTTCGTAAAGAAAAAACGTTCCTGTAGTGTTTTATTTAGCATTTTGTAAATCCCATTGAGTTCTGTAGGAATAGTCAATATTCCGCTGCCACCGGAAACGGAAATGGGGCCTGTTTACACAGTTGTAGTCTTTTCGCTTCACTCTGTGTACTCCGACGTCGAGAATCAAGAATCCACCTTTCGTATTCCATTTTCAGAGTTTTTTAAAGTGTTTAACAGAGACGTTAGCACCTCGACGTCGGAGTACACAGAGTGAAGCGAAAAGACTACAACTGTGTAAACAGGCCCCATTTCCGTTTCCGGTGGCAGCGGAATATTGACTATTCCTACAGAACTCAATGGGATTTACAAAATGCTAAATAAAACACTACAGGAACGTTTTTTCTTTACGAAACTTTTCTTGGAACGTCATTGAACAGCGCTGACGACCCGGTGAGTAGCATGTTTTAAAAAAAGAACGTTTAAGATTGTTTTAAGGACATTATCGGACATGCTCTATGCTAGCCATTCTAAAGCAGCCAGGGGGTGATTCTAAATGAGCCAAAAAGCAGAGACAGGAGCAATTGTCAAACTTTTGGTGTCGATCATTCGATTTCATCCTGGACACTACAGAAAATGGGCTTAAAGTGTAAAAAAACGAACTTCTCCTTTAAGCCATTACGGCTTCATATCTAACCCTTATCCTTACCTTTAACTCAGTTCACACCTTAGTCCTAAGTCTAACACCTAAGCCTAAAAAACATTTGTACCCATGGTACCCACTAGAGTACTCGGTCCCCCCCTTCTTTAAAAAGAGGAAGCAGCTAGTTTAACCCTAAAGCATAAATGTTTCCCTCTGCATCCTGATGGGTTTTTTTCCCCCAGAAATTTTGACTGAGATCAAGCTTTACTTGACTCCCCAACATATTTTCTATCAAATGTCTGCATAAGGGTGGAAGGGAGAAGGAAAGTATAGAGATGTCCCGATCCAGGTTTTTGCACTTCCGATCCGATACCGATATTGTTTTTGGTCTTCCGATCCGATACCGATACTGGCCGATACCAGCCTATTCAAGCATGCATTTAAGTTTAAGTATTTAGCCTTAGTTGTAAGACTCATGTTGAAAAGGGTTTTAGTACTCTTGATAACATCTAGCCAGCTGAATTAGGTGAGATTGAATAAAACACAGTGATTGGTAACAACAAATTTACCTGTTTATTAAGAGATAAACACAAACTGGACAAAATTATGAATAGCAATCTGAAATTGCACAGTGAACAGTAAAACCGTAAACAGTTAAAGGTGCAAGTATTACTGTAAGTTTTAATAAAAATGCAAAACAGACAAGAGTGGAAAATATTCTATTAACTTAGAATCAGGACTCTACTCTTGAAAAAAGACACTGCTTAAAAAAAAAATCAGTGCAAATAATAGTGAACTATTACACAAAAATGCCTTATACTCCCCAATCTCCTCCACACCTAGTCTCCATCTACACATCGTGCAGGATAAAATAATCCCACACGGCTGACATTTTCCCCGCTATCTTCCAATTCACCTGTTTTAATGGTTAGGCCGGGAGACAGACCCAAAAAAAACCTGTGGGTGTGTTGAAGGTGTTCTGAAAAATGCGGACCAGATTCGGGGAACACTGGCGCAAAATAGTGGAATGGATCGTTTCAATCGGCGAAACTGGAAAATACGGACCGGATTTTTAAAAAAAAACTGTATCGGCAGTCTGGATCTGCATTTTTACATTCTTTGCCCATACGCATTCTTTTGCCAATATCGGCGTCCCGATCTGATCCACGTATCGGATCGGGACATGCCTAGGAAAGTATGCAGGCAAAAATGTGTCACAGTCCTTAATATAGAAACTAAATACTCACAAGTACCAATAAAATAAAAAAAAATAAAAAAAACAGCAGCTGCTTAGAGAATATCACACTGACTGGCAGCACTGTAACGAATCAAAAAAAGAGCAAAACATTGAACCTTCTTGGTGTTTAAACCAATAAAAAATCTATCAGTTCTAACCCAGTGCTTTCTAAATATCATTATATCTTTGGCCTTTATTTTATGCCCAGTGGGTAAACTTTCCCTCGCTGCACCTTCTACTAATTGCAACTCTCCATCTCTTTTCTAACTGATCTTTGTTCCACTGTCGTTTCACTCCCACCACCACATTCCTTCCCTGTCACAGCCGCCCCCCCACACGCCCCACTCTCCATCTGGACCCGTGGAGCTGCTCGGTTCGTTCCAGAATTCATTATAAAACACTGGACACACGGCTTTCTGACTAAATCCAGCATTCAGTCTGCTGGTTACGATGAGTGTGGTCGGTCCCATTTATCACCTTCACCCCGCTGCCGTGCTTCACTCTGTTGCTTGGGTCTGAATGTGTTTGTTCCACCTCTGTGATCACAGAAGGTTAGGGCAGAAAGGTGGAGAAACCAGGAATGGGAGGGAAAATTATAGGAATGTGTGGAATGTACAAACGCTTTCCCCCACTATTTCACCCTTACTTTTCTGTGCCCTCCTTTCTGGCCCTTTTCTTAAACCCGATACTCCGACATAATCCGAAGTTAAGCTGCAGGAGAAACAGCATCACTGCGTCCAAATGACACCTCAACGTTCCCATAAATCAAGTTTGGATTTCTCTGTAGCGTGTGCATCGTACTCCTTCCTTGGCAGAAGCTAGTCCTAGCACTAAATCACTGCAGATGAACAATGACCACTCTGTTTGTCTGTCTGTTTCTGTGAGTGTGAGATGCAATCTATCATCCGCTGTACTGCGAGCAAGCCATGCTGACGTCAGAGGCAACACGAGTGTGAAAGCGCCTGAGAGAGTTGAAGAGGAAAAAAAGGCTTCAGATATATAATGTTTTTACCAGCAGATTTTCAGTAGAAAACATTTTCTACCTGCTTCCTGGCCTCTGTATGTTTATGTAAAATGTTTTCACAGTTTTTTTATATTGAAGTGTCGAAAACCATTTTTCTAAGGTATGAAACAGTTTTTTTTTTTTTCAGAAATTCAATGTCCATTGATCATGCAAAACTGAATCTTTCTTTATTTTAGATAGATTATTCTAGTTGGTGCAGCCATTTTAAATTGGTGGCAACACTATCAATGGAATAAATTACTAAGTCCATATTTTCATGTGTAATATGACCAACTGAAGACCAACACTGTAGTGGTTATTGATTAAAAGATGGAGCTTTAAAAGAGAAAATGTATTTCCATAAGATTATCACATATTTACCCACTGGGCCATCATTAATCTAACATGACTTATTGATGGTTGGCCTTCTTGCACTTATGGTTCCCCACCAAGAAAAAATAAAATCCATAAACTCTGGCCATTGTGGGGCCTACAAAGCATTAACCAATCCACTTCGCCTACTGTGGAAAGTGGATTGGCTACTTGTTTGTTAATCAACCATTTTGCGTTCGTGCCCCTAGTACGTATTTACCAAGGCTCCAAGCGTTTGGCAAGCGGTCCGCCGTTACACCGAAGCACGAAAAAGTACTCCTACGCTTTTTTGCTGCTGTTCTTTTTTTTTTAGCTCAACTGGAGCATCAATGGCCGAAAAAGATTCCTGACAAACCAAACCGGAAAAGAAAGCCTTTTATTGGATGAGGGTGAGCAGAGAAGGGAGCCCGCTAAATGAGTGTTTAGGAGATTCTTTGCAGAGGTGGTGTGCCCCGAAGGAGCAGAAGGGTCTGAAAACTGATGTTTTGGTTGCAAAACTTCTGCTGATCAGGAAAATTATGTTTAGCTCTGTAGTTAACGCTGTATTTTTTAAAATCATGAAACATGTAGAGTCGAAAAACGTGCATCGTGGCACTTTGCTGCCTCTAGATGAAATAGAAAATTACCGGCGGAGGCGTTTCTATTACGAAGGAGTGAGCACTGATGCAGGCGCACGATTCAAAAATACACAAAGGGCCGTTGGACATATCTTCCATCACAGATTCCTACCTTTATGCCATAAGCAATCTAATTTGTATCAACAGTCCAGTTTACTACATACAGCAAACATGGAAGAAGGTTGTTTGATAATTTGAGACCGAGATGTAACTTCTAATAGTGGTGGAAAAACTGACACTACTGGAACGCCTTATCTCAATGCTGAAACACTGTGGTGGTGGAGCAAAGAATGTACAAGTCAGTTCAGTGTTCACAACACTATTAATTGTACAGCAAAAGCTGCTTGGTTAGCTTTTATATATATATATATATATATATATATATATATATATATATATATATATATATATATATATATATATATATATATATATATATATATATATATATATATATATATATATATATATATATAAATGAGCATTTTATAAAACAACACCACAGCTGATGGAGTTTTGGATAGAGAATGTTTTACAAAGATTTGTCATTTTAAGTCGGAAATAAGAAAAAAACGTTTTGTTTAATTAGACCTCTTAGGTGGGTTATTCTTTTCAGCAAATTTGTAATTTTTTCATTGATCCATTATTTTCCAATCAAATTATAGTTTCAGTAAATATAGTGGAGCAAATTTTTTCTTGCATAAAGCCAGTGTTTGTGTTTTCAATGAAATTATAGGAGATTATTTGTGGCTCGATGCACAAAAGTTCTTTGTATTTTGAAGATGCTGCAGCTTCCTGTTGCATATTTCTGCTGCATTGTCTTTTCTCTCTTAACAGTCCGAGCATTGGTGGGAAGCAGAAGTCTATTCATGTAGTTTTAGATGTAAATGCATATTCATAGATTAGAGAGTTAGTGTTTATTAGTTCTTGTTTGATCGAGTTTTATCCAGGTTTATCTGTCCTCATATCAAAGTAGCAGTGTGTTGCTGTATGTTGGTGTGACTTCAGGAGTTAAAGTCAAACAGACAGTCCCTGTTAGACCTGGGCTGCCTTACAGGTCAGAGATTGGATTAGATGGATGGAGGTGAGACAGAAAATCAGAGCACTTCTTTTACACCTTTCTGTTGCTTCCTGTCGTCCATCCATCTTTTCCTGTAATGCTTTTTTGACATCAGGAGAGAGAAACTCAATCTCAAGTGTATTTTCCACTTCATGATCACAACCAGAACGCACACACAAACCAAACTTGCTATACGTTTTTTTTGCAGAGGAAATTATTAACTGACAAACTATTATTTTAAAGAAAAGTAAATCTAGTAGGTTATTGGTTTAAAAAGCCATCAAGATAAAATCTCTAGTAATTAATGATGGTGTTTGAATTAAATCTATAATTTTGCATTTTTAGTTGTCCATCTAAACACAATAAATTGCATTTAGAACTCATAAAATGCATGCAATTCTTAAAAACCAACAAGGAAAGGGTATAGCAATAGTAAGGCAAAGAAATAACTAGCATGTGGGTCTTTTTCATTTTTTTTTTTTTTTAAAGACACAGTATAATGAGTAAGCTAACATGTTAATTTTTTTCTTTTGATAAACCTCTATTTTCTGTTTCCAGAAAGAAATAACTCTTATAGAAAGGCTGAGGAAAAAAGCATAAGACATGAAGTAGGACTCCTTAGGACCTGGGGAAGATCTCTCACGGATTTAACACCACTAACATGTACTTCTCAATATTAGCTGCACTTAATCTGCAAATCTTTTATCTGCAATTATCTTTCACTATTTATCCTGAATTATAACCCCACATATATTTATTAATCTTATAGCCTCTTACAATTACTCCCTGTTTATATAAAAGATTTATATTCAATACATACATAGTCTCCTGGATAGTCCATACATAGTCCTTCTAGATAGTTGCAAACTACATTTGGTTGCTTTGTACTTGTGACAGTGTAATGACAATAAAGTTGAACTCTATTCTATTCTAAAACTGCAGTTATGATCTATTAGACAAAAAATAAACAGAAATAAGAAAAATTTACACTTGAAATTTGTATATTTTCCAATGGAGCCGATAGGATGAAAGGGGAACTAAGCAATTGCGTAAATATCGGTAATCAGAGACAGCAGTTGCTTAAGGGCCCACAACCTCTTAGAGCCACTGACACCTGCTCATATAATATGTTTGAAACCTCAGTAAAGATCTTAAAAGAACAATGTATTTGAGTATTTTATTTTTTACACTACAGCTTGAAATTATGGGCAACCCAGAGCGTAGATTAACACCATAACCGTTACGTACAATGTGTTAGCGACGATGGATACCAAAAAGAGGTATTTGAGCGGATTCCAAAAAAAATGTGTGATCATACACTACTAAGAATTTCATAATTGTATCTTCTTGGCCGATTTATGGAACTATCGCCTTATCCTGAACCTTTATCACGTGTTCTACTTCATATGGGGCCCAGCCAGATAATGTTGCTTACGGAACTAAGTGTATACATTACATAAAGAACTATTAATAATGATTTACCTGTTTAAACAAAACATTTGTCTGGCTGATTGTGTTAATTAAGTAACTTAGTCCTAGAAAATTAAACATTTTATTCTGAAGTTTAAAGACAGTAATTTGATTTAGCTCTTGTATAACATCTTAATGTGGCATCTTTGCTTGTATTATTACAAGTAGGAATGATTTGCTTGTGTTGTTTGAACATGTTAAAGCTGAAACAGCTGTCAGAAAGATTCATAATACTTCGATTCAGCATCTTTACTCCCTGAGTGAAGACTTATAATCACTTCAAAGCACTTAATGTTATTACAACAGAATCCTATTTGAGCATCTTGCATTTCTCATTTCATTACTTTGCCTCAGCTCTGAGGTTTTCTGCACAGAGCTCAAATCTAAAGGAAATTTATGTTGCCAACAGCTTTCCTGTGTTGGGTTTCTTTTTACTGTATAGAAAAGAGAAAAAAAAAGGCCCCATCGAGAGTTTGGATGCCAGCTGGCTCTTAGAAACGCTTTGCCCAGCGATCTGTGCACTGCCATAGTCGCAAAAGAAATAGGGAGAGATGGATGGGGGTGTGGCAGCTGGTGAATAATGGACCGGGAGGATGGAGTGAAATGTAAAGATGTGTAAAATGTTTAAGAGGAAAAGAGAATAAATCAGCAGACAAAAGGATGGATGAAGACAGAAAGTGGATTCTGAGAGGAGCGAGGGAAAGAAAGGAACAGATGATGATGCCAAACTGAGCTGAAGGAGCGGAGGAAATGTTGATATGGGGCAGATTGATGCTGAACCTGTGGGGACTGGATGGAGAGAAAGTGGATGAATGAGGTGGTTTAGTGCAGGTTTGTGTGAGGAAAGCGGATAAATCACGATCAACACAATAACAACACTACAGAAGATCGCCTCGTCTGTAAGTGACGATTACAAGAGTCTTTCAGCAAAAAAATAGATTGGAAGGGGGCGTGAAAAGTGATTCCCTGGAAAAATGCTGAGCATGCATTTAACAGACATATGCACAGAGATTTTACAAGACTTTTCTACATTACTCATGGTAACACCTAGTAAATGTAGCTTTACTTCCCATCTACGTCTCTACAGTGGGTGTAGAAGCTATACTCTAGTTTTTTTTTATAAGACGGTGACTAATCATTTTAGAGGTTTTTGCACATTTACACTGACCTTTATCCTGTATTATTAAACAGCTCTCGGTAGCTGGAAACGTAAATTCTAAAATCATAAAGCAGAAACCGGATAAGTTTCTGTTTAACGGTTCTGGCTGCTCTTGGTTGTGTGTGAACTATCCTGTAAATACCAGGGCTGCAATTAACAATTATTATACTAATCAATTCATCTTTCTATTATTTTTCCCAATCGTTTGATTAATTATTTGATAGCAAACGGCACTGTGAAGAATTTTTTACAGAAATACACCATTACACCTCTGAGTTTCTCTATTAGCTAAAGGCATATTTTTGTGTCTTTATACCCCAGTTAACTATTAATCAATTACTGAATTAGTTGATGAGTACATCAATGATCAATTAATCTTGATTAATCTGATTAATTGTTTTAGCCCTAATTATCTGTAGATATTAGATTAGGTTGAAGATTATTTCAATAATCAATTAATCACGATTAATCCAATTAATAGTTTCAGGCCTAGTAAATCAACACCAAATATGATAAATGAGAGCACTAATACCTATGATTATAATATGGGGCTGCCATCCACCAAAAATTTACCCCAATCTACTTTTGCTGTAAGGCGGAGTCAGTCTTTGGTGGCCGAGGTGTGCAAAGGCGCAGCAAAAAAAAAAAAAAAAAAAAATCAATAAAGCATATTACAAACACAAAGAGGAGACAAGCAAACACAAAAACAAACACAAAATTAGACTAACATAAAACAAATACAAAGGAAATGGTATTGCATGTAGCAACTGCAAGAAAACAGCTGCAAGGTAAGAAAAACTGCAATCACAGAAAACCAAGCAGCAAAGTGAAACATTCTACAAACACAAAACCCACTGCATAAATGACCCAACAACACATGCAATGGAAAAATCCTGCATGTAGCAAAAATACTGCAATTTACAAAAACTAGCCCCCTTTAACAGAAATGCTCCAGACCACTAGGGGGAGATGATCATCAACTCATGTTGGACCAAAACTTTGACATTACTGCAATCTATTATCAGACCCTTAAATGTGATGCGATTCCAGACGACATATGGAATATGTTTTTTAAAAATAGGCATTTTTAAAAAACATTTAATCTCTTAGCATCCTGTTTACGCCTTTACTTATGAGTAAATATGAGATGATGATTATCTCCCCCTAGTGGTCTGGAGCACCTCCATGATGTAGCCTATTTCGCTGCTTATCGTGACTTGGAGTTTTTGCTACTTGCAGCACTTTTCCTTTGCCTGTGTTTTGTGCATTGGCATAATTTTTGTATTTGCAAGATTTACTCATATTTGTATTAACCGTATTTTATCAAGTTCAAAACATAGATTTTATAGTTGGCAATGTTCTTAGCTTTTATGTATCTACAGCTTGCAATAGAATTTCTATTGGTTTTTATTTTTTAGCTAGGATTACATGTACCAATGCATTATTTACTAATGAAGATTTTTTTTAAAATCTTGATTTTATTTTTTTTTATTTTACCAACCTGATGGATTCCTTGAGTTCCCATTATGCAGAGTGGCTAATATAACCCTGAGACTTTTCGGTCTTAGACGTAAAGCCATTGAAAAACTAACAAATTATCTGAAACCACTAACTGAAAAGATTTACTTTTTTTGTTTTCATTTTTGTTCAAGAACAGGACCAGACTGATAGATCAAAATGAATTTTTTACCACTTTTATTTATAAAGGCAAATGTAGAAATATTTTTTTTTATTTGTACATTTTTTATTAAAAAAGGAGGAATAAAATCCTTTGGTTGAACTTGGTATGAGAAATATTGAAATCGCCCAGTCCTGCTGAATAGTAAATAAAGAGTATATGTACATTTCTTGTTATCTGGTGGTACTTCTACTCTTCTGTACTTATTCTTAATTCCAGGATAAAAAAAAAAATCAGAAAGTGACATGAATGTGACATTAGGTTGTTTTTTAACGTAATGAGATTTTCCTATGGAAAATATTCTGACCTCACATAAATATCTGTTTTCTCCTCTTCTGATCATTTCTTCTGAGCTTTCCATTTGTAAGCTCATTAGTTAAATAAATTTGTATATGTGCCCATTCACAGCTGAACCAGATATTTACATGCATTGCATAAAAAGGACCTTTTGTCTCATGAAATTGGACAAAACTTTTATGAGTCTTTTAGGTTTTACTTAATATGTTTGTCATTACCAAATGTCAGTCATATTTATTTGTACTAATCTCTTATTATTAGGAGTTTCTTCTTGTTCAGATCTTGTAATTGCAACTTCTCCAAAAAGCATGAAAACCTGTTATTGCAGACTAAACTGAAACCTTCCTCTAACGTTAGCTTCTGCACAGCAAGCAATAGAGAAAGCGATGTTCAGTGGAGAAACCTATCTGAGCGTGATTCTGTTTGTCAGGGGGAATATTACACGGAGCGGAGCTGAAGGAAGCAGCTCGCACACTCAGCAGAAATGTTTGAAAGCGGTGTTTAAGAGAAACTATCATATCTTGCTACTTCTGTTCTGCTTGTGGACGTATGACTCATTCCTCTCTGTGTGAAGTTTTTCACTTACTTGTGTTTTTAAACCTAAGAAGCAGCTAGAAATAGTGATTTGTATAATGTTATTTGTGCTCTGCTGTGTTCTGTGTGTTTTTCCACCTATGAATGCTCATCAGTAACAGATGGTCCTTAAACCGGCGTGTTTGCTCAGCCAGGAGGAAGGGGTAGGTGAGCGAGAGAATGAGGGGATAAAATAAATATAGAGAAAGAGGCGGGAGGGGGCCTGGATTACAAACATGACGAAGGATGTGTGGTGAAAATTTCACACAGAGAGAGAAGAGGGAAGGAGCAGAGGCTTTAACACGCAGGAGGCTTATAAAACCTAAAGTCAAACAGGGGAACGACATTTAGCTGCATTCATTTATCAGTGGAACAAAAGGGAGACAAGACTGATGAGAAATGTAAAGAGAAAGAGAGGTTCAGTTTGTTTTACACAAGGCTGTGACTTTGCTTTCACTTCATCCACTTTCTCCCTCCTGTCCCTGCAGTAGTCATGTCTTCCCTTATAAGGAGTGAGTCTGGGAGAAGTTGTCAGGGAGTGAACAGAATAACAGTGCAGCCAC
The DNA here is from genome assembly GCF_016077235.1 of Cyprinodon tularosa. Taxonomy (NCBI): domain Eukaryota; kingdom Metazoa; phylum Chordata; class Actinopteri; order Cyprinodontiformes; family Cyprinodontidae; genus Cyprinodon; species Cyprinodon tularosa. The sequence continues at coordinate 16,596 of NW_024039160.1, forward strand.
TCCCACCTTTTTTTCTCTGCTCCTGCAAAACTGAGCAGTTTAATAACAGAACGTTGACAGAGAAAAAAACAAAAATGCAATTAAACAGGCGTAAGAACCACCTGCAAACAAAACTATTTCCTCTTTTCACCAATTTTGTAACCCTAACCATATACGTGATACAAACTGATAATATAAAATTGTTAAAGTGCGGGGTAGATTTTTACTCGGCCCCCTTTACTTTGTCATGTCTGTTTAAAATCAAGAGCGAAATGTTGCATTAGGGGGTCAACTTTTTGGTAAAACGGCATTGAGATGGAGAACAGACGGGTCAACACACAATGACTGCGTTGCTCAAAGAAATGACTAAAAAGGTGGATGTTACTCTGGGGTAGCTGCAGAGTCTGAACCTTATGCTAGTTGGGATCCTTTAGCAACACGGGAGATAAAATTTTTACTGATGCTCTCTATTCTTTTTGACAAAGTCTGGGTTATTTTTGCAAAGATGACTGGGAAAAATAACTCAATCTCTAGATGTGTAATTCTGGTAGAGGCCAAAGTTGGTTTTGGAAGAAGTTTTGATAGATGCTTCTTTTGGGGAAATCATAAGTGTTGTCACCAAGTATCCCAATAGAATACATTAAGGTTCATGGTTGTGATTTGACCAAATCTTGAAAAGTTGGAGGTAAAATTATTGTTCCATCTCAATGGAAGTGTTCATTGGTACTGATTCAATTAGCACTCAGGCCCAGGTTGTAATGTCCTAATTTGACAGCTTTTGTCTGCGTTTCTTTGTAAAGGTTCTCCAGAGTTTATCCTACAGATTGAAACCTCATTTTTTGCTCTTAATGTTCTTTAGAAGATCCTGAATATTTTCTGGCATATTTAGCTCTGGGCGCTATGAGCTATTTCAAAATTTCTGATTTATTCTGCTAAAGCCATCCTTTTGTTGAATCATTGTCCTAGTCGATGGTAGAAATAAAACCTAAGCTCCATTCAGTGTGGGCCAAAAGTTTAACTTTGGTTTTATCAGTTTCCAATAAGGTTATAGATGAAAGGAGGACTGATATGTCCCCATCTGACCCTAATGTCATCACATATGGATAACATCAACCGATTAACTGATTCTTTTGTACATTTAGAAGCTTGGACACACTATGGATCTAATACACTGCACAAAACATTTAAGGGAACACTCAAATAACACATCCTAGATCTGAATGAAAGTCATATTTTCATTGAATATTTTGTTCTGTACAAAGTTGAATGTGCTGAAAACAAAATAAAAAAAAAATCATCAATGGAAATGTATTAACCAATTGAGGCCTGGATTTGGAGTCACAGACATAATTAAAGTGTAAAAACTCACTGCAGGCTGATTCAACTTTGACATAATGTCCTTAAATCTGGTCAAAATGAGGCTCAGTGTTGTTACTGGCCTCCATTTGCCTGTAGGACCCTACAACACCTGTGCATGCTCTAATGAGGTGGCGGATGGTGTTTTTAGGAATGTCATCTCAGACCTGGACTAATGCATCCACCAACTCCTTGAAAGTCTGTGGTGCAAAGTAACAATGGTGGATGGATCCAGGTCTGGTGAACAGGCGGGCCAGTCCATAGCTTAATTGCCTCCATCTTGCAGGAACTGCTGTCACACTCCAGCCACATGAGGTCTATAGCATTGTCCTGCATTAGTAGGAACCCAGGGCCAACCGCAACACCATAAGATCTTAGAAGGGGTCTGAGGATTGGTTTCTGTTTGTGCAGACACATGCATATGTGTGGCCTGCTGGAGGTCAATTTGCAGGGCTGTGGCAGTGCTCCTCCTGTTCCTCCTTGCTCAGAGGCAGAGGTAGCGGTCCTGCTGCTGAGTTGTTGCCCTCTTAACGCCCTCTCCATGTGTCCTGGTGTACCGGCCTGTCACCTGGCAGTGCCTTTAAGCCTCTGGACACTACGCTGACAGACACAGCAAACCTTACCACAGCTTGCATTGATGTGCCTTCCTGGACAAACTGCACTACCTGAGCCACTTGTGTGGGTTGGTTGGTCCTTCTCATGCTACCACTAGTGTGAGAGCATCACTAACATTCAAAAGTGACCAAAACCTCAGCCAAAAAGCATAGGTACTGATAATTGGTATGTGGTCCCCACCTGCAGAATTACTCCTTTATGGTGTTTTGCTATTTGCCATTAATTTCCTCCTGTTATCTTTTCCATTTACACAATAGGATGTGAAATTGATTGTCAATCAGTGTTCCTTCCTAAGTGGACAGTTTGATTTCACAGAAGTTTGATGTAATTGAAGTTATATTGTGTTATTTACATGTTCCCATTATTCTTTTTGAATCGGGTATTTTTAATCCTTTTTCATGTTGAACTTTTTTATTTGGATCCAAACTAAGACAAGCTTTGGGTTGGTTATATTTTCCTCCACTGTCGCTAAAACCAAGGTTTATTTAAGAAAAGTAATGCCGTGGGGCATGATGCTGCCATTTGTATTTGTTGTTTAGGTTCAAAGTATGTATTAAAGGTAAAGTGGTGGATGTTCTTTTTCCGGGTGAATCATCAAAATAAATGGTCCTCCTAATTGTCAATCATTCTGGTGATATGTTTACGTAAGGCCGTCCTACGTGCTCGTCCACATTTTCACTTACCAGTACTGAGTCTGACATAGTAGGAAATGTGCAAATTTTCATTTGAAAATTAAGGTTTTTGGAAAGCAACCTTTTAAACAGAGCTTGCAGGAACCTAATCTATGCTCCCACAAGGTTTATGGAGGGTTTTTCCCAAGTCTGGATGTTTTCTTCGGAAGAAAACCCTTCGTATACTTTCTCCTTATTTTTTCTTGTTCCTGTGGAAATAAGCCCTCAACTTTTTCTAAATCAATTTCCTCCTCCTCATTATGCTCTTTATCCTCCACCTTTATCCTCAAAGAAACAGAAAAGTGTGTGTTAATCTCCCTCTTGTCTAATGCCTGAGTGGGCGATGCTTTCAAACTCCCTCACGGTCATTACACACACACACACAGACACACACGAAGCATGGCGACTGCTTCTAACATCACATGTGGGCTTTGGCGTGCGCTTGCCGCGTGTGTTTGTGTCCGTGGAAAAGTGTGTACATGTGTTCTTCTGTCACAGCGTGTGTTGTTTACAAAAAACAGGGGGAGGCATGACTCACCCTGGGAGAGCAGGATAAGCGAAAGATAAGATGGAGGAGTAATGAGGAAGGGATGCTTAATTTTGGATGACAGATGAGCACTGGCCAGAGGGAAGGATGGAAAAAATTGTCACTATATTTACAAGCTGATTTCCTCTCATCCTGTCCTCTCTGAGTCTGAGTTTAATTTCTAGTGATTGCTCATTTTGGTCCAAGACATCATTTATCCGTCCTTTTCTTATATATTTTTTTAAAGTTGTACTTACTGATTGTAAAGTAGGAAAGATTGCTGCTGATTTGCACAATATAGATTTAAAAAGAGCATTTTTAAACTATTTTAGTATCATTTAGAAAATTAAAATAATGTAACTTGTGGTGCATTTTTTTTTTATTAGTAGCGGAAAAATTATTAGGAACTATCGGTCCAAATAGAACCTAAATTTAAACATAAAATGTCAAAATTTTTACCTTGAAGTTTGTTGGAAATTTGTCTCTTAAGCTCTAATATCCAGCAACTGTTTTATTAGAATAAAGAAGAGTTAAGTTATTGAAACGTCTCAAGGATTAAAATCTTTTTATTTATTTTTTGTAAAAAGCAATAGCATTTTTATTCCTCTGAACCATTAAAGAATGATTGGACTCTTTACTGATTTACTTGCAGTCTTTGTCTTGATAAAAACATCATCCATAAAGAAATTATTTGCTGCTGCAAATCCTGATTTAGTTTACTGTCTCAAAATCCTGCAGTTTATATTTTTTAAAGACAGCAAATTGATTAAACTTTACTTTCTACCATGATGTTTGCTTCCCTTTTGTGTGTGGAGGACATTTTCCTCTGAGTCCTTTGTTACCCTCATATTTGTGTAGGTGTTTAACAATAGTGCAAGTCATCATCTCTCCACTCCTTAAGATTTCTGCCTAATGCTGGAATTCAAATAAAGTTTTATTCTAGATTTCTCTTACTCCACCTCATCATTCCTCTCGCCTCCGTTTCATCCTGTAATAATTTTTAAGCAGTAAAGCTTAATAATTCCCTAAGTAGCCACTATTATGTTATTCTTATAGATTTTTCTAAGGTCCTCATTTTTTTCTATAATCTTTTTGCTGCTGTAAACACCAGAATTTCCCCATTGAGGGACAATAAAGGGATTTTATATTCTATTTTGTTCTATATAAAAAAAATATTTCTGTATTTTCTAAATAGCTTAAAGATGAGCAAAACCCCAAATTACCCTTATAAAATGAATTTGAAGGCTAAATACAACTTTTTAAAAAGTGGCTCCTTTATCATTAATTACTGCCTCATTGCAGCATGGTTTAGGGGGGGATCAGCTAAAGACTACTGGGATGTAACGAGATCCTTAATCACATTTTTTCCTTTCACTAAATTTCCCATTAACATGCATGGTCATGGAAATCTAAATGGCCAGCTTCTTGATGTTTTTTTTTTGTGCCGTTTTCTATTTGTATTTTTTATATTTTCAATTTAATAAATGATAATTATATTAACCAAAAGTAAACACTAAAATAAATCACTGTTTTGAATCTATATAACTTATAATTTTTTAACTCTATTTTATTATTGATAATATTCCCATGTTTTGAGATGCTGCTATATGGTCCTTCCAGGGGGTGAGGGGTCTATATCACATGCTGGTGGATCCGGCTCAGCCTGAGAAAGCAGCAGGAGCGCCCTCCATGTGGGCCCTCTACCTGTGAGGAGGAATGTGGAAGCCAGGGGGTGTAGCTTATTCTATGGAGGACCGATCCTGCCATCATTAAAAATACGTACAGAAATAAATGAAGGACTTACTAATATAAAATTGCTTGAAAAAGTAGCTAATAATATTAATTTGTGTGCCATTAAATGTGACAAAAATAATAAAAAGAAAATATTTCTTCATCAAAAAATATATATTTTAACTTTTAACATTTTTATTGAAGTCTTTATTTTGTCTTTGTGTATATATTTCAAGGGGGGTTTTTTTGTTCTGTATTTTCACTGCAACCTTTTTTATTTTTTCATATTTATTCACACCAACATTTTTAAAAGATGTTTTTATTTTTGTCTAATAATGATTTACACCACAACATTTTCAAAGCATGTTTTTACTTCACCATAAATATTGCTTTTAATTTTTTTTTTATCATCCTTGTATTTCTGAAAGAATGATTTATTTCTGCCTCTAACTTAACTCTTTTTTTTACGCCTGCCCTTATTATTTGCTTCTCTTTTTCCACTTCGTCCACTTGGGTCGTCTGCAGTCCTTAAAGGAATAGTACACCCAAAACATGATTAGCCTTCATTTTCTACTCACCCCCATGCTGAACAATACCCTGGAGTACTTTTTTGATATCTCAAATGCGTCTGGAGATCTGGGAGGCTATTTGCTGTCTGCTGACATTCAAATAATGGAGGTGCCCAGCGCCCGAGGCAGAAAGGTCCATAAAAGTCCACAAAAACGTGTCAATATTCCTCCATACTGCTCGTCCAATGTATTCCAAGTGTCCTGAGTGGGTAGCATCCAGAATTTACTCGAAACGAAGTCATTTAGAATGTTTTTAGAGCATTAACAGTAGTGTATAGGATTTCCTGAAAGCGCGCACACGCGCGCTCACGACGCTACGGAAACCGCGGCAGACCAAACCGGATGAAAGTGCGCATTCAGCTCGGCAAAGAACTCATGCTCTTCCTCAACACTGAAGTCCTCAGACATTTTTCTTTCGTTGTTTCTTTCTTTGCACAGGTAAACAGCACATTTCTTCTTCTACGCTTGCATTATTGGAAGAGCAGACGCTGAATGCGCACTTTCATCTGGTTTGGTCTGCCGGCTTCCGTAGCGTCGTGAGTGCGCGTGTGCGCGCTTTCAGGAAATCCTATACACTACTGTTTAGGCTCTAAAAACATTCTAAATTACTTCGTTTCGAGTAAATTCTGGATGCTACCCACTCAGGACACTTGGAATACATTGGACGAGCAGTATGGAGGAATATTGACACGTTTTTTGTGGACTTTTATGGACCTTTCTGTCTCGGTCACCATAGAAATCCATTATTTGAATGTCAGCAGACAGCAAGAAGCCTCCCAGATCTCCAGATGCATTTGAGATATCAAAAAAGTACTCCAGAGTGTTGTTTAGCATGGGGGTGAGTAGAAAATGAAGGCTAATCATGTTTTGGGTGTACTATTCCTTTAATGTTTAAACGATGCCGGGAAGGGAGAGGGAGGGGAGCAAAAGTAGGAAAGTAAAATAAAAGTGTAAGTTAAAATATATATTTTTTTGATGAATAATTGATCAATTGTTGAAGAAATGTGTTGTTTTTATTATTTTGTCACATTTTGGCGCAGACAAATTCATATTATTAGCTACTTTTTTAAGCAATTTTATATTATTAAGTCCTTTATTTCTGTACGTATTTTTAATTATGGCAGGATCGGTCCTCCATATTTTTCCAACATCATCTCTCATTTTCTGACTTATTAAAAATGTTAAACGTCTTGAGAAGCTGATTAGAGGATTGATTTCAATCACATGACTATATTGTTTTTTTTTCTACCTTATACATATCAAAAACGTTTGGATCAATTGTACTTATGTTTCCATCTCATATATTTTAAGTAATAGACGACAGAAATGTTGTTTATTGTTTGGATGTTGATGCAGAGGGCAGCTAAGGTTGCTGAGGAATTCATGCAGGATATAAACTGATTCTGCTTTCTGCTGAAATTATTTTACATCATTAAAATATGATGAGATCACTGCTCATATAAAGCACATCATTTCAGTCTGCTGCACTCATATGTGTTTCCAGATCTGCATCCTCACTCATTGTAAATGAGTCTTCATGGCTGCTGCATGCCCTGCACATGTAGCTGACATCCTGGAGGATGTTTCTGTTGCAAACATGTCAGGACTGTTGAGGAAGCTTGATTGGCATGAATAATGGGATAAAGTGAAAGTTTTACACAGAATTTGAGTAAAACGGTATCCAAGCAGTTAAAAGTTCAGGTTTTTACCTAAATGTGGCTTTTGGATCACCTCTACCTGTTTGTGTGTTTTATTCAATCTTTCCACCCATTATGTTTGGCTGTGTTTGGGTGGATATATGTATTTGGATGAACTCCTCTTTCTCCCGTACAATCAAAAAGCTTCTGTCAGGTTTAAAGCTGACGATGCCAAAGACGACTCAGTGAAAACTAAGAAGAAGAAAATAAAGCTTCTTCTGACCTCTGTCCTAAAACCCTCTCCCTTCCTTCTGTTTCTGGCAAACAGAGTTAACCAGTTTTCTCTCCTTAATCTGTTCTTATTTCCCTCTGTGGGATATTTTTCTTTTTCTCCTTGTGATATTTTCTTTCCTCCTTCTCCTCCTGGTCTGGCATTTCTCAGCTCTGCATTCCAGCTGCATGGATGGCCGCACTCTCCTTCCTTCTGAATTCCTCTTATGTAGCCCTTTGAAGTTGTGTGCCAGTGCTCATACTGCATCTGCCTGATTTCTTGCTGGAGTCCACTTTATTTACATTTGAGGAAGACCGCCGAGGCTTTCCCCCCCTGAGAATTTTAAGGTGGTGCATCTATTTCTGTAACAAAAACATTTAGTTGGATGAATGGTCATTTCTTCCATGTTTACAAAGCTCCTCATCGTGCTCATAAATCCTACTACAGCAAATATGAAACTATTTATTTGACTTACCGTATAATAAATGTTTCGGCCTTTTACCAAACAGATTTAATTTGTTTCTTCCCTTAAACCTTAATTTGATATCCACGCATTAATCAACTGCCATCTTTGTTTATGCACCTAATTCCTGACAGAAAATAATCCCCACAGTATGATGCAGCCACCACCATGCTTGTGCTAGCCTTCTTTTCTACTTGAAGCCAAAACTTTGTATTTTGTTGAAATATTTAATGAGAGTTTTGCTTCTCCTGACAATTAAAGTTTGTTTCTGCAAAATTTAAGAAGATATCTAGATCTGGCCTCTGCACCTGTTTAGTGTTATAGCAATGGTTTATCTACTGAAGCGCCTTCCCTCATTACTCATTTTGGGTAGATTGTAGAAGGTGCATGATTTTAAAAACCTCCTTACAAATATAGGAAACCACATTATTTGATGAATGTTTATTTTTTATTTTTTATTTTTTAGGCCAACATCAAAAATCTGTTTCTCTCTGAAGACATTCTCCTTTTTAAGTCCCCTACATGACTGGTTATAAAGTCCAAGCAGGAGATTTATGACTTAATTTAGAAAATTAGTTTCTCTTATAAAGGATGGATTTGTGGAATATTAGTTATCCTGGTATTACGTCTTCTCACCTTAGTTGTGGTTTATCTGCAGTTCCTCAGAGACTATACCTGGGATTGTTCTCCAATTAATGTTCTCCTTGTCTAAACTGTCAATATTTTTTAAAATAAAATATTGTTTTATAACCCGAATTCTGTTTTTTAACTACTTCTTAACTTTATTCTTTTTTTTTCTGAAGAAAACCTTTAATTTTTTCCATGACAGCTGCATTAATACTGAGAAGAAATAACTTGCATGTGAGCATTTCTTTACTAGTAAAGTTACTTCAGAGGGTAATAACATTTAATGTATTTTTATTGAGGTGTTATGTTATGCGCGCTGGCAGCTTGTTAAATCTGCTAAATTTAGTGAATATTTTACAAACGTTTCTTGTAAAGAGAAATTAGAAAACAATTACCAATATTTATTTATTCCTTGCATTATAAAGTATTATTTTTTTTATTTACGATTAACTTATTTATGTGGAAGGATACTTTGACAGCTGGATCAAGCCAGTGTAATCTCATATATGAGGTGCTGTTGGCAGTAAGATGGTGATTAGTCCAGGAAAAGAAACCAAAATGAAGAAAACAAGAGTCTTTATTCCATCGTCAGCCTCTCAGTGTCGAGGGAAGTCCCAGAAATGTCAGCGATCAGCCTATTTGGGTCTGTGTTAAGCAGCTCAACTGTATGAGTCAGCAAACTAACCCACATTCTCACAGAGGGATACAAGAGAGACAGGAAGATTGAGATGATATAAAACTGTCAATTGTCTTCTATATGTGTCAGTCGGGTTGCAATAAACTCATGGGGAGAGAGAAAGCAAACGGGAATCTTTCCTGGGTTCCAGGAAACAAAAACTGGAGAGTTTCAGCTAAAACGGTTTTACTTGTAATAGCTCCTTTAATGCTAACTGTTATTTCTGTATTTCTGCTTTACCTTCTTATTTATTTGAACTCTTTATCAGTTCTGTACATGTTTCCTCCTTAATTTTCTTCCAATTGCTGTTTAGCTGTTGCTGCAGGAAGGTGATGCAGTCGTTTCTCTTTTCTAAGCTCAAGACAATCATCCTTTGCTTTGTTTAGTTCACCTTTTATTTGCAGTTTTCTCTCTTTCTCTTAACTACCTGCATCAGCTCTGGGACCACATCATGACTCTGGGGGTGACGACCCGGCTGCCGTACGAGTCCCGTGTGACACGTTTAAGCAGACCACACGATGACATGACTAACGGTTTTAATTCACACTGACTCAGTCCTGGTTGTGTCAGATCTCCTTTAGCCAGGCTAGCTGTGAATATGCACCTGTCAGCTTGCTTTAGTAACACATCTGCAAAGATGACACACATATGCTCTCTCTGTCAGCCTCTGTCTGCGTCCGAGACGTTGCTTAAGAGTCTTGATCCTCACTGTAAGAGGATTTAAAGTACAAAGCAGTGTTTTCCTACATCATATACGATGCAATATGGACTTTATACTTTCTTGCACAGATAATTATCTATGGGATTTTTTTTAATCCAACACAAACTTCCATATCAGTAGGTATTCCTGCACAGATTGCAGAGGGATGAAGGAATTGTGCAGTATAGTGACACCTGGCTTTGATGCTTTAAATTACAACCAACTTCTAAATGCCTCCTGCTTCATTCCAGTAGTTTTATGATGAATAATTTAACAAAGCTGAGTTGTTGTAGATTGTTTTCCCTTTTGTTTCTGTCTCTGTTGCATTAACAATAGCTCCACTGTTGATGAGAATCAGAACATTCTGTCTCCTCTGGAACCACACAGCTGAGGTTGCACGGTGTATTGGAGGTTTAACCTTACAGCGACATGACTGAAAGAAGTTTGCATACCATGAAGAAGTGCTTGGACTTTAATTATTTTATCTTATAATAGAAGTATCAGGTTTCCAGGCTCTGTTTGCCTGTAATTTATTAATTGACTTTCGTTTTTGTTTTTCGTTAATGCTGTATGAATGAATTTTTCTACACCCTAATTGGACATTAGTTCTTTAATTCTGGAAATGTCCATCATGACAACAAGATTTCAGCCATAATGGTTTATATCTGTAGTAGCTAAAGCTTTGAGTTAATTCTGAATCTCTCCTCCTTTGTTCTGAAGTTTATTACCTCAGTTTGGCTTTTATTCAGTTATAGAAAATGATTGAATATCCACATATTGATCAGTTCTAAGCATTTTCTCAACACTCTGATCAGTTCGCAGTCACCTGGTGGCATTATGATGCAAATCTGATCCAAAAGTCTCCACTAAACTAAAAGGATGCAGCGCTTAAAGATTAGATTATTTATTTTTTTGCATTAAGAATATATAACGTTTTTTTTTTTCCAGGTTTCGCCTCATTGTCCAGTAAACAGAATGCATTTTTAAATAGCCTTTTTGCAAAAAAAGTAATATTTGGGTGCACCATTTTCTTTAGAATCAGGAAAATCAGAATGCCTTTATTATCATTATATGTGTTACAATAAAATGATCAATATCAGTGCAAAGGCACAGTAGGAGAAAAGGAAATAAGAAAAGTATGTGAAATATATACAATTTAATCATGTAGAAATAAGTGTGAAGTGCGCACTGTCTAGTCAAACATGGTTAATATACAGATGTAGAATAAATATAAATTGTACATAAATGTTGTTGTCTATCACTGATTAGAATATTGCATATGATTAGGATTACATTATGATTAGGATTATGATTAGAGTTCATAACTTAATATGAGGATTACCAATAAATTTAATTACATTTTTTATAGCTTGGGTCTGATTTTAATTTTAATTCCTTTAAAACATATTTTACCAGAAAAGTAAAAATATAAGTATTTAGTGAGGTTTGGATTTAAATTAAAACCCACCTGGAAGGCTAAATAATCTACAATGTGCAATAATAATCATATTCAATTAAAGTAGAGTGACTGTTTAAAGAAATTTAAAAATAAATAGTGTGAAAATGAAAGCCTGCATAGCCCTCGCAACAGAAGCTGGAATGTATGTCTTATAAACACACATGTAGTGATTTATTATGTTTAACAAAGTGGCATCTTGTTGCATTTGATCAGATTTATCCCCCTGAATTTGTCACACTGGATCGGAAGTGTTTGCATCTGTAAAGCGGTTTAGTTCAGGCATTTCTTCACATATTTTATCAGCAGCCGCTGTTAAAGCAAAGCATGCTGAAACGCTGAAAGTTTCAGCTCCGGTGGTTCCCGTTTATCCTCCGCCGAGTAGACAAAAGGATGATGGCAGCCCAGGCAAATGTGCTTTTGCTCTGCAGCTTACCTCGGCTCAACCTGGTGATCCCCAGGAGCTCACAGGTCACCAGGGAAATATAATCCCCACAGCATGTTCTGGGATGAGCCAGAACACATAAAAAGAAAAGCAGGAGGGAAAAGAACATGCTTTGTGTTGAGATAAAGCTCCTGTTATTACAGCAGAGCGTATGTCAGTTTTAACCAAAAGCTGCTTTATTCTGCTCTTTCTTGTGCTCTATTAATCACCTCATTAACGTCCCTAAATGCTGCCAGTGATGAACCGATGATTTTTCTACCTCTCCCAGCATCTTCAGTGCACCATCCAGGCCTTACAAGATGAGCTCAGGATCCAGCGAGATCTCAATCAGCTCTTCCAATCCGATTACTCTGAGTCGGGTCGACTTGGAGCCCAGCCCATTCCCCCTCAGGAGATGACCGAAGAGAACTTCCTCCGTCTTCACAGCGAGTTCGAGCGGCAGGCCAAGGAGCTCTTCCTCCTGAGGAAGACGGTGGAAGAAATGGAGCTGAGGATAGACACACAGAAACACACCCTGACCGCCAGGTATGGATGGACAGAAATGTGACCGTTGTGTAACGTCTTCTGGCTGAAAAAACGCCTCAGGCTCTACATGACTTGTGCGTCCTTCCTGTCTGACAGGGATGAGTCAATAAAGAAGTTACTGGAGATGTTGCAGAGTAAAGGTCTGTCATCGCGGGCGGCGGAGGAGGACCACGAGAGAACGAGACGACTGGCTGACGCAGAGATGACCATCCACCAACTGGAGGGGCTGCTGGAGCAGAAAGACAAGGAGATGCTTCAGCTCAGAGAGGTGTGTGTGATCAGCACGGGGTGCAGAATTTATCTAGTAATAATCCCTTATGCATTTCTCATCCTACATCCCTCTTTTAGTCTCTTATTTCTTACTTAAATTCTCACCCTTTTCACTTTATATTCATATTTACCATGCTTCTGTTTTGTCAAACAGCTCCCCCTAGTGTTCATAAAGGTGAAACAAAGCATGGTACTAATGCAAAATCTGCTGATAGGAAAATTATTGCAAATAATTAAAAAAAGTTGCTTCTTATAGATGTTCATTTGCAAAAACTTTCCTTTAAGTATGCTTAAACCATACATTAATAGTTGGTGATTTTAACAGGACAGAATCTGAAAATGATCCTTTAAAGGCTCTAGTCATTAATTAGGGGCTTCTATCAACAACTGCTTAATGCAGTCCTTTAATGCCCAGCCCTTGTTTGCTATCATTGTTTCTGCACAAATTTCCTGTGTTTTTCAGCTGCTTTCCTCTCATACAGCGTTCAGAGAAATACAGGAACTTCAGTCTCCTGAGGAACTTCGATGCCATTATGCAGTCTTTCAAAGATGATTCCTATTGAGGTTTTCTCTTATTAATTTCCTGATGTTCTGATGGCACACCTCCTGCTCCCTCCCGGGAGCAGAGCTGCTGTTCACTTAATGAAAGATCTCCGCTATAGTTGAGTTAAATAAACTTAAAAATCAAACCAAAAATTAAAAAACGGCTTTAGAGGTTATTATTTGGGATGCATGGACTAGGATTTTTTGCTGGTCTCTTTCAGATTACCAGCTTGGTTTGATTTGAAATTATTAAGATTTATCTTAACCAGCTTTATGATTTTTTTTTTTTTTTTTTTAGGGCAAAGCAAGTATAACACTGTGTGTGAGCCTTTAGCAGCAACTTTACTTGTGCAGTCATTTAAAAAAACGGTTATTAAAAAGATAATTTTCTTGTTTTAATGTCAATCTATTTATTTATCTTTATTAAAGGGATTTAAATGTGGAAAACCCACAATGAAAAAAATGACCTTATGTTGCTGTGTTTAGTAACTCAGTAAAGATGCATGTTCTGGGAATGCTTAGAAAATTTTAACTTGCTTATTTCTTTCACCAATAAATCAAACAGATGGTATTTATTTCCATACCGAAAATATGTCTGTCATTGTTTTATCATTTATTTTAAGGAGTTGTTTGACTTTGTGGTCATTTTCGCCTGCATTTCCAGTGACATCTTCCTACTGCCAGCTTCACATGTGTAGGATTTTATGCTTCCTGGCTTTTTGCATTTGCTGTCTTTGTCAAACTGTAAGAAGCTAAAGAAATTCAGCCATGCATACTGTCATCTCCTCCTATCGGCTTTCTTCTGTCCCTGCTCGGCTCTTTTCCACTCTGTCCACTCCTTTTGTGCCTCTACATTAAACGTTGCACTCCCCCATCTACCTCTCCTCTTCGCTCCTGTTTCATTAGATGAGCTGGCTGTGATGGACTAGGATCAACCAGATTTGTAGGATCTAGTCACAGATCTCTTTGAATCTTGAGGCAGCTGTGTTTTTAGAAATCAGTTAGAATTTAGGAAATTTAGGATTTAGTTTCAGACTTCGGCTTGTTTCTGTCAAAGATCTTTTATAGTGATTTTGTGAGAAAACTAATCGAATTAGCCTCACCTCAGGCTGTCAGATCGGATTGCTTCCTGAAACTGTGTCAGTGGCATCAGCCTCTTTCGACCCTGTTTTAACTATGTGGGACGGCCGGATCGACCGCAGAAAGCGAAAATCCAGCGCCTCTGCTCAAAGGAAACCTCTCTTCCCTACCTCCCTGTCCTCTCCGGTTCCTCCCTCCATCCCTGCCTCAGCTCCTTTCCATGTGTCCCCTCTTTTTCTGCCTTCTCCAGTATTGTCCCCGTCACATCATCCCTCACTCCCTTTTTCTCCGTCCTTCCCTGCCCCATTACCCCCTCCCAGACGCCACTCCATCCATCCCGTCTCCTTCCCCTCATCCTGTCTTGCTCACTCTCCTTCTTTTGTCGTCATTTCTTCAGCCCATCCTTCCCACCGATCTCCCATCCAGCATTCCCCGTCCTTCCCTGTTCCTGCTCCAAGGCCTACCCCAGTCATCCAGCCTTCCCGTCATCCTTTTCAATCAGCCACCCTTGCCATGTCTCCTTCCTCCTTGCGTCCTCCCCTTCATCCCTCTGTGTCTTCCTCTTTTTCCTCTGCTGACCATTGGGGTGTCTCTGTGTCCCAGGAGCTGCACAGGAGATATGAAGCAGCTCCAGAATCAACGAAGACCAAGGCCCTGCAGACTGTTATCGAAATGAAGGTAAACGTCTGGATAATCAATTTAATTTCATATCTTTATTTCATTTGTTAATCATAGCTTATATTGCTCTATTATTAGATGAACCATCTAAGTCTTCCTGGAGCATGAATTCAAATAAAAATAATCCTGGTAATATAAAGTAATGCAAGTAAGTCTTTGAAACACTAATAGTAGGTTTTGTGATAAAAAGCTGTCATTTACTTCCAAACAATCTTTAGCTACTCTAATTTGATATTTTTTATGTTCAATTCAGCCCAAAAGCTGAGATTAAATGTTAAAATATAGAAATGAAAACACAGAAACAAAGCTGCTCAAGTCTGCAGACTATTAAACATTCTAGAACACTTTATGATTTATTTAGTTTTCCTCAGTTGCATTAAATCTGTTTAGTCTAAAAGAAATCACGGCCAGATGAGGAGAATCTTATGGTACAATATAATCCGTCTGGAGAAGGGTACCACACACAATGCATGGAGTTATCTCTGCAGCAGATCACAATAAAGCCATTCATCAATGACTAGAAGACAATTTGGACAATGCTGTCGTTGCAAGAATGGAATTTCATTAAAAATACAAAGGATAGTCGGTGAGGCTGCTAAGAGGTCGGCTGCATCACTGAGGAGGCTGCAGGAATTTCTGTGAAGCAGAGAAATATTTCTCTAGGGAGAATAAAAAGCCATGATGACAGTTATGGTCAAATCCCTACAGGTTTCTGCTGGAAAAGTGAAGAATATGTGAGTCAAAGCTTAAAACTAATAAGAATGAAGGTCTTAAAATGGTCCAGTCAGAGACGGGAACCATACTGTATCTAGGATGGTTGTGGACAATCTGATGAATTAGAAGAAAAATGATGATTTAAACCTGCCTTATATTACATAGGTTTTATGTAATATATTTCGAATGTTGTTGTAGATGAGATCAAACGTCCAGTGATTTAACAAACTTATTTGTATTATTTTTTCTTTCTTTCATCCGGTAGGATGCAAAGATCAGCTCTATGGAGCGTGGCATGAGGGAGCTGGAGGAGGAGGTGATGATGCTGAAGTCCAACGGAGCTCTGAGCAGCGAGGAGAGAGAGGAGGAGATCAAACAGATGGAGGTCTACAGATCCCACTCCAAGTTTATGAAGAACAAGGTGATCAATGCATTAAAATGCATTTCCTCCTATTTAGGGGAAACAAATGAACATTTAATATTTTCTCACTAACTATTTAGTCAGTTTAGCAGTTTGACATTTATGGTGAGCTAACTGGCTATAGACTGTGAAAGGCAGCAGTTTCTTTTTAGTGCAGTTATGCCTCCATGGAGTTTGGTTTAGATTATGTGCGCCGTACCTGAGGATGTGTTATACTGTTTACAACGATAATATTAATGGTTTCATTGATCTGTTTGAGAGAAATCCAATAACACAGACGTCCAGACAACGTTTATGATTCTCGTTCTTCATCCTGACATCCCTGGGAATGTGATGCCTGGTCCAACTGGGTCAGATTTATGCTTCCATTTCTTCTGAAATATCATGTGGGGGTGTAAATCACAGAGCACCCACATCCACAGTGATCAGAAGCAGAGGAGCTTGAAAGGCTAATATATTATAGAAATAATGATGCGTCTCATAGAGATGTGTTTCTAGAGACAAAGACGTTTGAATTAACTTAATAAAAAAATACATAGAACATGAAAGGCTGCTTAAATTACTTTAATTAAAGCTGGTATTTTGCTTCTAAATTCTACTTTTTTTTCTCTTTTAACTGCAGTAAAAGCTGTTTTTTTTATTTCTATGACATTTTTGCTGCTCTTCTATTTTGTGCAACATTTACAAGCTGAGTGTCATGATCAGGGCTCCTCCTCTTCCTACCATCACAGCTGATTACAGAGCTGAGATATGAGGGAAAAGTACACGTCTAAGTATAGCTGAAGGCCACGAAGCCGGGCCTCATAATAAGTAGCCTCCATGAGCCTTAACCCCCCTCCTCTCCTGCCAGGTGGAACAGCTAAAGGAAGAGCTAACTCACAGCCAATCAGAGAAGGAGAAGCTGAAGCAACGAGCCAATGAGCTCCAGCAGGAGGTGTCTGCAGTAAGAGAAGCACCTCTGTCCTTCCTTCCTTCCTTCCTTTCTTAGGCTTGATTAGTCTCTCTCAGTAGAATCGCAGCTCTACGATGTGTGGGGACGGCTGTAAGCAGCGATCGCTCAGATCTCACAGCAGCGCTGTAATAAGTCGGCACATTATAAAGTTCTGCATGCACTCTCTGATTAAATTGCTGCCACTGCTCCATCAGAAGCACTGCATCATTTCTAATGCACATGAAGTTGGAGAAAATTCCCCTTATCAGTTTTTTTTCAATGTTATATAAAAAAAAAAACACACTTGCAGAGCTGCTGTTTAAACGGAGTGTATTACACCACTGTGGGTGGGATCTGTAGCATTTTGACTCTGTTTCTGTAGTGTGAGTGAAATAGCTGCTTAACAGACTTCTGCAGATTTTCATCTCTAACCTGCATCTCTTTCTTCTTGAATGACCTATCGAGTGGATCCGTTTGCTGATGAACTCCATTCTGTTGTCTAAAACCAATATCTCTCTAAAAGGTTTGGTTTCGATTCTCTTCTGAAGCCTTTATCGTGTAGAATAAGGGGTTAATCAGCGGATTAACTGAAGTTTATAATTCTTATAATTTGAACATTTCTTACTGTAAATAGGAGGATTTAGTTTTTATGTTACAGTAGCATCAACTATTTACCTCTGGGTTTGAGTTAAGACTTCCAACCCAAAGATGGCTTCAGAACAGAATAGAACCAGACCTCATTTTAACTGTAGGGCAAAGTTATTGACTGACTTCCATGTGTTTTTAACTCTTCTCCTTTTAGCAAAAAGGAAATGATCAAAATAAATAGATGCTTCATAACTAACTTGTTTATAAGCCAACTATGGAGATCCTATTTCTTTCAATCGGACTTTTGCTTTAGACCGTTAAACAATAGTACAAAATGTCATTCTTTGAATGAATAATTTGAACTGTTCTTTTGCAGCGATGGGCTAATGAAACAACAAACAAGTTTTTAAAAACAGGGATTTGACATAAACTGTTTATTATTGTAGGATTTCTCTGTAGATGTTCCCTGTTTTATTTGCTTATTACTTCAAACAAAAGTTTGAGAATTTGTCTTGACGTCAGCAACCTTCAGTGGAATGTTTGGTTTACTAACTCTTCTGGGGCAAATTAGTGGAGCTCATTTGTGTTGTCTAGGTTTTATGGCAGAGGCCTCAGACCATCCAGCTGGTTTATCTAATCTAAAACCAGTTTTTGTGTTTTCAAAATCAATTTGTTTGAGCCAAAGTCCGACCTCTAATGACAAGATGGTCGGACCCTAAACTGTAAGATGATGAAATGTTTATGTCTCTGTAAAGTGTGAAGCCAGTTTACTGTCTACATAGACTGTAAGGATTCTAAAATCAGGGAAATAATGACCTCCCAGCAAAACAAATTATTGTAACTGGCATAAATTAACAAATTGTTAATATTTATTAATATTAATTATTGAAGTTGTTTGTTGCATAACAAGACCTCTCAAAAATAAAAGCATGGAAGACCTGCAGTGAATTTTAACATGAATGAATATCATAAAGAGACTGTTTAATGTTCTAAAGCAAACATTTCATATTGTTCTTGTCCTTCCTGCATGTTTCCCAGATGGAGCAGGCAAAGCAGGAGCTGAGTCGTAAAGACAGCGAGCTGCTGGCTCTCAGGACCAAACTGGAAACTTTAAACAATCAGTTTTCTGACAGCAAACAGCATGTGGACGTACTCAAAGAGTCACTCACCGCCAAGGAGCAGAGAGCTGCCATACTTCAGACCGAGGTAAACCTTTTATTTCTCACTTACCGCCGTTTATTCGTGTTTGATCTGTGCTTTATTTCTACTAGCTGGATCTTGTTTCTACTCAGGTGGATGCTCTGCGTCTCCGTCTGGAAGAAAAGGAGTCTCTCCTCTCAAAAAAGAGTCAGCAGATCTCGGAGCTGACGGAGGAGAAAAGCACTCAGCAAGGAGAGATCACTGATCTCAAAGACATGCTGGATGTTAAGGAGCGCAAAGTTAATGTGCTACAGAAAAAGGTGAGGAGCCTGATCCTGTGCATCCAACAAACCCTTTAAACTCTTTTGCAAACTAAGAGAATTCACAAATACAGTAAAGTTAAACCTTAAATGTAAGGAAACTACATGGGAAAATGAGTTAAGCTGACAGCATTAAGGATTGGGTGCTGTAAAAGAAAACAAGAAACAAACTAAGTAGATCAAATCAGTTAAGAGAACCTACGTTGTGTAGCTAAACAAGAGCATCTCCACTAGCAACCCACCAGCTATTTAAAACGTCTTAACCCTTTATGGGGCAAGTTGACATTTTTTATTCACTTGTATATATCACTAATGAATGGAGTCCCTCCATCTGTCAGTGAAGTCTAGAAGCACAATATATATCCAGCTATTCAGCAAAGATTCACATAATTTTGGTATTTGATCTGTTAAATGAGCCTTTGAAAGATATGTTACCTACAGTAAATTAATTTGAAAAAATATAGGTTAATAAATCAGATGAAAAAGTTAAATGCTAATTAAAAAATAAGAGGTTCTTATTTAAAAAGTAGAAAATGCAAGTTCTTGCATTGGCATTAATGTTCTAAGGTTATTTTTAACAAAAAAATATTTCCGTCACTCTTGAGCATTTTTCAATAATTTATTCAAAAAGAACCTTTGTTATTTTTTTTAATATATTAAGGAATGTTTCTTATTACATGGCCTCTGATTTTTGCCATAGAAATATGCTTTTTTATGTTACAAAAAAGGTCTTGTTCTATCTTCCGATAGCTCTCTTAGCTTAAAATTTAGATTTCCAAGGTATTTCAGTGAGTGCCCTATAAATTGTTAAAAACATCCCCAACTACCATCCTCCAAATCAGATCTGAATCTTAGTCTGACCTTAGATCTTCTTCTCAAATAGGTGTAAACATCCCACCTACTTGGAATTTACAAAACTATTTACAAAACACAACTACAACAGTCTGTTGCAGTAGGTGTTCCCTCTCGGGAGCAGTTACAGGGTTGTTCATGTGCTCTATTTTTAAACGTGGAGAGGGCGAGTCTTTTCAAAAATTCGCCAAATATTTCCACCATTCCTTTAATGCTATTTGGGGAAATAACTTTTTAGGTGCATTACCACCAGCTGGTAAGTAGTTTAACAGCTTCACCAAGGTGTTCCTACTCGTAAATTTGTGATTTTTATCTTTATTGATTTACATTTTTAAATTCAAGCATACTTACATTTTTATTAAAGGCTATCTTACCCCATTGACATCATCCAGCCCAAGGTTAAGGTGATTTCAGAAGCTTAAATTTAGCCACTTTTAGGATGTGTTTAGTATTCCTACCCTGTTTAAAGGCAATTGAATGCTAAAGCAATTTTAAAATTTGTTTGAGCCTGTGTGGATTGGAGGACATTAAAAAAAAAAATGATTAAACTTCTGCACACACGTCCTTTTCCTAAATATGTTTGATCTTTTTCTCTACCTTTAAAAAACAAACAAACTTATATTTAATAAGTCTGTATACAACAAGCGTTTGTCTTAGTAGTGTTTACTCAGTCTCTTTTGACCCTGAAAATTATTTTTGCACCATAAAAAACACATTTTTGCAGTACTTACTCACACATCCATCAACTTAACAGCTTTGATACTTTTAGCTCCTGCATCAGTAAACACCAATGTTAATATAGTTTTTTGAGAACTACTCATGTTTCATCCCTACAAAATCAATTTTTATTTTTTATTTTTTTTTTTACATCTTTGGAATTTTCCTTTTTCTGATCAGCATATAGGACAGGTGAGAGATCTATAGTTTCAAAATATAAAAAAGTTTTTGTTAATCTGTTTCTGATGTTAGCCACTAGATGGCGGTGTAGGACAGAGAAGAGGCTGGTCGTTCTGCAGGTTAGAAAAAGTGGCATGTGTGGGAGGATCTCATTGGAAATAATGTTTGATAGGCAGTCTTGATTATCCATTCCTATATATATTATAAAATTAACTGGAATAAAGTAATTAGGGGATAACAAGCTTAGGAAGACGCGGTATTGTCCCCTTTATTATAATCCTGTCTCCTGTATTTTTGCTTTTCCTCTCCAAACCCTCATTTTTAACCTTTTTCTCTATCTTAGCTGAGGAACATGTCAGAATATTAAAGATATGTGTGGATAATCGATATGCAAAATCAAACGGGCAGATATAAAGCAGAGACACGGAGGGGGAGGAGAGAGACATGGTGCGTTTAAAATCTGATGCATACTAATGACTTCCTCTTGTTTAATAAATGATGACCTCTGCTGTCTTCAAAAAGAATACAGTTCAGAGCAGGCATGTGAGAGACGCTGCTGTTTCCTGCTCCTTGATTTCCTCATTTCCTCTCTTTATTCTTGCTTTTTTTACACCCTTTCCTATGTTTTAACTTGCTCCTTGTAAGTGAATTACCAGGAACGTAGAGCCGATTAGTAGCAAAGGTATCCGTGTGATCTTCTTTGGGCTGAAATAGAAGGAGAAGAATGCGCAGACGGCGTTTCTATATGTATATAAGTGTGGCGCTCATTTGCCATCAAGATCAAAGCGACCCGCAGCCTCTCAATGTCAAGTGTGAGGGCTCCTCTGTGTGTGTGCAGGAGTGTGAGGAGGAGGAGGACGTGTCAGTCAAGCTGTCAGACTAACGGTTGATTAATGAGGTGCTTGAAATGTTTTACTGTATGAACACACACTTTTCTCCACTGCTGGAAATGTGCATCTCTCACCTGCAGAGGAGGTTACACATCAAGTTTTTTTTTTTCCTCTCTTATTTTTTGAGTGATGCTGCCAGTTTTTCCAGATAGAAATCCAAAAATGTAGACAATTAGAAACGTAAAAATAACTTTTGCACTTCTTCCAACCAGCTATATATGACACCCGAACATTGTTTTTTAAAGATTGTTGTTTTTTTCTTGACTGTTTTACCTGTTGCTCATCACCTGTATTTATTTGATGTCTCTACTATTCCAGTATTTGACTGAAGTATAGTTGTTTTGGGTGGAAAGTAGGGCTTAACCAATTAATCGGATTTTATCGTGATTAATCGATTATTGGAATAATTGTCAACTTTTTTAGTAATAGATGAATCATTAACTGGAGTATAGGGACTGAAAAAATGTATTTAGCTGACAGAGCAACTTAGAGCAGGAACTACACTAAGATATATAAGAAAATATGTGGCATCAATGACAAAAAATATATTTCTTTAGGTTCAAACTCAAGGTTTCCTCTCCCAATAGCATGGTAGAGGCTGCGTCATGCTAAGGGTCATCAGCTTGTTTGAATCGAAGATTGTTTGAAATAGAGGAATTTAGGGCTTAAACAATTAATCTGATTAATTGATTATTAAAATAATCATTAATTAATTTAGATATTATAGGTAATATAGGTTTTAAAACATGCATTTAGCTGACAAAGAAGCCCATCTTGAGTGGCAGTAATACAAAATTGTAAAAAAAAGTTTTGAAAAAAGTTTTCGTTTATCAATCTATCTCTATCCAGAACTCCTCATGTGGAAAAGTTTTAGTTTCACCTGTTTTAATTCCGCAAAAAGTCTTTTTAAAGGAGCATTTGGCTATTGATTATTAATTGATGAATCAAAAAAATTATCCACAGATTAATCAATTTGCTAAATAAATGTAGGGGTAGTCCTAGTGGAAAGAATTGATTGTCTTCAATAATCTTACCAAATATGTCTGATTGGATTTAATTCTGCAATTGGCCGGATTATCCTAATGTCTGGTGATGCTTTGATCTAAACCATTTGATCTGTTGCTCTGATAAAAATGTTAAGCTTGTCAGGTTAAGCGTCTTCTATAGGTGTTCCCTCAGCGTTATAAATATATCATCTTTTCTACAGTTCTGTCCAGCTCCCATTTCTCTGCTGAAGTAAAACATCTCTATAACATCATGTCATCATCATCAAAATGTATTGTGGTTTAAGGGTTATTGGTAATTTCAGCTGTTTACCATGTATGGTATTTTATATTTAAGCCAAAATGTTGAAATTAATCTATTCTGGTCTGATCTTCCTCACTTTGATGGTGTGTTGTGCTATTTCTGGGCCACTAGTGCATAAAGGCCACAACAACTACACTAGCTGTTATTTTTCAGGCAAAACATTAAAGAGTCAATAAGATGCATTGGAGTTTATTTGATCTATCAGAGCTGAGTACATTTATATAAGTATGCTTTCTGATTTTAACTTTTATAAAAAAAAAACATAACCTATTAATTAGAGCTGAAACAATTAATCGGATTAATATCAACTAATTTAGTAATCGATGAATCGTTAACTGGAGTATTGAGGATCTAAAACATACATTTAGCCAACAGAACAACAGTAATTATATCAAAATTGTATATTAAGGAATAAATATTTTATCTTTAAGATAAAGTTGCTATATCCAGAACTCCTCAAGTGGAAAAGTTTTAGTTTCACTTGGTTTAATTTTGTTAAAAAAAGGAACCTTTTGCTATCTGATTATTAATTGATTAATTGGAAAAATTATCAGCAGATTAATCAATTTGCAAAATAATCATTAGCTGCAGCCTTACTATTAATTTTCTTTATAATTAACAATTTTCCACTACAGTTTGCTTGTGTGTAGAAAAAAAAATCTGGTTCTAATAAGATAAAGTGTTTAAAATTTAAGGTGTACTATTCCGTTTTGGGAGATACTGTGTTTTTCATCTAGATTATATCTGGTAGTTTGGTGTTTTAGGGGAGAAACATCAATGTTTTACCAAATCATAACTGGAATACAAGGGTTGAGAAGGAAAGGAGAATAAGGAGAGAAATGTGTATTTGGATTGTGGGTTAAAGGGAGCAAAGTGAGAGGTTGTATATGAAATCCTACCTCTCACTCTTCAATTGCCTGAAACTTGCAGAAAGAAGTGATTCTATTTTTGTTTCAGAGGCTTGTGAGAAATTTAGTTTGCTTTTTTTAAGAGAAAATTGTTTTGCTTCGAAAAGAATTTGAAATAGGAGAAAAGAAATGAAAAGAAGGGAAAGTTACTATAGAAATAAGCTTTAAGGTATTAAAGGTTTAGTTTGATATACAGTGCCTTGTCTTTCTCTTTTGGTTGTGAAACAGGAACCAGATGTTTTAATACTTTCAATATATGTGGTTTTATCACATTATCACCAAATGTGTCAGATTTTTTTTTATTGGGGTTTTATTTTATTAACTCAAAGACGCAGATAAGGCTCCAATGCAATTATAGATGCAAGTAATTGACTTTTAAACCTCTGACCTTTAAGAACAGCTGGATTTATACTTGAGACTGGATTACACACAGCTGGATTAGAACATGTGTGACTTCTAGCAGAGATTGCAGCCCTGGATTGAGTTTAGAATTAGCTAAAAACTTGACTGACATGTTTTCTAAAGGAGACTGTGCTTATATATTTCAATTTAAAGCCTAGTTCATAAGTTTTAGATGTGTTTACATTTGCAGTTATTCCAAAAGTATGTAAGTTAGTACATTCTAAATCCAAAGCATAGAGATTATCAATAAAAGTGGCTAACTTTACATGTTTTAATGCTTTCTTGGAGGTGGTAAAATGTTTTTAAAATAAGCTGAGACGATTTTACAATCTCCTCGTTCAAAAGATGCTTCACAAGTTCTCCTTATTTCATTATTGCTTAACAAAAAATTATTTCTTTGGTCACTTTATGTTCTTAAAATGATTTAAAACAATATTAGTTTTATTTTAATTCAAATTAACATTATTAGCTTTTTTCTCTCCTGTTATTGCTAGTTCTTATGATTTATTTTTGAAAGTTCTGGAGGCGATATACGTGTCAAAAATAAATATTTCTTTAAGTAACATAATTGAAATTATCTTTTGGCTCATTTAGAGACTGAAAAAACATTTGTAGATGTTTAGCTTTGTGTTTTCAGGTAGTATTCTCTATGTTAGGAACTCCTGGAGCAAAAACACTAGCCCAAAAATTTTAATTCTCAATGTTCGGCAATGAAATATGCATAAAAACTAGTGTAGCTGATGATTGTTTCCGTCTGCAGATAGAGAACCTCCAGGATCAGCTGCGGGATAAGGAAAAACAGCTGAGCGGCCTGAAAGACAGAGTCAAGTCTTTGCAGACGGACACGTCCAACACCGACACCGCGCTGGGAACGCTGGAGGAAGCTCTGGCTGAGAAGGTACACATACACAGACGCACGTACGTGAACACATCGACGCCCACCGCTGGTCAACCTCAGGTCAGCGCCCGAGCAAGGTTACATTAATAAAAGCTTTATGAGCAAAACCACCGACCACCCACATGTTGACCCGGTGACTCGAAATAAATGGAAATGAACCAATAATTACACTAGCTGTCATAATATGAAATTATTCACAGGCTGTTTTTATAAAACACAAGGAGCCGGCCGGCATGCAGCCACATGGCTCAGATTTACCCATTGATCACTGTTTATGTGTGAACATTTAGGTTCAAAACTGCATTGAAGGGTTTATGACTCTGCAGGCTGCTTTTTCAGGGGACCCCCGCTTTAATTCTCAGAAAATAAAACCATTAAAGTTTTAGTTTTTTACTCTTATAGATGATTATGTTATAAACTCTATCCTCTTTGGCCCTTCAAACACACTCAGGAAGCACGCTTTGAATTGACCAATGACTGATATTCACGGTGTCGGGGAGGTGTGTGATTGTTGGCAGGAAGAAGCAGCTGACAAACTCCTGCTATCCAACCTCCTTCCCTTTTATTTCCATCCCTTCTCTGCTTTCTGACCTGTTTTTTACATTCAAGCCTTTCAACATTTCTTCTCCTACATTCATTAGTGTGTACTCTTTAGCCTTTTGCTTTTTTTTTTTAATTCTTTTTAGGTGTGTGAACTTTTCTTTTCTTTGAACTGGCCGTTCTGTTGTCCTGTAGCTATAGAGATGGGACTTTCTGTTTTACTGCTTGCAAATTCTACATTTTGCGCCAAAGTACATTACGTATGTAAAATCACCCTTGGCTGTCAGAGCCTGTCAAAGCTGCCATGTACATAAACTTTAATGTGACAGTTATTAGTAGAGAAATTTGATATTAAGTGACGGTGAATGCTTCTTGGAAACTAAAAGGTGTTTTATTCTCTTTTTCTTTAATGGCTCTTTCACATTGTCCGCTTTCCTTCTCCATTCTGTTATCTTTCTTTTTCTGAATGGATTGTTTTTTTTTTTTTTGTCTAACTTAGTAGTTTCTGTTTTATTTCATTCACCAGGAGCGGATAATAGAGCGACTGAAGGAGCAGCGAGAAAAGGAGGAGAGAGAAAAGGGAGATGAGATGGAGACCAGTAAGAAGGAGCTGAAGGAGCTGAGAGAAAAGGTCTCTCAGCTGCAGGCTGAACTGGCTGATCGGGAGGTAAAATCTCCACAAAAACTCGGAAAACTTGGTTTTAATGCAAACCAACTTGATATGTCGCAGGAGAAAAGCCTTACTGTAAATCTATTTTAAATGTGTGAAATGCACAGATAAACAGTTAGAAACAATGATCTATTTTCCAGTTGTGACCCTTGTGAGCTGCACAGGGCTGTAGGAAGAGAGATGAAGCATTTACTCGCTTCATTTTCCTTGTTTTCACCCCAGAGCTGTCGGGAAGCACAGCAGGAAAGTTATAGCTGACTATGTCAGGAAAACCACGAGTAATTAAAATGATTAGATTTCCAGAACTCTATAGGTGTCAATCTAGATAATCAATGCGGAAACATGTTGGTGAGATGGACAATAATACCCTTTGAAAGCATATTAATAACCAGATATGTGCTGATGAGGAAAAAAGGGACAAACAAAACGCCTCGATCCAAATCTAGGTTCTGTTGATGTAGAAATCTGCGGGTTTTTACCAGGTTTTATTTATTGAAGTTGAAACCGCAGCTTTGCAAAAACTATGGTTAGAAAACAAAGACAGTTTGGCAAAGCAGCATGTAAGGAAATTAAATAGACGATTTTATTGAATAGCTTGTAGAGCCATTTTTAGCAGCATAAGTCAAAGTAATGGTTTTCTATATGGCTTTATCGGCCCACTCTTCCCTGCTTTATTTTATTGAGATATACCCCCTCTCAGTTTTAACGTCACTGAGTCAATTTAACTTTATTTCTGGATCATCTTTCATACAAAGCAGCGAAAGGCAAAATGCTTCTTGCAGGAAAAAAAACACCTGACGTTTTTGTTTTGTTTCTTAAATAGGTACATTAGGAGTCAAATTGGGTAATAATATGATGCAGGATGTAAAAAATTATTTTTAAGATTTTTTAAGAACACTGAAGTTCTGTAAAGTAAATCTAAAATAAAATACAAAGATCCTGGCTGCACTTTAGTCATGCTGAGGTCCAAACTTTGACTCGGTTGCAACGTCTGGATTATTTTCCTCCTCTTTTTCTTTTAAACATTCTGAGATAAATGAAGGTCATGACTTTCTCTCAAAAGCTTATATGGCATATTTAACTTTTCTGCACATTTCAAGCTTTTCCTTATTTCTTTCATTACCAATGACTACATAGAATCTCTGTTAATTTCTATTGATCTAAGGTTGCATTTAAATCATTTCCAAACCTTAGATATTTCTTAAGTTTTGATGTGTTAAAGAGACACTTTCAAAGATAAAGATACGTGTGCAACAACTAATGTGCAATCACTATTTAATACCCTGTGCAATTACATCTTTTATATTTAATATCCAGTGCAATAACTATATATATATATATTTATATATAAATGCCTATTTATATAAACACCCATTAATACCCTGTTCAATCACCCTGTGTAATAATCCTTTTAAATAAGAGACTTATATATATATTTATGTGGAGGAACTGTATATACTGTATAAACCCCATGCACCTTTTCCTCCTTTTGACACCTTCTCCTTTGCAATATCAATAAAGCCTTATCAATCAATCAATCAATCAATGAATCAATATGGATAAAAAGCTTAGCTGTGCTAAGCTAAATTACGACAAGCTGGTATAAAAGGAGAAACTCATGTCCTGTTAATCTACTGGCAGCATGAAACTCTGTGGTAAAAGTACAAGTTTATTCTACTTTTGATCTCAAAATGCGTTTGCAAAGTTCACACAATCAAAATTTTACTTTTAAAAGTTAACGAGAGATATTTTTTGTGAAAATTCCTCTTTTTTGGGCTAATTTTAGTGATTGTGGGATCATAAAACCTGTCCGTTTGTGTTGAAAAATACACAGAGTCTCCCAAGAGAACAAGCATTCCTTTCTGCACTGCCGAACGCAGATGTGAGGTTTGTCTGACAACACCAGTGTATACACAACCCTAAATATACTCTGAGTAAGCAGGAAGGTTTCTCTGACCAAAACCCAGTCAAACATGATGATCTGAAGTCTGAAGTTGGTAAGGTCAGTCATGGGTGAAATTACATGTCTGAGCATCTCTCCTTCTGGTCCCGTTGGTTTCTGTTTCACTGTCTCTACCAAAAGAGAAGACGAGAAGGAAGGCGAGAGAGATTTTCACAGATGGAAGGATTGAGCCTAAAAGTGTGAGAAGAGCCAGGTCATAGGAAGTATTACATCCAGACAAGGAAAAAGGATAAATCCGTGTTAAACCACTTGACTTTGGGCTAAAAGGGCAAGACAAACTCCTCTCTTGTCGCAGATTCCACCCACCTTTGCACCGTCACACAACTTAGAAAAACTAATCAACCTAGCATGCATAACTGAAGACCGTGACGGGAAACTGGATCACCTGGAAAAAATCCATCCAGCAACAAACAAAGCATGCAAATTATAATCAGAAAGGTCCCAGTAAAGGTTTCCCTCAGGAACCTTTCTGTTGAAAGATGCTGCCAGGAAATAAGCAGGTTGGGATGTTTTTATAAGCTAAAATACTTTCAGCCTTTAAATGTGAACAAAGGGGAGGCAGATATGTGTTTACATGCAGTGCCATGGAAAACTATTCATACCTCTTTTAACCAAAAGAATCAAAACATGTAATTAGGATTTTAGATGACTTTGGTGAGTAACCTACAACACCTAGGAACACACGGAGATGGGTAAAGCTGTAAAGAAGTTTAAAGCAGTATGCTGGTGAAGATTATCAGTCTTTCAGGTTATAGTTATTCCAAAAGAAATTTAAAAAACAATCCACTGGACTTTGTTTCCACCTTTGAAGACGTTTCGCTTCCCATCCAGGAAACCTTTTCAATTCAAAATGCCAGAACTAGCGTTGAGTTTGAGGCTTTATAGAGTGGAACAAAACAAGGCGTAGTTTTGGCTTAGAAAACTTCCTAATTGAACCTGAGGAACGGTCCCCGGGCTGCTCAGTGGTGCAGTGGGTAGCACTGCTGCCTTGCAGCAAGAAGGTTCTGGGTTTGATTTCTGGCCCGGGGTCTTTCTGCATGGAGTTTGCATGTTCTTCCTGAGCATGCATGGGTTCTCTCCGGGTACTTCGGCTTCCTCCTACAGTCCAAAAACTTGACTGTTAGGTTAATTGGCTTCTCTAAATTGTCCTTAGTTGTGAGTGTGTGAGTAAATTTGTCCTGTTTGTCTCTGTGTTGCCCTGCGATGGACTGGTGACCTGTCTAGGGTGGACCCCGCCTCTCGCACGT
The DNA here is from genome assembly GCF_016077235.1 of Cyprinodon tularosa. Taxonomy (NCBI): domain Eukaryota; kingdom Metazoa; phylum Chordata; class Actinopteri; order Cyprinodontiformes; family Cyprinodontidae; genus Cyprinodon; species Cyprinodon tularosa. The sequence continues at coordinate 46,103 of NW_024039160.1, forward strand.
AGACAGCTGGAGATAGGCACCCACACCCCTCGCGACCTCACTTGGGATTTAGCATGTAAAGAAGATGGATTGATGGATGGATGGAACGGGTCCCCCCCTTAGGAATGGGGGGTATTTGTGTTCTTTTTTTATCCTGCAATACCTGATACTGGTCTATGTCTCTGAAAGGGGGTCGTTAGGGGGGAATTGTTGGCCTGGCTGGACAGGCGAGATGTTTAAAGCAGGAATTGGATGGAAAAAATATATCAAGCTTTTCCTAAGGAAAGATGCCTGGTGAAAAAGCATTAATAAAAAGAAAGCCTCATGGTGCCTTTTGAGGAGCTGAAGAGATCCACATTTGGCCACAAACCTGATCCCAAAGCTGAAAGAAAGAAGTACCATGTAGGAGACAAAAGAAGGGCTTCATGGTCACATGATATCTAAATTTAAAATGTTGAGTTGGGGTTTCAGGTTAACAGAAATCCAGAGAAGAAAAAACTGAATGAATCTGTAAAGGACAGAAACTGAAGGTCTGTTTTCCAGCAGGATCTCCACCTTAACCTACAGCAAAGCTACAAAAGAATGGTTAATATCAAAGCAAACTCATGTCCTGTCAAAACCCAGACCCAAATCAAGATGAGACCCCTGATAAGAACTGGAAATAGCTGTTCACAGACGCCCTCCATCCAACGGAGACCATCTGGACTGTTTTTTTTTTAAAGAGAAATAGGCAGAAAGGTTCAGTCTCCTGACGTACAAAGCTGCTAGAGACTTTAAGGGACTCGCAGCTGTAGTTGCTTCAAACGGTGGTTTTAGAAAATGTCTACTCAGCAGGGCTGAATAATGATGACGAACACCAATCTTTCGAGATATTTATTCATACAAGACTTTAAAATAACATGGTTTTCCATCCACTTCTCAGTTGCTGTATAGTTGGAACTTATGAGCTACGACTGTCTAGAACATAAAAGATAAATAAAATGCATTGAGGTCTAAGGTTCTACTGTAACTTCATATATTCTATCCATTTGCTCATCCATCCACTATGGAACAAATTTCAGTATATTTTTCTGAGAAGATATTATTAAAAGGAGGGAAATGTTCTCTGGTAAAAGATTTTAGTAACAAAACGAATCTTTTAGCATCAATCAAGTCCCTATTTATTTACCTAATTTCCCTTTTCATTAATAACTTATGACTAATTACTTTAGGCCAGCTTTAGACAACTTTTATTAGATTGACTGCTGTATGTTTGCACCATATATGTTTAATGCTCTGCACCTCTGTATCGATGCGGTTTTGCAACAGTTTTTTTTTTCTTTCTTTCGCACTGTTTACATTTGATCACTGCTGCACTTTATGAAACTGAAATGTTCTTAAAGCTGCACAAAACAGAGTTTCGTTTTGTTTACACTTTGTGTATGCAAGATAACAATAAAAGCTGTCTAAGTTGAAGTCTAAATTAAAATGGGATTCATCTTGTTCCCTTTAACTGTTTCTCTTCATCCTGGTAATCATTTCCCTTTAGACCTCGGTGTTGGATCTGAAAGAAAAGGCCTCCTCACTTGCATCCTCAACTCTAAAGAAGGAAAACAGGCTGAAGAATCTAGAAATCAATCTGGAACAGAAGAAGGAAGAGTGCATCAAACTGGAGAACCAGCTCAAAAAGGTTAGTGGATTCTGGCCTGTGGATGAAAGGAGATAATTATGTTTTCATTCCTAATATTTCCTTGTCTTATAGAAAGGGAGGGAAATGAAAATACATTTGTATGTGTGTGTTTGCGCTTGCTTGTGTATCAGATGTCTTCTCCCTCACAGTAGAGAAGTGTGTGTATGTGTGACAGCCTGCTGACAGCCTTACAGTCATTTTCACAGGCTCGGGAAGACATCACCACCATGACACCCTGAGTGTGTTTGGCTGTGTGTGTGTTAACATGTGAAAAAATGTGAGAAACAGAGAAAAGAAGAATATGTACGAACATGTCTGTGCAGCGTTTCCCCTCGCCAGCCTTTATTTTTAGTCTCTTTCTTTTTCCCCCACAATGGATGGAGGTAAGATGCAAGACTTTCCGCCGTATTTCTTTACTCCACCAAGTTCCTAGTATATCGTGAGCCACCCAAACATTTCCTCTCCACATAAGGAGCTGTTAAAATTGTCGTCCATTTCCAAAACTAATAGGGGTTTATGTATTGTTGGACCAGGGCGCACGCACATAGACGCGCACACACACACAGCGTCAATCTGTCCCAAGAGCAACATTTACTTCTGGGAAAACACACAGCTGTTCTAACCTCTAAGCTGGTTTTAACCTGTTGTATTTTTCTTTTATCTATTTTTTCTTCTGCAACCAATTTGTTCCATCATTACAGCTGAGTTAAAAAGAAAAAAAAAGATAAAAACCACTTGAATTGACTGTAATTTGCCCCTTGGAGTTCAGAAATATGATGTCCATAACAAGAAGCTTCAGCTTTGATGTTTAAACTTAGCTCAACTAGACACGAACAATATTTCAGACTAAATTACAGTTATTGGCTATGCAGAGACATTAAAAAAATGTTTTAGTAACACAATGATAATTTAGCATCAATCAATCCCTATTTATTTACCTAACTTTTCAATAATTTCTTATGTCTAATTACTGTAGGTCAGCTTTAAAATGTGAAGATAAATTAATATACCATAAGACATGATGATTTTAACCTATCAGGAAATGCCTGCAGTAGAACTTTCCACTGGCATACACGTTCGCATATCTTTAGTGACACTAAAAAATGCTAAACAATATACTTTAAATCTATAAATGGAATGACTTAATTGCTTTTCCTGAACCGTAGTGAAGACTTTCCCCATGCAAATGTGATGATTTATGACCGCGTCCCAGTCAAACATTTACACAACCCTGAGCCTCAGCTGTGTTTATGTGCTTATTAACACATTTTTATAAGCGAGCATGAAAAAAACTGGGAATGTGAAATGAAACAAGGTGACATGGTGACTTCTGACTGCACCAACAGTGGAGGTGGAATTTTCACATTAAACAGGAAGTGAGAAAAGGGGGGGAGGAAGCATCCGATATCCAAAAAATAAAATATGTGGCATCAGTGACAAAAAGTATACTTGGAGGAGTTTAGGTTCTAACTTGAAGGGCCTCTCCCAATAGCATGGTAGAGGCTGCGTCATGCTAAGGGTCATCAGCTTGTATGAATCTAAGATTGTTCAAAATAAAGGAATTTAGGGCTGAAAAATTAATCTGATTAATTTTGAATAATCATTTATTAATTGAGTAATCAATTAATTGTTAACTGGAAGACATAGATTTTAAAACGCGCCTTTAGCTGATAAAGCGACCCACCTTGAGTGGCAGTAATACCAAAATTGTAAAAAAGATTTTAAAAAAGTTTTTTGTCAATATGCTCTATCCAGAAATCCTTAAATGGAAAAGTTTTAGTTTCACCTGGTTTGATTTAGTAAAAAAATATTTTTTAAGGAACCTTTGGCTATCCGATTATTAATCAATAAAACAAAAAAAAAAATCAACAGATTAATCAATTTGCAAAATAATCATTAGTTGTAGCTCTATAGGAATTTCTTTATATGAAGGTTCAAATATAAAGTGTCTTTAGAGCGGCGTTTTAATTTTGTGGCTCCATTAGTCCCCTGAGGATGTATCTGTTTCACCTCCCAGCTCTCACATTAGGCCAAGCACATTTATTCTGGGTCGAGTATTGTTTTGATCAAACGGTGGTCCGCTTATTTTGAAAGCCAATGCTTGGTTTATTTTTAATAATAATTTTCTGTTCCAGGCTCAAAGTGCAGCGGCAGAGTCCCAGGCCAACACTGAACTTACTGAACGCATCTCGTCCCTGGAGCAGGAAGTGACCCGGTGCAGAGAGGAGGCTGGGAAGGCACAGTCGGAGGTGGAGCGACTTCTGGAGATCCTTAGGGAGATGGAGAATGAAAAGAACGACAAGGAGAAAAAGATCCATGAGTTGGAGAGGTGAGAGAGAAGAATTAGATTTGTTAGGGAAACAAAATCAACCATTTCTAACTCTTTCCTGATTTTTTTCCTTCTTATTTCAGCATAAAAGTAAGAAGGAAAAACTGAGTAATTAAAACAAAACGACTTTAATTTCCATTCGTTCCTCGTCTGCTTAGTTTTAAACAACATAATGCTGAAGTTGATGGAAATCTCTGGTATAAATGACACGTTATTTATCACTGTATTATTTTCCCCCTCCCCTTCTTCTGCTTTCCTTTACATGTCAACTCTTTTCTTCATGTATGCGTGTGTGTTCAAACTTATACTCATTTATGTTTGAACTGGGATGAGTGCGTTTATGTCTGCCTGTATGACTCATAACATCTCAGAAATCCTTCAGCTTCTCATCTGTGGCGCTCGCAAAAACAGGCCCCTCCCCCGGCTGCCTCTCAGCAGCCAATGGGGGGGCTGGTGTGGGACTACTTGGGCACGTGAGTGGCTGGTGGCCCCTTTCGGTTAACTCGAGACCACTGCACGATAAGGGCACGATTATTACAACCACCCATGTGGAAAAGTCCTTGAGAAGCTGCTGCTTGATAACAGGATGCTGTTTAAAGTATCATAACCACAAGCTGGGATCCTACAGAGCCTTGCAAAAGCGCTGATCATTTTTAACAAGGTTTCTCAGATGACAATCACACACATCTGTGTTTTTTTTTTTTTTATGTAAAACACAAAATGCATCAGTGAAAATGCAAAGCATGCCTAGTTTTGTGTGGTGGAGGTCCATTTGTTTTCAGCCTTTCTTCAAAGTAAAGTCTTTACCAGCTTTGCATTTTGACCTTTAACTGTTTCTAAAATAGCTCAGGCTCTGCAGACAAATTTTTGCCTGTCTATGATATAAAATCCTTATAAAATTGCCCAAAATGTGCAAAGATTTAAGGGATGTAACTACTTTTGCAAGCCGTAGGTAATGTACCTGTAAGGTCCTTATTTGGCTCCATTTTGCACAATTAACAGTAGACTCGACCAAGGTTAAAACGGCAGTAATATCTTTGGTTGTGTAAACTTTCAGAATTTAAGCTTAAGGTGACATATTTGTCTTTTCCACATGGGCCGGGCTGAGTACGTATGCTCACTAATAATCACCAACAAAGAGTTGTGGCATTGGCTCATTACTCACAAATCACACTTTATTGCACATTTGGACAGCTCCGTCTCTGGAATCCAGAAATTGTGCTCACTTGTACGCTGACACACACTCCACATTAGCAGAGTTTGGGTCGTCTGTTGCTGCGGCATGACAAGCCAAACAGCTTTGTAAAATGAGGCGCTGCTGTTGCTGCCTGGCCTGGCGCTCTCTGAGCCTCTGTTCTTGTCAATGATGCAACTCTTTTTATTAAGTTTGCGGTTCTGTTCTCTGGCTTCACTTTTGCTTAACTTTCAGCAGAGGATGCTTGACTTTAAACTTCTAACTCACCTTTTTTTTTTATCTTGTATTACGAATGTAAAGGTTAACTAATATTATGTGTTTCTAACCTCTTTTCAATTATCTATTTCATTTTGGATCAATCACCTCTCTGTCTTCCACAAAACCTTATGTTTACCTTTTAAATTATTTTTATCTGTCAGATCGTCTGCCTGTTTCCTCTGCATGCTGTTCTAACTCTTGTACTTGTCTCTTACTAGGGCTAGGCAATAAAACAATGTCAATATACACTATATTGCCAAAAGTATTTGCTCACCCATCCAAATTATTGGAATCAGGTGTTCCAATCACTTCCATGGCCACAGGTGTATAAATTCAAGCACCTAGGCATGCAGACTGTTTTTACAAACATTTGTGAAAGAATGGGTCGCTCTCAGGAGCTCAGTGAATTCCAGCGTGGAACTGTGATAGGATGCCACCTGTGCAACAAATCCAGTCGTGAAATTTCCTCGCTCCTAAATATTCCACGGTCAACTGTCAGCTGTATTATAAGAAAATGGAAGTGTTTGGGAACGACAGCAACTCAGCCACGAAGTGGTAGGCCACGTAAACTGACGGAGCGGGGTCAGCGGATGCTGACGCGCATAGTGCGAAGAGGTCGCCAACTTTCTGCAGAGTCAATCACTACAGACCTCCAAACTTCATGTGGCCTTCAGATTAGCTCAAGAACAGTGCGCAGAGAGCTTCATGGAATGGGTTTCCATGGTCGAGCAGCTGCATCCAAGCCATACATCACCAAGTGCAATGCAAAGCGTCGGATGCGGTGGTGTAAAGCACGCCGCCACTGGACTCTAGAGCAGTGGAGACGCGTTCTCTGGAGTGACGAATCGCGCTTCTCCATCTGGCAATCTGATGGACGGGTCTGGGTTTGGCGGTTGCCAGGAGAACGGTACTTGTCTGACTGCATTGTGCCAAGTGTAAAGTTTGGTGGAGGGGGGATTATGGTGTGAGGTTGTTTTTCAGGAGCTGGGCTTGGCCCCTTAGTTCCAGTGAAAGGAACTCTGAATGCTTCAGCATACCAAGACATTTTGGACAATTCCATGCTCCCAACTTTGTGGGAACAGTTTGGAGCTGGCCCCTTCCTCTTCCAACATGACTGTGCACCAGTGCACAAAGCAAGGTCCATAAAGACATGGATGACAGAGTCTGGTGTGGATGAACTTGACTGGCCTGCACAGAGTCCTGACCTCAACCCGATAGAACACCTTTGGGATGAATTAGAGCGGAGACTGAGAGCCAGGCCTTCTCGTCCAACATCAGTGTGCGACCTCACAAATGCGCTTCTGGAAGAATGGTCAAAAATTCCCATAAACACACTCCTAAACCTTGTGGACAGCCTTCCCAGAAGAGTTGAAGCTGTTCTAGCTGCAAAGGGTGGACCGACGTCATATTGAACCCTATGGATTAGGAACGGGATGTCACTTAAGCTCATATGTGAGTCAAGGCAGGTGAGCAAATACTTTTGGCAATATAGTGTATGTCACAATAGACATTTGAATTATTGTCACAATATAATTTGAATTCTGACAAAACTGCACAGCATTCTGGGTAATATAAGCAGAGAAAAGCTTTGCCGTCAAGTTAAACACTGTTAATGGAGGGTTAAACTCTTAAAGGTTTAAATACTGTAGGGTTTGGATTGCAACTCAAGTTCTTGCTTTTTTCCCCCCAATGAGTAAAACAAAAATATTTTATAATTATATGTACTCGTACTCGTACTCGTACTCGTCGTCTCCCGCTTTATCCGGAACCGGGTCGCGGGGGCAGCAGACTAAGCAGAGACTCCCAGACTTCCCTCTCCGCAGACACCTCCTCCAGCTCTGTTGAGGGAAGCCCTAGGCGCTCCCAGGCCAGCCGAGAGACGTAGTCTCTCCAGCGTGTCCTGGGCCGTCCCCTGGGCCTCCTCCCAGTGGGACGTGCCTGGAACACCTCCCGAGGGAGGCGTCCAGGGGGCATCCGAAGAAGATGTCCGAGCCACCTCAACTGACTCCTCTCGATGTGGAGGAGAACCGGCTCTACACTGAGCCTCTCCCGAATGACCGAGCTCCTCACCCTATCTCTAAGGGAGAGCCCAGCCACCCTGCGGAGGAAGCTCATTTCAGCCGCTTGTATCCGGGATCTCGTTCTTTCGGTCATGATCCAAATTTCATGACCATAGGTGAGGGTAGGAAAGTAGACCGAACGGTAAATTGAGAGCTTTGCCTTTTCGCTCAGCTCTCTCTTCACCACGACAGACCGGTGCAGCGTCCGCATTATTGCAGCAGCCGCACCGATCCGTCTATCGATCTCCCGCTCCATTCTTCCCTCACTCGTAATTATATGTATTGACTAATAAACATGTTGGTTGTGTTGGAGCATTTTTTTTGTTCCTTTTTTTGCATAATGGAAAACTAAAGAGATTCCATCCATTCATCAACACATATAAAATGGGCTGCAACCCTATTTTTAGATTAGATGGGATCAAAACTTTTTGATAAAACTTGTCACCTAATTGTATTGGCATTTTCCTCTGCGAAGAATTTAATATTCTAATATATTAATCTTTCGAATAATGTACCGACTCAGAGACCAAGAATAAAAGTTAACAGGTTTATTGAAGGTTGGCAAAGAAACACAGATGGAGAGTGATGTTCTGCTGGGTTATGTCGGACCTCAGTGAACACGTGAACCGGAACCAGAAACACTGAAGGGAAGATCACTATGATCAGTTCAGGGACCGTGAGAAAAAAGGACTGAGGCTTGTATTTTACTGGAGTGGCACTCACGCTTTGGTTATTCCTTGGTTCCAGTTTGTGGAGTTTAATCCAGAGAAGAAGGAACTCATTGGAAAGCAGACAGACAGACTAACGTTGGACTCAGGGGAGTAAAGGAGCGGACTGTCACCTGGTTTTCCAGTAGTGGACTTGAACGGATCATGTGGAGATTTCCCCTTGCTCAGTGTGACTCAGATAATCATTCCAGGGGGGTAGAAGGTCCAGGCTGATCCAGTGTTTCAGGAAGGCTTCCTGCCGAAGAACAATGACAAAACAAGCTTAGACTCAGAGAGACCAGACTAAGGTTAGACTCTGCTAATCTCAGAGTCTAACCTCTAGAGTAGCCAATACTGGCAAACACTCTGGTGTCGAGGTAGTGACAGCCCACTGCTCAAATACTCCTCTGGTAATGACCCAACGAGCCGCAGGTTGTCAAGGCCCAACGAGGACAGGGCACCATCTGGTGGTGGAGAGAAGAAAAAACACAAAAACAACCCACACAAACTGGAATCCTAACAGTTATGGGGTTTCTTGTGTTTACATCTTGTCATTATTGTGGCATTCTGATATCAAAAAATGTCATTACATGCTGTTTAAAAAACTCTTTAGGAGTAAAGTACACTTATTTCTATTAAACTGAGTGAATATGTTTGGGTAGAAGTATAAAGGAAGGTTTAACTTTAAAAAAAAAATGATTATTTAATGTTCCAACAAAAGACTACAGCAAACCTCGGGGCAGCAAACTTTCAAAGAATAAAAGAAGGCAGACAGACTCTGATTTAATTCACTTTTTTATACTTTTAGAAGTGCTGTGGGTTTATTCTGCAGATTGGGACTGATGAAAAGGCAATTCTCTGAAAACAATTGTGTTTGTCTAACTAAAGTGAATTTAATCAGTGAGTTTAAGCCCCCTGCTTATTCCCTGGGAACTATAATTTGCTGTTTTATGGGAGTCATCCAGAATCAAAAACTATTGTGACAATTTCAACACCCTCTAATTTAACAGACAGATTTATTAAAAGTTTTTGAAAATATAGTTTGGTTAATCTACAGGAAACTGCCTTTAAAAAGGTAGTTTTTTATTTCTGCCTCCGCTGCCTAATCCTGTAGCTAAAATAATCTAGATGTCATTAGATAAAATTATGATAGATTATGATAGATTAGATAAAATTATGCCATCTACAACATCCAGAAAAGGCTTCAGGATTAACAAGTCTGGAAATATATAGCTTTTTCCCATTTCAAGGTTAGAATTAGTTTAAAAATGAAAGAAATTCAGATCCAGACATCATTAACCTGCCTGGGAAAATACAGAAAATTAATTAAAAATATTATTTTTTTAGCTATTAGTATATGCCACCATTTGTATTTGGTTTGCCACATCAAACATTAAGATTGATGTATTTTGGCAAACTGTATTTACTTAAAAAGAAAACTCAAACAAAATTTTTCATACCTTTCAACTCTTCGTATATCAGGGATGGATTTTATTTGGATTTAAGGGTTAAAACACAAAATTAATAGTTTAATGGAAAAAATAGTTTTATTTATTCAGCCTTTGTGAGACATTATTTGTTGAATCAGCTTTAACTGCAATTCCAGCTATAGGCTATTTATGGGATCAGGGTGTTTTTTTTAATACTCTAATAATCCCAGAGGGATATTACATCTCTGCATTTAACCCATCCCCTTGGGAAGCAGTGGGCTGCCATTGTGCGGCGCCCGGGGAGCATTGTGGGGACAAGGGTCTTGCTCAGGGTCAGATTAAATGGGAGAGTCTTAAAATTAAATTATTAGTCTTGCAATATACTCTATATTGAATTTAGGTCTGGACTAGATTTAACTAAACGATCTCCATTCCTCTCCAATGTCATCATGAGCAGCCTCATCTTAGCTGAAGAAAAGCTTCCCCATAGCATGATGCTTCCATTACCATGTGTGGGGAAATTTTTTTCAGAATCTCTCATGTGAACCCCGGATCGCTGCTGCTTCTCCAGTTACTATTGACCTTTAAGGTGCTCAGTAAGATGTTAAAATCTTGTGATATTGTTTTATAGTCAAATTCTGGCTGGAACATATCCTCAACTTTATCTATGACCTGTATGGTGTGCTCCAGGATGTTACTTGTTCACATATGTTCTCCAATAAACCTCTGAGGCCTTTTCAGAACAACTGCAATTATATTTACATTAAATGGTAGACTCAGTGCAGTGATTTAATCACGGGAATATGTTGAGTAAAAAGTTCAGCCGTAGTTTAAACAAGAGAGCAACAGGAGTAGAAATCAGGCCTCTTTCTCCCCTCGTGTAAATCCAGCTGTACAGGTACCAGATTATTTATTTCAAGAACTGGGATGGTAATTGGAGCATTCTAAAGTGACTTCACACTGAGGGGAAATGGAGCTGAAAATCTGCCCCGATGGCCAAAATAAAGGATTTGGAAGGACGAGTGGAAAACAGAGAGAGGGAGAGCAGCAGGGGAAGTGAAAGGAAGGTGGTAGAGGAAGAAAAACAGTAAGAATGTCATTTATTAATGGGTGGAGATGTAAGAAAACCTGACAGGGTTGGGAGAGATTTGTGCCTATAAACCCAACTAATGAGAAATTCACAGATTTTATAGCTGTATTGTTCTTTTATGGACAAATTTGTCTCTTACACTTTGTCATTAGCATGTTCTAGACTATAAAACTATGTTGGGATTAGGGCTGTGCCAACTTTAGCATGTGAACCATTTTGTGGAGACTGGGAAAGTCCTTTTTTTTTCTTTGTATTTTTGTATACTTTGAAAGTTGCATGAAATTTAGTGCTGAGTGCAGATCCACGGAGTGCATGCTGTCAGTGTGGGAAGTTTGGTTACTGGGCTAATCCATTCAAGAAATTATAATAATGAACTTGGACCATCTCATGCTTTGATTGGCTGATTCAAAGGAGCTTTATTGGTGAGGGAATGAGTTGAGGAAAGCATGACTCTTATTATTTAACATTCATTTACAAAATAGAGCAAGAGGTGATCTTGGTGTCTGTCTGCCCTGTCATGTCCGTCTCCCTGCATAAATGTCTGCCAGCTGTCTCTCTGGTTAATTATGTTTCTCTAGCAGCTCTTCTGTCTTTCCTGTTCTTTGAAGATTGATCAAGCCAGCTAACCCAGAACTCAACCCTTCTTTCCCCTCTCTCACCTTTCTCTTTTCCTTCTCTCTGTCTTTCTTTTATCTTTACGATGCCACGTTGTCTGCTGCGCTACCCAGTCTTGCCTCAAGGTTAGTATCGCACGCCTATCTTTCTTCTTAAGCCCGTCTCCCTTCGTTTTTTCATCTCTCTCCTTCATTGTCATACTGCGTGTCCTTGCATGGAGACACTCTGTCACAAACTGCGTCTAATAATTCTCATCAAGTCTGTCTTTGTAGGAAACACCTTGACTTTCTCTTCACTTTCTGTCACATTGCTCCCTCTTTGAACAGGAAACATCATCGTTTCTTTCTTCCCATCTGTGTTGTATAACATTTTTGCTGGTCTATTCACTTTACACGTGTCTTAACATTGACGCAAACAGTTTTAAAAAAAAATGTAAATGTAAGGTATCACAGAAAAAAAAATCTAACATTATACAGACATTATAACTGATGAAATGTAATCAATTGTGGCCACCAAATTCTCGGACAGCTTTGTACTTTTATTTAGGTCTTTTTACCCATATTCTTTGTGGACGTTTTGTCTGTATTGAATATATTTCAGAATTTTTGTGTTTTTTTTTTTTGTTCATTTTATCACAATTTACTGCAGCAGTTGCAGATTTGTGGCACGAAAAACTATAAAATAAATGTTGGTGATGATGCATTGTATTGGGATGAAGAGGGAAGACGTACGATGTTATTGTGCCATGACAGGGTTAGTACCTTTTGTTGTGACATAATTTTCTAATTATTATTTTATCAAAAACTTATTGATGAAAACAGTCTCAGACTAAATACTATAAGTGCCCCCAGGTATTAAAACTAACAACTTAAATAGTCAGAAAATAAGGCCAACTCCTCTGCAGAGTTTGCCACCTTAAGCATAGAGTAAGCTGAGGTGAGTAAATCTTCCTGGGTGCATACAGAGGGTCTGTGTGGCGTAGCATGTCATAAAGTAATATTATTATTCTTGATTTTCTTTTTCTTTTTTTTTTTGTTAATTGCAGGTCCAAAATTATTTACCTTATCAGATGTGTTGATAGGCTGTTTATTATTTCACCTTTTTCCATGGATCTCTGGAACAGAAGTTCAACTAATACACAACAATATGAAGGCAAATACAAAATCTTCCAGCTAAGCACCTTAATTTGCTTGAGATGATATGGTCCACCCTTATATATATAACCCTTAGAGTCCAGACACAGAAAGAACTGCTACATCTAGGTAACTTGTGGACAACTGTAGAACTATGGTGGTGGGTAATTAACATCTTTCTGGTACAATGGTGTATCATTGTTCTAAAAAGTTGGATTTAAACAGATGTTCAGATTTAGGACTAAGAACAGGTGTTTTAAAAGAAGGGTGAAGGAAAACATCTTTGTTGAAAAAGAAGAGTCATCACCGAACAGAGCAGGAACTTTTCGGTTTCATTTCCCAAGTGATAGAAGTCTTACTTGGTACTTGTTCCAAAAACACAAGCAGTCACACAACAATCATGATTCAAACAGCCAAAACCAAAACAGACTCTAATGACAGGGAGAAAGACTGGGAGGGGGGACTTAGCATCTGACTTGGAACTGGATTAGAAGGATCGGCCTTCAAATTCTTCAAATCCAACTACAAATCGGTTTAGCGGAGCCACCAGTTTCAACACCACAAAAGGTGTTGAAACCATGTCAGAAAAACTGAAACTCTGGTTCTCTCCAATTTAAGGTTGTTTTGTGGTTTTAAACAGACTTTTGTTTCATCATATAATCCTTTGTTTTAAATTCCTTTTACTAAAATGCTACAAAAGGCGCTGTTTCTTCTTATTGACTGGGAGTGAATAGAAAATCCCAGAACTTCTGTCCCTCACCTGTTGCAGTGGACTGCTGGTCCGCTGGATAGAAGGTTAATATTAGACTTTTTACTCATTTGCAGGAAGATCTCACATAAATTAAAGACGTCTTTGATCAAAATATGGACAGTCAGTTAACCAGAACAAATAGTCTGACAAAACAAACGATATCAACATTTTATTAGTTTTATTACCCATTATTTTAACAGATACCATAATATAGCAATGTTTATAGCCTTAATTTATAGTTTCTTTGCTTTTTAGCTCTCCTATTTGCTCTTTAGAGGTCACCATTGTAATGGGATTTCATTATGTGAAATCTGGGGTCTGAATATGCTCCTTTTTAATAGATCTATCAAAATCATATAAACTTTCTGACCTACGCATTGCGATGAGCCACATAATTGTTCCTTCTGGTTTTTGCATAAATCTGCTGGTTTGAGTGTTTTGTGTCCTCAGATGTGTTGTTAATTCTCCACAGTACCAGCTCTTCCTATGTTTTTTTTCTTTCTTTTCCTCTAACTTCTAAAGCCACGAATCCCCTGGCATCTTGTCTGCCTTTTCATTGCCGGTTTTCTGCAGCTTTGCGATTCTGCTTTAGAAGGAGAGCAAACAAAGAAAAAAGCTGGTACAATCTCACTTTCTGGTAGATGACAGAGACTTTTTTTTTTTTTTTTACATAGAATCTCCTCCTCTGTATTTTTTATTTCCTGTTTTGATCTGAACTGAAGAACTCTAAAAACGTCCAACGTCAATGTTTCCAAAGCTCCATTGCAGGGTTTCATTTTGTATGTGCGCTTTAGTTTGTGTTTGATCTAGCGGAGGTCCTGAGTGTTGAGCTTTTGCAGGGATTTGTGAGCTATTGGGTGACAGCAAGTATAGGCACACTCCTGCCATCACAAACAAAGCATAATGCGTGTTTTTTTCTGTTTGTTTTGTGTTGCACACATGCAATAGAACACTTCTGAGGAGGAATTTGGCAGCAATTAGGTGAAAACACCAAAGAGCTGAAAACTGCAGAGATTTATCTCATTAAATTCATTCGCACTATTGAAGAATATAAAAGAGCTTTTGTTGGTTTAAAAAAATCAGCAGTTTACCTTGGTTATTGCTGCTGTTTTTACCTTTTGCATACAACTGGAAGCACTTTGGTATTTTTTATCTGAAATTCTCTGCTCTTAGTTATGTTGTGTTGATTTGGCTGCATGTTTCAGATCTTAACCCTGTTGAAGGACCATAGGAGTGGCTGTGAGATATTTATATAAATATCCTAGGAAGAGTTTTAAGTGCCATACAGGTTCTAGTTTTGTTTATGACAAGAGAAATGGGCCCAAAGCATCACAGATCCTTCACCATACTTGGCAGCAGTTGTTTAATCTTACTGAAAAGCTCAAACTAAACCCTCTGAGACCAAATTGCATAGTTCCAGTTTAGGCTCCAGCTGTTTACTTTTGAGATGGTAGGACATGGTAGTTAATTCAAAGATGCCATTGAAAAGCTCTCTTATATTTAGCTCTGTCACTATAGAGCTACATAGATGTTTTCCACTGTGCTTGGCTACAAGGTAACCTCAGATCCTCATCCAGCCCTTTTAGTCGCAGTTGTTTGAAATGTTAATAATTATGACAATTTGGGCAAGTTTAGGAAAATGGCTGTTTTTTTTCTAGAAACTTCTTAAATTCTAAAGCTTGCTTATTTTTCCTGTTTTGTGCAGAGCCTCGAAAAAATTACCGTCTTTGTCTTGACATATTTATCTCTCAAACAAAACATAAATCAAAAGATGAGTAACTGCTTAGAAGTTACTAGAAAACCTGATCAGCTTAAAAAGAAAGTAAACAGGCACTAATTATAGAATTAGAATATCATGAAAAAGTTGATTTTATTTTCAATGATTTGAATGAAAAAGTGGAACTTGGCTGCTATGTTTCAATTGTTTATTCCTTTTCATGTTATAACTGACAACAAACTAAAACCCCAAATTCAATTTCTCAGAAAATTTGAATATTAAGACCAACACCAAGAGGGATTTCCAGAAATGCTGGTCAACTGAAAAGTATAAACCTGCACAGAGCTCAGTACTCAGTTAGGGCTCTTGTGGTCTGGATTGCTGCAGCAATGCGGTGCGGCATGGAGTCCATCAGTCTGGGGTCCTGCTCGGGTGTTATTAGAGTCCAGGTTGCTCTGATAATAACTCCCTCTTTACAATAGCCCATAGCCTTTCTATGGGGTTAAGGTCAGGCAAGTTTGCGGGCCAATTAAGAACAGAGATACCATAGTCCTTAAAGCTGGTGGTGGTAGCAGCTTTGGCATTGTGCGCAGGTGCTAAGTCCTGTTGGAAAATGAAATCTGTGTTTCCAAGACATTGATCAGCTAAGGAAGCTTGAAATGCTCTGAAACTTCCTGGTAAACGTCTGCGACATTTGACCTCAGAAAAGGGAGAAACACCAGCAAATGACATGGCACCCCAAACATCACTAGATATGGAAACTTTACACTGAACCTCGAGCAACCTGGATTCTGTGCCTCTTCTGGGGCCTTACATTTCCAAATGCAATTTAATTTGATCGGAGAACATATCTATGGACCAATAAGCAGCAATCCTCTTTCTTTAGCCCAGATGAGATGCTTCCAACGCCGTCTATTGTTAACCTCTCAACATCCACCTCATTTTGGTAATCCTCGCCTATTTTGTATACCCAAATGGAAAAGCAAATAACTTAGGACCTGCAAGCCCAAATTACATGTGCAATAGATTATTTGAAAGCTAACACACTTTAGTTTCCTAATATATACATTAACATTGGGTGACTAGAACACAGACCAACCTGCATGAGTTCAAACATCACTCAAAGTTGTTGTTTTTTTAATTTCGGAAATGATAGGTATTTTTTAAACAGCAGTAATAAATACATTCTTGAGAAAAGGCAGTATTATATTTGTTCTTCATCATGTCAACCAAAAATGCAGAAAATTGCAGACCTCTAGCTATAACAGTTCCAGAGCTGTGAGCTTTGGAACCTTTGACGTCAGCTTGGAGCTGAGCGCAATAGCTCCACCTGCTGGTAGAAATTTTACAGGTGAAATTTAATGCATTCTGAATTATTACCCCCCACTTAAGGCCCACCGTTGGGTTTTAAGAGGTTAAAAAATGGCTTGACAAAATGGCATAATCCATGTCTTTCCTACATCTGTACTTGGTGATCATTGAATCAATCTCTAGCTGCAGTCCACTCACTCTTTGCCAATCTCCCTCACATTTTTGAGTGGGATTTGTGTCATAATCCCCTTCAGGGTGTGGTTATCCCTATTGCTTGTACACTTTCGTCACAAGAGCTGTTCCTTCCCTTCACCTCCCTATTAATGTGCTTTAACACTGAGCTCTGTGAACAGCCAGCCTCTTTAGCAATGACCTTTTGTGTCTTGCCCTCCTTCTCCAAGATATCAATGGTCTTCTTTTTGTCTGTCAGCTCAGCCGTCTCCCCTATGATTGTGTGGCCACTACGCTGACAGGCAATGTAAAGACCTTTGCAGGTGTTTTGGATTAATTAGCTGACACACGGTCCCTGCAATTTTGTACCATTTCACAATATTCTTCTTTTTCTGGGGTGCTGAATTTCGGGGTTTCATTAGCTGTCACTTTAAATCATCAAAATTAAAACAAATAACACTTTAAATATGCCAGACTGTGTTTAATTAATATAAAGTACACGTTTCATGAATGAAACTACTAAAATAAATCAACTCTTTCACGATATTCAAATTTTATTAGCAGCACCCTCTTCCTTTCTAGCTACTAATAAGTAATGGCCACTGGTATAACAAAACACTTTTAAAACAAAGCAGTTATTTATGATAATATTACCTTCTGAATTAGCATTAAAATTAAAGCGTTTTTCATTCCAAGTGTGAATTTAACCTCCTACAATTTAAAATGATGGCAGATGTGGCAGACAGCACATGCCTATTTCAACTCTAAATCTTTTTCTGAGGCATTTGTCCACATTAATTGTTTAATAAAGTGTTTTCCCCTTTTTGTTTTTAAAAAAACAATCTTTTATTATCTGGTTTATTATCATGTTGTAAGATGGACCTGTTATGTTTTGAATTATGTTTTTTAATCTGCTGTATAATTTTTCTTTTAAGGATGAAGAAAACCAAATCCATGTTTCCTTCCTTTTTTTTTTTCAAAGGAAATACTGATTTCCCTGTGGTTTGAAGGAACTGCTTGATGTTAATTTTGGGCAAACTACAAGCAGTAAACATAGATGAGGCCCACAAGCATTTTTTGATCAAATATTTATACAGGGGTCCAAATGTAATATTAATATCACCTTTATGTGGCTCCCTGAGTATGAGCAGCATGCTAATGAGGAGGTTGGGAGGTTTACGGAAATTTCTCAGATTGCATGTGTGTTTTCCTTCTAATTAAAAGCAATAACCTGCATTTTTCACTGCCAAAAGTTCAGATAAAGTATTTCTTATGTTTCTGTGTATATTAGCAACTAGTTCAAAAGCACTTTTTATGTGTATTTTGGAAGGGAGTAAAATAAGAATCAAGAAATCAAAATGTCATTAACAAGTATACCAGTGTGGGTTAATCTTAGCACATGATATATATTTGCCGTGGTTGCCATCTTGTTTGTACGGTGTGTGTTTACATCTGTGTGAATCTTGGCAAATGGATCTCGGGTGTTTGCGTTGCGTTATTATGCGTGTGTTCGGCTTTTTGTGTGTGGTCCAACCCAGAGAAATTCGAATCGTGTGTTGAGGAATGTTTAACCGTTCGTGTTTGGTCTTCGCTTCTGTGTGTGCAGATATCCGTGTTGGTGTTTACTGCGCCGCGGTTAGAGAAAATCTCCAGTAATTCCGGTTCCTCGGCCGATTAGATTCAGTTGTTTTGCAGGAGAAAAATAGGTTTTGCATATTTAAGTAACTTTGAATGGGAGTGGGCCAGAGATTTATAAACCATGAGGTTTAAAGGGCAGTTTCTGTTACCTTAGAGAGCAGCTTTTAAGGAAAGGCGATGCATAAAAAATAGGGAACAGACATCTGTTGCATTATTATTTTAAAAAAGCCCTAAACTGGAAGAGATCAGATAAATAATAAATGAAGCATTTATTTTATAGAATGATGCATAAAATACTTAAACGAAATACATTATTGTCTTCATTCCTAAATCACTTCAAATCATCTGTAAAGTTATCATTTATAACTTTATTTTCATAAGACTGACATGCAGTAAAGCGAAAAGTCAGTTGTCCCATGTGAAATGGCTGCTTGCTGAAAGTTGCAAGAATAGATTGTTTATTTTCACTTTTATCCTATTAAACATAGAGCATATATCCAGGAGAAAAGTACAGGGCTGTGCTTTATTTCCAGTCCACTCATGTTCTCACCTGGTGGGGCACCAACTCGGTGTCTGGTATTTGGTGTCCAGTGGGATCAATAAATCCCTGTTAGCGTATTTATTATATAAAGCCTAAAATTTTATGATCCAGGACAAACGCTTGGGCCATGACCCCCTTGTGCCAATTTTGGATTTAAAGACATTTTATAATTAACAGGTTTGAAAACCAGAATTTCTACTCAAAAAATATAGCAGAGCCTGTTTTGGATGTTGGCAGTTTTCATAATGATGCATTTTTAATGAAGAGGTAAAATGTTTCAGTTTGTGGCCTTCAAGTCACCGGTCAGAACAAATGGAGGTAAAGTTGGATGAGTTTAGTCACTGGCCGACTGATTGGTACATCATTAGTGAGAATCGGCCTTCTTGCCATCTGAGCTAACCTTAAACATAATTATCACCTCCTGTTAGAAGAAAAAAATAGTAATATTAAAATATAAGTTTGCCAGAGGAATTAGGCCTCAAGTTTTATTGAATTTACAGACCTAAAGTAGAAATGAAAAAATGGCTGCCACAAAGTATTATGAAGATTAAAGAATCATTGCAATTCAATGGTGGTCTAATATCTGTAAAAAGAGTATTTATTCTGAGAATTTTTTCATTTTAAAGCAGTATATGAAACAAAGTAAATAAGGATATACTTTAGTCTTGCAATTTTGTTGAAGAAAGATAACAGAGTTTATGCAAGACTGAAACAAGCAGATGAAGTGTCTAAAAAAGAGCTGATTCAGGTGAGAAAATACTAGAGGTGCAACGCAATGATGAGAATAAATACTAAAACAAATGTTTATTTTCCTCAAAAAATAGGAAAAAGGGTCAGAAAATGCCCTGACTGTGCTGAATCAATTGGAAAAAGATATATATATATATATAAAACACAGAGCAAATGCAGCGTGAAGTAAGAAAACCTCAGCGATCCAACCAGATGTTTGGGGCTTCCTGGAAAACCTCCAATAGGAACATTCCTGCCTGTTTATGGCCTGTTACACTAAGGCAGGGCATACAGAACCAAACTGAACCCCAAATATTGAAATAACCGTATCCCACAGTTACTGTACATGGAAGCTAAAATCATGGCCTAACAAAGGGAACAAAATAACAAATGAGAGGGCTCACTTACTACATCTGCGTTCTCACTTAACATTCAAACCCAATTTGGATGTAAACACAAGAGCCACACATGGCTTTTCCAATGGCAGACCTTTAAGTGAGAAACGTCGATACACACACACACACACAAAGGCTGATGATTATGGTGTGAGCTTTGAACATGCAGGTGCTGCTGAGCGGTTTTGGCTGCTTCTCTGCTTTTCAATTTCTCTTCTCCCAGATATCTCAGGACAGTTTGGAATTAGGCCCCTTGGACCTTTTTAGCAAACCGATTTTATGCTACCCTTTTTTGCCAATATCATTTCTCAACTTTTCTGGCAGCAATATTGATGTAAAAGCCACTTGATGGATTACTCCTGTTACTTTATGTAACTTTAGAAGGTAGTTTATGGCTTACACAGACAAGGAAGATGAAAGCTAAGGCTTGTCATAAATGGGTTATATATTTGAGTACATTTATCTTTTTATGCTTTGCGCTAAGCTGAGTAAACTAAAAGCACTATCAGAAAGGGTTAGGGCTGAGAGTAGAGCTATATATGTTGAGGCTCGAAGGTCATTTGAATGTAAAGCCCTGTTTACACCTTCTGCAACAATATATACCGATATGCATGGAGACATTTCTGCATGCTGAATGCACGCAATGGTTTAATTTCAAAACAGGATCTAAATTTTAATCCTGAATTTAGTCCCACTGAAATAATACAGACCACTATTAAATTATACATCATTATAGCATTTGCTCCAATTTTCACCATATTTGAGTAAATGATAATGCAAATTTTTTTTTAATTTAAAGATCACCACTGCTTTCAGCACCTTTAAAAAAAGGTGGTAAAAATAATCCAGAAGAAGTCGATCTTGGGAACTATTTATGTATCATTCAGTGGGACGAGCTGCACAGCCTAAATTTATTTCTACCCTTAAAAGACTCAGATTGGAGGTCATCTTTAGTTATTTTCTGAGTTGAAACAATAGCAATTTTATTTTTATGGTCTAGAGAGTCCTGAACTGAACCTGCTCAAATCTGATTTAAAGATTAGTGTTATGGCAAGGAGGTTTTCCAATTTCAAAGACTTGGGGTTGGAAATTGTTGGTAATATTTGTTTAAATTGTTAATTTAAATTAAGGGGTTTATCTTTATTCGGGCAAACATTTGAGCTTGTCCACTTCAGGTATTGGTGCAGTCACACCATTTCTTTCAGTGATTGTACATTTTGATCTCTGTGATAATCACAGAAACGGATAAAACCAAAATGTTCACAGCTGCTGCACTTAATTGGCATGTTTCATCAGATTAAATCTACTCCAGGAATCAGGAAGTAAAGAGCATGTGCTTTGTTAAATTATCCTAGAGCCCTAAAAGGATTGTCAGTAGGTCTGAATACTTTGGAGCCGTTGGAAAAATAATTAATGTATGCAGTAAAACGGTTAACCCTTTATAGGGCAAGTTACCATTTTTGATCAGTGTTTTTCATTAGTTTCTTATAGAGATACTTTTGTTATTTTTCGGGCAAGTTGGTGTTTCTTGTAATTACATTGACATTCATTTATGCCATCAAAATATACATATTTTTTTAATGTTATAAAGGTAATAAGGTCTTGTCGTGGATTCCAATGACACACTAAAAAAAATATCTTTAAAGTTGTGAAAATGTCTTAAAATAAGTGTATTTACCCTTACTTTGAGTTGGTAAATAAGAAAATCTCCCAGCTGAAGTAGCATTTTTATCCTTTAAATCAGATTATTTGATATTATGCTCTTGAAATGGGAAACTGCATTTTTTTCCTTATTTTGAATGTAAAATTTCTTATTCCATTTGCAAAGTATCTTACTTACCTGCTCAGTTCAAGAAAAAATAAACTTATTTTAAGAAAACCTGACTTACTTAGATTTCAGTTTTTTGCAGTGTACTCTTTGCTTGAAATGTAGATGTTTAAAGTGAATGCCCTATAAAGGGTTAAGACCGACGCAAAATGGATAAAGATATGCTTTGTGCAGAGAGGCTTACTATAGTCACGGGCAAACCTAGTGAAAGTAAGAACTACCTAGCCTGCAGTTTAGTGTCTTTGTTATGTCCCCTAGTGTTTTTTTTTAACAGTATGCTTACACATTCCTTTGGTTTTTCCTAGTGTTTTTATTCCATTGATGTTATTGAGGTTTACTTTTTCAGCATTTGTGCCTGTGTTCATGTCTGGGGCCCGTAAGAGGTCCTGATCAAGTAAAGCTGCTGTTATCTGATAGCTCTGTGACAGAGCCACAATGGCTTCCAGGCGTCTTGAACAGGGATTAAACTATTTCTCCATCTTGTAAAGCCTGCATCTCCCACAAGGAAAGACTTTCTGCTCTTCCCGCTCTTTACTAGCCATTACAGTCTCGTTCATTTTCCTGATGATGATTTAAACCCCGCTTCCCGACACCCAGTAATCCCTTTGTGACGAGGCCCTCCTGCTTCCCGCTGTGCAGACATCAAATATGTCATCCAGTATTTGATTCATAGCTTTTCACCAAATTCCTCGACCGATTTTGACATTATATCGACTCCAGGGTATTTAGGACAGCATTGTGTTGCACAGAATCCTGATGTAAAGTTCAAATTTCTTGACAGAGGTACATTTGTGTTATTATTTGATAGATCATTGCAAAATAATTTTACTATCCACAAAGTTTTTCACTTTGTTATGAAACATAAGGAGCCTTTAATGTATCTTGTGAGGAATTTATTATATAGATCAGTATGAAATGGTTTAAAATGATGCTGTGTAGATCTTTTCTGATAAGTGTGGCAGGCATTTGTATCCTATCCTCCTACAGTATATCAGTACTTTGTAAAACTGGTTTCACTACAGTTGCCTTTTGCTTAGCACAGCAGTAACTGTGCAAATTTGAAACTAAAACTCAGTTATTCTCAACATAAATACACATATATGTGGAGCCTTCATGCATATTTTAGTCCATCCTCAGAGACCACATGAACGCATATCCAAACACAGCAAAACTTCACAAAAACCTAGCTTGGTAATAGTCTTAAAACCTTATCATGTTTTAAACATCCCCACAACCTTCTGTTTTTCATTTTGTCTTCAATGTTTGTTCACTAATGCTCTCTAGCAAACCTGTGACTTCTCACAAACTAATGGTGCTCATATAGACAAGTAGACTGTTGAATTGCTGGGGAATTTCTGAAGGCAATGAGTTTGGCTAGGTTTATATCTGAGTATATGTGGCTTAATGGTGGAAAACAGCCTTCTGTTTTCATCTTTTTTTGTTGCTTTGAATAAAACAGCTTGTTTCACTTTGTAAGCTTGTTTATGTTTTAAAGACTTACAGGCCAGACTTAAAGCTACAGTGTGTAATAATTACAGGGATATACAGTCAGAAATTTAATATATTATACATAACTATGTTATTTATCATCATCTACGAGCTCAGCCTCTTAACCTTAATATTTGTGTTGCCTTAGAATTCGTTATTTATAATTACATAGGAGCGGGTCTCGCAGCCATGGAGGCAGACATCTTTGCGCTACGGCAGCGCAGAGCCAACAAACTAGCGATTGCGAGATCGCCCATTACAAAAACATGCTGCGTGATGATGCTGTTACTCTCCAGTATACTTATTCAGCAACGTCCCCGACGTTTCACAGGTAATGATTCAGTAATTTTCTGTAAAATAATTTTCTGGATATATACCTCGGTTACTTCTCTCCGGCTCCTTTGGAGATCTTCAAGCCTTTCCTCCTCTGCTCTAGTCAAAAACTCCCTTTTAACAGGAAGTGAAATAACCAATATTTATTACTTTATTATCTGAGATCAATTGAATCCCATCCAAATGAAGTGACTGACTAACCTCTTTTTCAAAGGCTCTGGTCCAAAGACTAAAACGTCTGTTTTGTCTGAGGACAGGAGCAGAAAGTTAAGAGTGATCCAGGTTTTTATGTCTTCAAGACATGCCTGTAGTCTATATAATGGATTCATTTTGATTTATAGACATAAATAGTTGTGTATCATCAGCATTACAGCGGAAATTTATCCCATGCTGTTTAATAATTCTACAGATTGGGAGCATATACAGGTGCTGGTCATAAAATTAGAATATCATGAAAAAGTAGATTGATTTCAGTAATTCCATTTAAAAAGTGAAACTTGTATATTATATTCATACATTACATACAAACTCATATATTTCAGATGTTTATTTTGTTTAATTTTGATGATTACAAATGACAACAAATGAAAATCTCAAATTCATCATATCAGAAAATTAGAATATTACTGAAGACCAATAAAAACAAAGGATTTATAGAAATGTTGGCCAACTGAAAAGTATGAACATGAAAAGTATGAGCATGTACAGCACTCAGTATTTAGTTGGGCCTCCTTTGGCCTGTATTACAGCAGCAATGCGGCGTGGCATGGAGTCGATCAGTCTGTGGCACTGCTCAGGTGTTATGATAGCCCAGGTTGCTCTAATAGTGGCTTTTAGCTCTTCTGAATTGTTGGGTCTGGTGTATTGCATCTTCTTCTTCACAATACCCCATAGATTTTCTATGGGGTTAAGGTCAGGAGAGTTTGCTGGCCAATTAAGAACAGGGATACCATGGTCCTTCAACCAGGTACTGGTAGCTTTGGCACTGTGTGCAGGTGCCAAGTCCTGTTGGAAAATGAAATCTGCATCTCCAAAAAGTTGGTCAGCTGCAGGAAGCATGAAGTGCTCTAAAACTTCCTGGTATGTGGCTGCGTTGACCCTGGACCTCAGAAAACACAATGGACCAACACCAGCAGATGACATGGCACCCCAAACCATCACTGACTGTGGAAACTTTACACTGGACTTCAAGCAACGTGGATGAAGTGCCTCTCTTCTTTTCCTCCAGACTCTGGGACCTTGATTTCCAAAGGAAATGCAAAATTTACTTTCATCAGAGAACATGACTTTGGACCACTCACCAGCAGTCCAGTCCTGTTTCTCTTTAGCCCAGGCAAGACGCTTCTGACGCTGTCTGTGGTTCAAGAGTGGCTTGACACAAGGAATGCGACAGCAGAAACCCATGTCTTTCATACGTCTGTGTGTGGTGGTTCTTGAAGCACTCACTCCAGCTGCAGTCCACTCTTTGTGAATCTCCCCCACATTTTTGAATGGGTTTTGTTTCACAATCCTCTCCAGGGTGCGGTTATCTCTCTTGCTTGTACACTTTTTTCGACCACATCTTTTCCTTCCCTTCGCCTCTCTATTAATGTGCTTGGACACTGAGCTCTGTGAACAGCCAGCCTCTTTAGCGATGACCTTTTGTGTCTTGCCCTCCTTGTGCAAGGTGTCGATGGTCGTCTTTTGGACAACTGTCAAGTCAGCAGTCTTCCCCATGATTGTGTAGCCTATAGAACTAGACTGAAAGACCATTTAAAGGCTTTTGCAGGTGGTTTGAGTTAATTAGCTGATTAGAGTGTGGCACCAGGGGCCATCAATTTTGAACCTTTTCACAATATTCTAATTTTCTGATATGATGAATTTGAGATTTTCATTTGTTGTCATTTGTAATCATCAAAATTAAACAAAATAAACATCTGAAATATATGAGTTTGTATGTAATGTATGAATATAATATACAAGTTTCACTTTTTAAATGGAATTACTGAAATCAATCTACTTTTTCATGATATTCTAATTTTATGACCAGCACCTGTATATAGTAAAGAGAATTGGTCCTAGCACTGATCCCTGGATTAGGTAACCCTGGTTTCTGAGGAGGATTTATTATTATCGTGAAAAAATTGAAATCGGTCTGATAAATAAGATTTAAACCAGCCAATTGCTGTGTTTTTGATTCCTACAAATCTTGGACTATTTGGTCCATTATCTGAGGCCATGAGAATATCATTAGTGACTTTCACCAGAGCTGTTTCAGTGCTATGATGAGCTCTAAAACCAGATTGAAACTCAGAGGATCCTCTTACACATGAAGCTTAACATGGCCTCTTTCTTCCCCAGAGTGCTTGTCAACATTTAGGGGGCAATAACTGAGACCATCCCATGTCTAATTGAAGCAGTGTGGTATGAGAGTTTAAGTAATGACCACAGCCCTGAGGATTGTGGGATATCCTCTCTGCAATATTGATTCCATTTATGTTGGACAGGTTGAGAACAGAGTCAGGCATATCACTGCCTACCTTCATACAGACTCTTTGTACTGCTGCCTTCAGGAGAGCTGTACAACAAAACACAGACTAACAGCTTTAAAGACATCTTCTTCCCTAGAGCTGTCTAGGCCATCACTTCTCTTTAGACTCTGTTTTGCACTATTTGCCACACTTAATTACTCCAATTCCAACCTCACTGATACATTTTTGATGCCACTGTTAATGTCCTCGTCAAAGCTGTGATGCCCCAAACTAAACTCTGTTATGCTCCTGTGTTTGCATAATGACCGTGGACTATTTTGCCTCCAAGTGGCTTAGCAAAACCATAATGATAATAATGGTGATAATTGAAAAACAAGTTTGAAAATGTGAAAGTGTTTTGCAGCTGTACAATTTTGTGGAGAAAGCTTGGACTACTGGGGTGCAAAATAACTTTTAAAGATTTTAAACTCTAATTTAAGAAGCAAAACCAGAAAGAACTGGAGGCCTGTTAAGAATAATAGCCCCGTTCTGAGCTATTTAGTCTAAATTAGCTTCAGTGAAGTCATTATGAATATCATAAACAAAAAGCATCAGTCATGAACATGCAGATGATGTATTGTTTGTAAAATATTATTGTGTTTTTGCAGACAAATTAAGGACCAGTCGAAGAAGGTGGCCAACATGAAACACAAGGAGCAAGTGGAAAAGAACAGAAATGCCCAGCTGATGGAGGAGGCCAAGAAGAGGGAGGACAATCTCAACGAAAGTTCTCAGCAGATAAAGGTAAAGGACGAAAGCCTGTAGAAAGCTGGAGAAAAGTTTCTGTCTATGTCCTCTGAGTAACTTCTGCTACAACAACACCATGTTGTCATAACGTGATCCAGAGCAGCCTGAGGCAATGTCAAACACACTCACTCCCACATGCTGCAGCTCTCAGCTGAGAAGATGTGAGAGGAGTAGGCCAACGTGGATAATTGGCAGGGGGAGCCCATGGAAGATGGAGAAGAGGGGAGTGATTAAAGGAGAAGGAAAAAATTAATGCTTTTGGGTTTTAAAAAGCTTCTCTGTGGTTGAGGAGCACTCCTAATTGTTTGCTGGGTGCATCAAGTCACCCGAGATAAGACTCCCATGTGGTGTGATGATTCTGTGTGGTTTTCGCCATATAGCTGCAGATAATAGGTTCTCTTTTGCTTCTTTTTCATTTAACTTCACCCTTTCACCTTAAATTTCTTCCTGGCCTCCCCTGAAATCCTTCAGCCTGTTTTTTTCTTCCTCCTCATCCTCGTTCTTCTCTTCCAGTAATTGCTAACCTCAATGGCTCGCTGATTATAGACAGATGAAAACTGTCATTCTGTGTGTGTGTGTGTGTGTTTTGTGTGAACAAGCTTATGCACCCTTTAGCTATGGTTGATTTGGTTTAAGTAGTTAGGAAGCTGTCATTTGCAGTGTGTGTATGCGGCTGGAGGATGAGTCGATGTGAGTCACTGAGACACATGAGACCGCAGCGGTTACAACCAGAACTTGTGTGTGTGTGTGTCGGTTCCGGGCCAGCATGCATAACCTAAACAACCCTGCAGACGCTAACAGGACAGGACTGTAAATTTAATTCGATACAAAAAGTGCCGGCTTTGTTCCAAATGAATTCCACTGTGCTCTGCATAGTTAGACACCAAGTAATGTTGTCTCATCGGGGGTTCGGATTCTCAGCACATGTGTTGGAGATGTTCTGGAGATTTGCTCACGGCCACTGTAATGCCTCATCGTCCCGCTTCCTTCCTGTCCCCATCAGTTATTCATTCAGACCTAATTTACCCTGCAAAGAAGAAGAAAAATTGACCTTTTTTAATTGGGAGTTTGTGGGAACGCCATGCAGTGACTATCCTCTATGTGTGACTAGAATCCTCCAAGGCTAATGAGAGATCAGTATGGATAGTCTATGAGCGTTTTGATTATTTTAGTTCTAGAGAGAAAAAAAATGACTAAAGATGAATTTACCTTTGCCTGTTTTAGCTAAGCTTTTTGTTCACTTGTTACCAGAATGATCCATCAGGTGCCTGTCTTTGTGGGTCACCAATCCATCACATGGCAACTAGGGGTGTAAATAATAATCGTTTTGTATCGATTATCCATTTGCTCCTGGGCGTAATTCTCCCTCCCGTGCTGCGGTGCCGCTAAACCTATTTTGCCCTCCTACCGCGCTTCCTGGTTATACTCTTACAGCAGTGTGTTGCAGTAAGCTTGACACAGACATTTTTAAATTATGCTCAGTATTGAAGCGTGGTCTGAGCTACACACTGTGGGTCTAGATACGGCCGAGGCGGTGAGGAAATGGGGGCGAGTTTAGTCCGACGACGGAGGGACATGAGAGCCAAAAAGAGCGGAGATCCAGGTGGAAAAAGGGTCCCAGCGTTCTCGCGCACCTCGCTCTTCTAGCGGGTCAAACTTCACGAGTTGTTTTCCGCAATTTCGGTCATAAAAACAAAACAAGCCGGCCTCCTGTCTGCTGCACTGTTTGTGGTCAGCTACAATCTGGGAGAGGTGCAGCGGAGCGTCTCTCAAGGGGGCGGTGACGTCGACACACTGGAGCCTTCTTCTTCTTCTTTTTTTTTATGGCGGTTGGCAAACAACTTATAGGTGCATTACCGCCACCTTCCAGAATGGAGTATGGACCAGACAAACTATTATATTCTCCCTAAAATACCCGTTCTTCTTAGAAAATTAAAAATACTCCCAAAAACTACATCCCCAGATGACCTTTTAAACAATTCCCTTATATCTAGTTTATTTTTATTCCTGTCTAACTCTCTAGACAACATCTCTCTTTCCTGAGTATATTTATTACATTCTAAAAAAATATGTTGGACAGTTTCTTTGGAGCCGAGGTATTGCATTGAACTCATTACACTGATATTGTGCAGTATTCTTGCAGTATTTTTTGATGCAACTTTTCCACTTCTGTTATTTGCTGTTGTTTCTAAAGAAAATGCATAATGATATTACAGCTTTCATTGATTTATTTCAAACTTGAAACTTTGTTTAGCATGTAAGGTGTAAAAAATAATAAAGGAAAAATGTAACCGATTAATCGATTAATCGAATCGAAATCGTGGTGTATTCTTGAGAATCGAAAATAATCGAATCGTTGGGTCAGGAAATCGATACTGAATCGAATCGCCATGATGGATGTGATTTACACCCCTAATGGCAACGCAGGATAAACTGATGCAAAAACACGCACTTATACCAAAGGACACCGTAAGGTGTTTTTCTATAAACCATCAAATTGCGCAAATTATAATTACGAAATGAATTTGCTTAACGTTACCGTTCCACTGCAATTCCAAAAAAAAAAAAAAAACACTTCGATGAGGTTTTTTTTCGATTGAATCAAAACTCTTAGTTGAAGGATGGTGGCAACCATTAGGGCTGAGATTTGGATGCATCATTTGTTTACATCCACCACGTTGAAATATAGTGGGACAAATGTATTCACATACAATTTTAACTGTATTTGTCATTTAATGGAAATTCCACGATTGTGATTTAGCAGAATATCGACCCCAAGAATACTTTCTTGCAGAAAGTCCCCAATCATAATTTAAAGTAAGGACTTGCTTGCTTCAAAGAAGCAGTGGTAACAGTGGCAACATGCAGTACTGTCAAAATTATGAAATTTTAAGGGATTTTTACATTTTTTGTGCTTAAAATACATCCTTTGTATTTAGTGGATTTTTTATTTTTATTTGGGTAAAATGTTTTAGATTTTTCCTCCCAAGATTGTCATCGTAGTTTTCTGGAAATTTGACCCATTCCTCCTGAGAGAGCAGATGTAACAGAGTCAGGTTTGTGGGCCATACTTCTTCCTCAGAGTCCTCTATTATTTAAGTGACCAAAAACAACAATTAACCATCTGGTGACTTATAAGTCATTCTTACAATACCTTGGTTTGGGTCTGTGTAGAAGAAAATTCGGTTTCTCCAGCTCTCTTTTCTTTTTCTTTTTTGCAGTCGTCTCAGGTAAACAGAGCAACATGATGCTCTGTAGAAAAAAATGCTACATTATTATATTATTCAGGCCCTTTAGTTTGCTGAAGAGGACTTAAAGCTTTCCAGGTGTGAAATTGACCCTTCATTTTGACTTTAATTAGCATTTTGTCTTGATACCAAATGGTAAAAACTTAACTCCTCCGAGAGAGCATTTAATACATATAATGTATAAATAATTTTCTATAATGCATGTAAGTATTTGTGGATCAAACTATTAAAATGTGCCAGCAGGAGGTCATTTAGAGTTACTTGGGTTTGATTAGTGGTTGAAATCGTTCACATTTCAAGAGACATCCTGTCCAAAACAAACAGATAAGGAATTTGGTGCAATAATATAGAAAAAATATTTTTTATTTCATGTTTCGAATAGTTTTTTCCTTTAAATAGATACATAGATACATAGCTGCATCACACAGCGAAAGGAGAGGAAAAATCCACACACCATAATGTGTTCTGTTTTACAACCAATTCCCTTCCACCTGAGGTACACTTTGGCCCTGTGCACATCTGGAATTAACGTGCATCCTGGGCGAGTCGATCGAAGTGAGCCCAAAATCTCTTAATTGCCCATGTGATCGTACCCAGGACACATTTTGGATTCTTTGAGTTCCAGTCATTTAGAGCATTTTCACAGGTGGTCCTTAATGCAGTGAAGGACCACCAACTCAACTGACCGCCTCCCTCTGGTTAAAAACAACTTATTTGGCACCAGGGTGGAGTATCCTCCTCTACTATTGAGCATTTATTTACATAATGTGTCAGAGGAAATAACACTTTTAAAAGGTAATAGTTTTTCTGTTTGGTTAATCTTTGATGCAGTCAGGATTGAGATGGTTCCGGGTGATAATTACTTGTACAGAGCTTTCTTTAAGGTTTCCAGGTTTAGAATTTTGTTGAATTACACCCTGCGTTTCCGTCATTCTTCAACACTTGCCTTTTTCCCTGTTTGACCTCCATACTGAAATCTGCGTGCAGTGAACAGTACACCTCAGAGCCTCCATTTACTATAGTAGAATTTTATATGTGGATTAGTCATAAGGAGATTAAATAATGATAAACTTGTGCTAATTTGATTTTCTTGCTCATTGTTCATGAAGCAGATGCCTACATGCTGCATTAGAGGGGAAATATGGGCAATATTTATAGATGTTATCAAGGTTTATGCTGAAAATCTGAGCATACAGCAGCTTAGTCATATGAATTTTATTTCTTTTTTTCTACCATAATGGCCTCCAGTAGGTTCCTTAAGCCTTTAGAAGATGAAAAGGCCCACAGCATCTCAGATCTGCACCTAATTGGAAGCAGGAGTTTTATTTCTACACATTTATAAGGACGGTTTTACTGCAATGTTAGTCTGCATTTGACGGAGTTCCAGAGTTCGAGTTAAGTTCAGAAATGTAAGTGTTTATGTTTTTGATTGACAAGCAAAACGCTCTTTCAAAGCTCTAGACCAGGGGTCTTCAACGTTTTCCAGGCCAAGGACCCCCAAACTGATGGCAAGATGGAGCGGGGACCCCCTTATTATATATACAGGTGCTGGTCATAAAATTAGAATATCATGAAAAAGTAGATTGATTTCAGTAATTCCATTTAAAAAGTGATACTTGTATATTATATTCATACATTACATACAAACTCATATATTTCAGATGTTTATTTTGTTTAATTTTGATGATTACAAATGACAACAAATGAAAATCTCAAATTCATCATATCAGAAAATTAGAATATTGTGAAAAGGTTCAAAATTGATGGCCCCTGGTGCCACACTCTAATCAGCTAATTAACTCAAACCACCTGCAAAAGCCTTTAAATGGTCTTTCAGTCTAGTTCTATAGGCTACACAATCATGGGGAAGACTGCTGACTTGACAGTTGTCCAAAAGACGACCATCGACACCTTGCACAAGGAGGGCAAGACACAAAAGGTCATCGCTAAAGAGGCTAGCTGTTCACAGAGCTCAGTGTCCAAGCACATTAATAGAGAGGCGAAGGGAAGGAAAAGATGTGGTCGAAAAAAGTGTACAAGCAAGAGAGATAACTGCACCCTGGAGAGGATTGTGAAACAAAACCCATTCAAAAATGTGGGGGAGATTCACAAAGAGTGGACTGCAGCTGGAGTGAGTGCTTCAAGAACCACCACACACAGACGTATGAAAGACATGGGTTTCTGCTGTCGCATTCCTTGTGTCAAGCCACTCTTGAACCACAGACAGCGTCAGAAGCGTCTTGCCTGGGCTAAAGAGAAACAGGACTGGACTGCTGGTGAGTGGTCCAAAGTCATGTTCTCTGATGAAAGTAAATTTTGCATTTCCTTTGGAAATCAAGGTCCCAGAGTCTGGAGGAAAAGAAGAGAGGCACTTCATCCACGTTGCTTGAAGTCCAGTGTAAAGTTTCCACAGTCAGTGATGGTTTGGGGTGCCATGTCATCTGCTGGTGTTGGTCCATTGTGTTTTCTGAGGTCCAGGGTCAACGCAGCCACATACCAGGAAGTTTTAGAGCACTTCATGCTTCCTGCAGCTGACCAACTTTTTGGAGATGCAGATTTCATTTTCCAACAGGACTTGGCACCTGCACACAGTGCCAAAGCTACCAGTACCTGGTTGAAGGACCATGGTATCCCTGTTCTTAATTGGCCAGCAAACTCTCCTGACCTTAACCCCATAGAAAATCTATGGGGTATTGTGAGGAAGAAGATGCAATACACCAGACCCAACAATTCAGAAGAGCTAAAAGCCACTATTAGAGCAACCTGGGCTATCATAACACCTGAGCAGTGCCACAGACTGATCGACTCCATGCCACGCCGCATTGCTGCAGTAATACAGGCCAAAGGAGGCCCAACTAAATACTGAGTGCTGTACATGCTCATACTTTTCATGTTCATACTTTTCAGTTGGCCAACATTTCTATAAATCCTTTGTTTTTATTGGTCTTCAGTAATATTCTAATTTTCTGATATGATGAATTTGAGATTTTCATTTGTTGTCATTTGTAATCATCAAAATTAAACAAAATAAACATCTGAAATATATGAGTTTGTATGTAATGTATGAATATAATATACAAGTTTCACTTTTTAAATGGAATTACTGAAATCAATCTACTTTTTCATGATATTCTAATTTTATGACCAGCACCTGTATGTTGTATGAATTGTACGATTCTGATTCCTGGTTGATGGGACAGGTGTTGTGAATGAAACGGTGCCCAGATTAAAAGAGCTCCCGTGTATCGCTGAATGTGTGCATTGATGCCTGAAAGACATCTTCTGCCTCCATATATCTGTTTACTACAGTGTGTTGAATTCACAATAATGTGGATTTAAAACATTTCAGTTAGTGGAAAAAAGGGCAGGGGGAATATTTTAAAAAAAGTCTTTCGCGACCCCCATGCAGTACCTCCGTGGACCTCCTAAGGCTCACGGACCCCTTGTTGAAGACCTCTGCTCTAGACAAAGATTATAAGATGCTCGCCGGTTTTTGGTCCCTTTTTAAAACTGCAGACTCGCAAAGTATTTTACCTCCCATCCTTCCCACGCTGCATGTTAGCAGAACAAACTTAGATCTGTGTTAAGACCCATTTTTACAAGCTGTTTCACCTAATCATTACATCTCTGACTGCAGACAGGAGCAGGTTTAGATGTTTTCTAGAGTTTTGATTATTAGTAGACGTCTGTCTTGGATTTATGTTCTTTAGTGTCTCTGCTTTAAAATGGTGGCTAAGAGAAATGGGTACATTTAGAGTCATATAAGGAGCCCATATTTTTTGATACCAACATTTAGATCATGAACTGCCTTTGTCACCTGGAGATTTTTCACGTTTCTTGCCAGCTTGTTACCAGTCAGGGTCAAGCTGAAAATCGTTTTTTTTTTTTCTATTAGCAACTCTCATGTTTAAACAGTTGGATAGATGAACGTGGTGAGAAAACAGGTTTTGATCAGATCTCTATCTTCCCATCCCTGTTCTCTGCAGGATTCTCTGCGACAGAAGGAGGAGCGCATTGAGGAGCTGGAGGAGGCACTGAGGGAAAGTGTTCAGATCACAGCAGAGCGGGAGGTGGTGTTGGCCCAGGAGGAGCACGCACGCTCACATGCTGAGAAGCAGGTAAAGTGTGTGCGGTGGACTCCCGCTGTGATGCACGAGTTGGTTTCCCCTGAATGGTAAATCTGTGAACCAAGCTCTATCCTAAACTTTTCCTAAACTCAGTCCATGTTTTATCAGACTGTGCTTAGTTCACCTAAAACAGACTAGTTGAAGCAAAAAATTCTCTAACATCTACATATCCTCCCCACTAAAAACGGGAGCAGCAACCAGCACGCCCACTCCCGGCGGAGCCCCTTCAGGTGCGGCTCTGTGTTTGCCCAGTCACTCTTCATTTAGAGCAGAAGTAAACACATTCCTATTTTAAGAACAGCTACATTTTGTCCCTCTATACAGTCAACACACAACCAGCCATGATTTTAAATGGACTGTGCACCAACCGCTTTAAGTCGTATTGCAGTTCATCTAAATGGAGACAGTGGGAGAGCTCACGGCGGTGGTAAATGGAGGCTCAGAAGGGAACGGTTCGGCGGATGCAACCTCAGACCGCGAGGAGTGTGTTTGTGTGTTTCGCTCCCCGGAGCGGCGGTGACTTAACGAGGCCATAGAGATGGGAAACGTTCCCCACTGCCACGATGGGTTTTGACAAGTGGAGGGGGCTGGAATGCAGTGTGGGCTGAGGACTAAAGCTGCACTGAGAAAACACGGCCTGCTGTAGATGTTGGCAAAACGGCTGGACTCTTGTTATTACTGCCTCTAAACGTCTGCTCCGGCCTTTACTTACTGGCCGGCTTCTGAAGAGACGTGTAAAGGCAGGCATGAAAACAGATGTTTTACTCCTGAGGTATGCTTCCTCACGTCCTCCTCCGAGGAGGGTGCTAACGAGCCGCACGGCAGAAGACGCTTCGCACAGACAGACGGTGTAGAGGAAGGACAGATAATTAAAGGCCCGGTGGACAGAGTAAGGCAGTCACACGGATGTGTGAAGGTGAAATACAGCTTACAAAACATTTTCGTCTGCTGGAAGAAGAAAAAAAGATCAAACATGCCGTTTCAAATTCCAGTCAAGTTTCAGAGACATCAAACACAAGAAAATCAGTTTAAAGTGATGCAGCTGACAGGTTAGATTGCCCTCATGATGTAATGATGCAACGAAAAAGAAACCGTTTTGATGAGCGCATTTGACAGGAACAATAACACAGACTGTACGTAGATTTCATATTGCAGGGGGAAATGAGAAGGATTCAAATGTTATGTTTTATAACTGAGGACGTATCCTTTAAATACCATCCTCAGCTAAATTGCCTGGAAAAACTCTTAACGGCTCTCCTCTGTTTTTCATTTTGCATGTTGATGTTTTGCATCAACAAAGAAATGGTCAAATTAGGGCCTTTCTGCCATTTACCCAAAAATATTTTAGCTATGCAGAGAGAAAGGCGAGAAACGAAAGACAGGTTTATTTATTTAACACAGTTGAGAACAAAGACAATTCAAAGTGCTTTACACAAATTAAACAATAGAATATAAGGAAGATATAAGTAAGTAAAGATAAAAGCAGATAGTAAACAAAGTAGAATAGTTGGACCACAAACTTGGTGGCCTAGTGGTTAGGGCATAGAGCTTGAAATCCTGAGGTTCTGAGTTTAAGCCCCACTCCCACAGACTGCCACTCTGGGTCCCTGAGCAAAGACCCTTAACCCCTAATGCTTGCCGGGCGTCCCACGATGGCAGCCACTGCTCCCCAAGGGGATGGGTTAAACGCAGAGGTAAATTTCTCCAATGTGAAATCAATAAAGTTCATTTATAACTATTATCAATCTAGAGCAGGAGTGGGCAACTCCAGTCCTGGAGGGCCTGTGTCCATCAACTTTTAGATACACTGCAAAAACAATCCAGAAATAAGTAAAAAATGGCTTAAATTAAGTATATTTAGCCTTAATTTGAGCAGGTAAATAAGATGATTTGCCAATGGAATGAGTATTTTCACTCTTAAAATAAGATAGTTAGATAATATTTACTTGAAATAAGACGATAAAATAGTTTTTTCTTATTTTAAAAGGAAATTGTCTTGTTCCATTGGCAAAGTGTCTTACTTATCTCCTCAAATCAAGGAAAAACACACTTATTTTAAGAAAAAATAACTTATTGAGATTTATATTTTTTGCAGTGTATGTCCTTGACTTAACTACCTGAATCAAGTAAATAGATAATTAAAAAGACTCTGGAGAAATTGATTGCATACTGGGGAGGTAATTCAACCATTTGATTCAGGTATGATGGACCAAGGATGAATCTAAGGCTATGTTCAAATGCTACCTGAAGAGACCCAAATCCATTTTTTTTTTTTTTGCCCACATGCAACCTGGATCTGATCTTCTCATGGCAGTCTGAACAACACAACCTTTTTTTCCAATGCAACCCAGGCCACTTGGCTATGTGGTCCTGGATTCGATACGAATCTGGTCTTTTGAGATGCGACCTGTGTCCGACCTGTTTTGAAAAGATTGAGGTTTTAAGGTCTAGAAAGTTCACTAGATGCGCTCCGGCACTACCATCCATGTTTACTTCTGTAAACATGAAGCATGCTGGCTTGTGACGTCATTGCTTCCTCTACTGCGCATGTTGGAAACTTAAGCTGAAAGAATGCAGTTTACACAGGAGATCACATACATGTCGCATATATTTGGAAATGTGAACGGCAAGGCAAAAAAATCAGATTTAAAAAAAAAAATCGGAATTGAGCATCAAGGCCTGCAGTGTGAACATAGCCTAAATGTTTCAGGAAACCGGCCCTCAAGGACTGGAGTTGCCCACCCCTGATCTAGACTGATTAGAGAAACATGAAATTTTTTTCATGCAGAAACTAATTCAGGTTTTAATAGGTTGTGTAATTTTAGGGGGGACGTCCTTCCGTCAGTATGTGACCTTAACCTGAAGCAGACTGATAGGGAAGGGATCTAGTTTGCATGTCATCTTGGACTCTTTGTTGTCATCTACTTGAATAAGTGAAGAATTTGAACAGGTTGTTTAAAAACAACAGGTTTCTAAAATAAAAACAAAAGGTTTTATTTATTTTTCCCTCTGAAAGTAACTGTTTTAACTTTATATTGGTTGGGAAACGTTGAAAGGAATCAAAAAGCTGCAAGTGCAACTTTAATTAGGGAGAGCGGAGGCCATTAAGGGTGGAGTGGGGCCCGGTCTCAAAATGCTCCAAAGAGGAAAGGACAGGGATGTCAGTTTGTGGTGAATGAGTGGAGATGTCAGCCAAACACCCATTGCAGTCCTCTCCCAACATCAACAACTCTAACTCAACCTTTCAGCAAGCGTACACATGTGTGTTATGTGGCGCTAGCAGGCAGGACAGAGGACACATTTTTTTCAAACACAAACAGACAAATATGGCGGAATGAAGGGCAATCCGATGTTTAAACCGAGCTCTGACCATTTAAAATCGCACATTTAGCAGAAACCAAATGGAAACCAGCTTTGGATTTCGACCTGGAAATGCGTCTTTGTGGGCGCAAGTAAATCATAAATAAATATTTTTGAGTTTCTTTTCATGCAGCTGCGTCAGGGCAATTAACCTTTAACATAATTATTTATAAAAAGATGACGGGAGAAGAAGATTTCCTCCCGTAATGAGGCCGGCCGGTTCAAAGGCTCCCACATGCAAATGCTGCCAAACTAGACCCACTTATAAACACTCTGACTCAATACTGGTACGCAGACGGCTTTTATATTCAACCATACTGTCAACAAGTGTGTGTGTGTGGGGCGGGAGGGGGGGCTGCCTTATGAATCTGATTTGCCTGTCAAAACCGTTTTTACCAGAACCACATGAAAACAAACCAAACCTTTGCAGCTAGACATGAGTCACTACTGTATGTGTGATCTGCACAGAAAGGTGCGCATGTGTGTGACGCAGCAGTGAGCCGGCAGCGGGACGCACTCCATCTGTCTCAAACTGGAGACAGACGTGCCCCTCCTTTGCATCCCGGTTTCTATTAAGGGAGAATTTTTATTCTTGAACTCGCTGCTCTTTCTCTTGTGGTTCATCTTGTTTTGATCTTTAAATAAACCTGAAATCCTTCCTAAACAGAAACCTCCAAATGGAGCCTGCTGTTTCTATAATGTTCAGTCTGCAGGTTCACAGAGCTGCATCCATACAATACGATCATAGTAAACCTCAGTATTTCTGTTTAACTAAAAATATATATTTGATTTTGGGGCAGTTTGAAACCCTAACATCAGAAATATTTCCAAACGAAGCGTCTTCTTTCCAGTTCCTCACTTCCCCTGCTTGGCCCTGTCCTCCACCCCTCTCTCACTGAGACATGCTTATTGTTCAGTGTCACCTTTTCCATCCTTTTTTTTATAAATTACTTGATTAAGTGCTGCTTATATTTCTCACTGCTTTGTATTTTGCAGTCTACTGTGTAATCGGTATTTATCCCTCATCATCTCTTATATCTCGTCTTCTCCGGTCTTAAACAGCCTCCCTGTCCTTATATATTTTTCCTTCATACCTTTTGATTTCTCTTTACTTTACTCTGCATCCTGAGGCCCCTTTTTTAATTACTCTCCCCTTCCTTAAACTCGTCTCCCCTCACTGCAATCACTCCTTCTTCTCACGTCTCTCTTTTTTCTGTCATTTGTATGCAGCTGTCTCACATTCCAATTCATGAGTTCACCACAAGCGGATTTAGATGGTCGAAGGTAACCAAGAATCCTCAAATACCATTTATTTATATTTCCCCTGTTATCAGATGGTTATTTCGTTTTTTTTTTTTATTCCATTCTTTCATTTATCTATCTGCGAAAGTTGTTTTTAATGAACAGCCGGATGGGGAATTCTTTCTTTTTTTCCCTTCCACTGGTTGTCTCGTCGGCTCAAACGATTTTAGTTTGAGAACTTTGCATCAATCAGACTATGAAGAAAATATCCCTTTGTTTTTGGTCTTGTTTTTTTTTTTCTAATTTCTGTTTCACATTTCTCTGACGTCTTACATCAGACCCCTCTGTTTTGTATTATTGTATGACAGTATTTATAAGCTATCTGTGGACAAAATGTAGGTCGCTCTCCTCTCTGAAGGCAATGGAATGGCTAACAAGAAAAAAATGTTTGGATAAAAATCCCAAAGTGTGTCTGTCCATATAAATATTAATATATGACACATACACTATATTGCCAAAAGTATTTGCTCACCTGCCTTGACTCACATATGAGCTTAAGTGACATCCCGTTCCTAATCCATAGGGTTCAATATGACGTCGGTCCACCCTTTGCAGCTAGAACAGCTTCAACTCTTCTGGGAAGGCTGTCCACAAGGTTTAGGAGTGTGTTTATGGGAATTTTTGACCATTCTTCCAGAAGCGCATTTGTGAGGTCGCACACTGATGTTGGACGAGAAGGCCTGGCTCTCAGTCTCCGCTCTAATTCATCCCAAAGGTGTTCTATCGGGTTGAGGTCAGGACTCTGTGCAGGCCAGTCAAGTTCATCCACACCAGACTCTGTCATCCATGTCTTTATGGACCTTGCTTTGTGCACTGGTGCACAGTCATGTTGGAAGAGGAAGGGGCCAGCTCCAAACTGTTCCCACAAAGTTGGGAGCATGGAATTGTCCAAAATGTCTTGGTATGCTGAAGCATTCAGAGTTCCTTTCACTGGAACTAAGGGGCCAAGCCCAGCTCCTGAAAAACAACCTCACACCATAATCCCCCCTCCACCAAACTTTACACTTGGCACAATGCAGTCAGACAAGTACCGTTCTCCTGGCAACCGCCAAACCCAGACCCGTCCATCAGATTGCCAGATGGAGAAGCGCGATTCGTCACTCCAGAGAACGCGTCTCCACTGCTCTAGAGTCCAGTGGCGGCGTGCTTTACACCACCGCATCCGACGCTTTGCATTGCACTTGGTGATGTATGGCTTGGATGCAGCTGCTCGACCATGGAAACCCATTCCATGAAGCTCTCTGCGCACTGTTCTTGAGCTAATCTGAAGGCCACATGAAGTTTGGAGGTCTGTAGTGATTGACTCTGCAGAAAGTTGGCGACCTCTTCGCACTATGCGCGTCAGCATCCGCTGACCCCGCTCCGTCAGTTTACGTGGCCTACCACTTCGTGGCTGAGTTGCTGTCGTTCCCAAACACTTCCATTTTCTTATAATACAGCTGACAGTTGACTGTGGAATATTTAGGAGCGAGGAAATTTCACGACTGGATTTGTTGCACAGGTGGCATCCTATCACAGTTCCACGCTGGAATTCACTGAGCTCCTGAGAGCGACCCATTCTTTCACAAATGTTTGTAAAAACAGTCTGCATGCCTAGGTGCTTGAATTTATACACCTGTGGCCATGGAAGTGATTGGAACACCTGATTCCAATAATTTGGATGGGTGAGCAAATACTTTTGGCAATATAGTGTACATATTGGAACTTGGTGTCAGATATGGAAAAAAATAAGTAATAAAAAAAAAAAACAACAAAATTAATTAATTATTTAAATTCTAGATATGTAAAATGTTGGAATATGTCTTTCTTTTAGTTTATCTGCCTAATCCTCACTCATTCCAGTCATTAATAGACATTTTTTTATGTATATTTCTGTGTTTAATGGCTGATCCTGATGTTGCAAACGTCTGCAGAATTTTGCCCTTTTCTAAATTGTAGTAAAGTCAGTAAATTAAGGGAAACATTTCAGTGAAACGTTTACATAAACCCCTGATGGATATGGCTATCGTTGACTTTAGGGCTTTTAAAATGAACCAGGGTGGAATAAAGTCGCTATAAAATTGTGATTTTCTTGCAAATATGATTAATTGTGCAGCCTTAAGTGAAAAAAAGCAGTTTTCCATTCGGTGAGTCTGACTCGATCCAGATTTGCTGCTGAACATCCAAAGCAATCGCCTTTCATCTAACGGTGTTTTTTGGTTTAGATTCGATGCTTCCAAATAGGATTTTCATGTGGATTTGCTTGAACTTCCGATCTGGTTTAGAAACGGCTCTAAATAATTTCTTGCAAAGCGATATTAGATTGATTAGATAGATAGAATATTCTTTAGATCTTCAAAGAGGTTTCCTGCTTTGTTCTGACTTTTGGTTTCAAACAGAACCTTTGTACGCTTGCCAAGAGAAACTCGAGGCTGCAGTCAATCAAAGACAATCACAAGAAGTTGCGAAGGCATTTTGTAACCTTAAAGCTACAGTGTGTAATTTTCAGCGACATCTAGCGGTCAGACTGCAGACCGCAGCAACATGAACATCTCCCCCCCCACCGCTTCTCCCCCCCAACAGTACGGCGAGCGTTACGGGACAAAATTTCTTCCACGACGTCCGCATCACCTACCCTCTCAAGTGATGAGGTTTGTTTACATAGATAATTTTACAGATAGTATTTCATTAGTCTGAGTAGGGTATAGATTTCATGTAGACTTAAGATAATAAATATACCCGTTATTTTTTCTACATCGTTGTGACGTTTTGGTGAGCTGCTTTGCATGGTGATATAAACAGACTACTAATTGTAGTCATTAGTTTAACAGCGAGATTGTGTTCGCTGGAAGAATATATATTCCCCGTTTACAGAGTCCAAGTCATTTTGGTGGCACGGGGGTTACAACGCGAGGAAGAGGGAGAGGACGAGGGCGAAGGCAGGGAGGCCGTGCAGCTAGGGCCAGGCGAGAGAGGGGTGCCAGCGGGGTGAGAGCAGAGGAGGAAACGCTTGAAGATCTCCAAAGGAGCCGGAGAGAAGTAACCGAGGTATATATCCAGAAAATTATTTTACAGAAAATTACTGAATCATTACCTGTGAAACGTCAGGGACGTTGCTGAATAAGTATACTGGAGAGGAACAGCATCATCACGCCGCAGCATGTTATTGTTTTAGACAGGTCTGAGCATCCTGTACTCCAAAAACTGCAGTGATATTAGACAATTGTGTGTGTAGGATTAATTACCTGTCCAAGAGAAAACTGGCAACTTGAGCGTCACTTTGAAAACCTTTTTCCTCCATCAGTGACTTCCATCGTGTAAATGCCGTGCCAATGTTGATCCGTGTTTTTTGTCGTTTCTTGTCACGCTTGCGTTTATTCTCGTCGTGTTTCCGCTTCTTAGATGACGGGGGTTCGGTGTCCGCCGCTTTTCGTTGTGATACAGAGTAGGCATGATCCTCCATTCGTCTGATGTTTGGCCACACAGTGCCAAACAGTTTGCAAAGTCACTCACGCCTGCCGCCTTTGTTCACCTTTCTTGTTACTGATGCGCAGTATACCTGCTTCTTCTTCTTCTTTGGTTTCAGGCAGACTAAACGCTTCCCAGGCATAATACTGCCATCTACTGTTCAGTACCGTCTCAGTTCATCTCTCTCAACTTGCCGTAGTTATTTTTGAGCGTCATGGGAGATCTCGCAATCGCTAGTTTGTTGCCTCTGCGCTGCCGTAGCGCAAAGATGTCAGCCTCCATGGCTGCGAGACCCGCTCCTATGTAATTATAAATAACGAATTCTAAGGCAGCGCAAATATTATGGTTAAAAGGCTGAGCTCATAGGTGATGATAAATAACATAGTTATGTATAATATATTAAATTTCTGACTTTATATGCCTGTAATTATTACACACTGTAGCTTTAAGTACCACTGTATGTTTGCGCCTGAACGAGTAGGAGAAAACCCACTAATTCTAACATTCATTAAGTTCTTTATGGTGTTGTAAATGTACTTTAAATATTAAGATCTCCAAAAAAATCTTCGGTTTATGTTCTAATTAAATGTTAATGCTAATTAGTTCGTAATCCCTACCATTTTAAGTTGTTAATAGATGGTTCAGAATTGTAGCTAAGGTCACTTTTTTGGTTTATTTTGTTTGAAATAAATCTTTTTTTGAATGCAGAATCTGACTTTTCCTTTGAAAACCTTACTTTTTTTAATTGTTCACCTTTTCTGTTGGATGGTTTTCTTTCCCTTCTCTCTGCTTTTTCCTTTCTTTGGATCTTAGCCGAGTCGTTGTCTGGCCTTAAGAAATACAGACTGACCTCACACGCATTAAACTGACACGGTGATATACAGCCAGTGAAAGGAACAGGCTGAGATGAAATATGTATTAGAAAAGTGAGGGAGAAAGAGAAACAACTTGGAGATTATAAAAAGGCAAAATGGGGAGTAGGAAAATGAGCTGCTTGATGTTCTGCCGTGGAGCGAGTTTAACAAAAACAGATAAATTAAAGCTACAGTGTGTAATAATTACAGGCATATAAATTCAGAAATTTAATATATTATACATAACTATGTTATTTATCATCACCTATGAGCTCAGCCTTTTAACCATAACATTTGCGTTGCCTTAGAATTCGTTATTTATAATTACATAGGAGCGGGTCTCGCAGCCATGGAGGCTGACATCTTTGCGCTACGGCAGCGCAGAGGCAACAAACTAGCGATTGCGAGATCTCCCATGACGCTCGAAAATAACTACGGCAAGTTGAGAGAGATGAACTGAGACGGTACTGAACAGTAGATGGCAGTATTATGCCTGAGAAGCGTTTAGTCTGCCTGAAACCAAAGAAGAAGAAGAAGCAAGTATACTGCGCCTCGGTAACAAGAAAGGTAAACAAGGCGGCAGGCGTGAGTGACTTTGCAAACTGTTTGACACTGTGTGGCCAAACATCAGACGAATGGAGGATCATGCCTACTCTGTATCACAACGAAAAGCGGCGGACACCGAACCCCCGTCATCTAAGAAGCGGAAACACGACGAGAATAAACGCAAGAGTGACAAGAAACGACAAAAAACACGGATCAACATTGGCACGGCATTTACACGATGGAAGTCACTGATGGAGGAAAAAGGTTTTCAAAGTGACGCTCAAGTTGCCAGTTTTCTCTTGGACAGGTAATTAATCCTATACACACAATTGTCTTATATCACTGCAGTTTTTGGAGTACAGGATGCTCAGACCTGTCTAAAACAATAACATGCTGCGTGATGATGCTGTTACTCTCCAGTATACTTATTCAGCAACGTCCCTGACGTTTCACAGGTAATGATTCAGTAATTTTCTGTAAAATAATTTTCTGGATATATACCTCGGTTACTTCTCTCCGGCTCCTTTGGAGATCTTCAAGCCTTTCCTCCTCTGCTCTCACCCCGCTGGCTCCCCTCTCTCGCCTGGCCCTAGCTGCACGCTCACCCCGGCCTCTCTGCCCTCTTCCTTTCCCTCTTCCTTGCCTTGTAACCCCCGT
Source organism: Cyprinodon tularosa (assembly GCF_016077235.1). Lineage (NCBI taxonomy): Eukaryota > Metazoa > Chordata > Actinopteri > Cyprinodontiformes > Cyprinodontidae > Cyprinodon > Cyprinodon tularosa. The sequence goes on from NW_024039160.1 coordinate 90,268, forward strand.
GCCACAAACAAGACTTGGACTCTGTAAACGGGGAATATATATTCTTCCAGCGAACACAATCTCGCTGTTAAACTAATGACTACAATTACTTCGTCTGTTTATATCACCATGCAAAGCAGCTCACCAAAATGTCACGACGACGTAGAAAAAATAACGGGTATATTTATTATCTTAAGTCTACATGAAATCTATACCCTACACAGACTAATGAAATACTATCTGTAAAATTATCTATGTAAACAAACCTCATCACTTGAGAAGGTAGGTGATGCGGACGTCGTGGAAGACATTTTGTCCCGTAACGCTCGCCGTACTGTTGGGGGGGAGAAGCGGTGGGGGGGAGACGTTCATGTTGCTGCAGTCTGCAGTCTGACCGCTAGATGTCGCTGAAAATTACACACTGTAGCTTTAAGTAAACCCTTCAAACTATAGAGGATCTTTAGGAAGAAAATGTTAAATATATGTTTATGCTCCTGGGTCAGGTGGAGGACCTACTGGTTGCCATGGAAAAGGTGAAACAGGAACTGGAGGTGATGAAAGCCAAGCTGTCGTCGACCCAGCTCTCATTGGCTGAGAAGGAAGGCCATCTGACTGCCCTGCGAGCCGAGAGGCGGAAGCACCTGGAGGAGGTCCTTGAGATGAAGTAAGAATATAAAAAAATGCTCATCTCTCATGTTTTAGTGTTTTTCTTTACAGTAATGTATATTTCAGCTGTTCTTTAGGTGTTTTTACATGTTTTATCCGTCCAACTATAAGGTAGTGAGCCAATACAGATATTTCTGCTCAAGCACACACATTCGAAACATGTACCAATAAAGGAAGTCAAAGGTTACACAAAAAATCCCATTTTTGATTTTCACCATTCTCTAATCTGTTTAGGCTTTTCTTAAGAAAAGTTCTTATTCAGGTTCATTTAGTTGCTGTGGTTTCATTTTTTTCCAATATAATAAATACTTTAGGACTTATAAAAATCATTTTAGTATTAGATGATTGTTCTCAGGATGTGGCTTCTGTTTTCATTCTTGTGTCTTTCCTTCAGGAAGTTGGCTTGCTCTGTAATGGTCATTTTAACGACTAGAAATCCACTGCAAACAAAGATGCTATTACTTTTTAATGCCATCTTTCAGGCTTTATGGGCTGAGCATTTTGTACCGTGGTGTATTAAATTTAATAGCTATCAGCCACATAAATGCTAGGGTGTACGGTTCTCATGGGGTCAATAAATAGCCTGTTTCTCAAAGACACCAAGCTTTGGTTGGAAAAAAGCTTTGACATCACTGAGCAGAACATATAGAGATGTATGCATCTGGCGTTAAATAGTATAACCGGGTTTTGGAAGACAAAAAAACTCTATGGTTTGTCAAATGTGGGGGGAAAAAAGCAGTGGTAACAACTTAAAGATCCATTACTCGTATTTGAAAGAAAGAAGAATAAAGTATTTAGATCAGTAATGAATCCCCTGAGTTCGGAGTTTACATTTTGATCTCTGCTGCACTTTATAAATGGAAATGTTCATTTCACTGTTGTAACCTGCTCATTCACTGTTGAAAAGCTGTATGCATCGAAATTTTGTTTTGTATATACTCTGTGTATACAAAATGTTCTAATTCTTTATAAATGATTTGACTTTATAAATTCTTTATAAATTGAAATAAAAAGCACTGACACAGCCTGACTGTTACCATGTTTCTGCGCCGCCACCTCCTTTACCGAAGCGTCAACTTTTACCCATCATAACAACTGACCGTTTAAAGTAACTTTCTTAATTTAAGGAAAATATAAAATATATGATTCATCAAACACACTTAATAAATCTGAGCTTCACTGAACATTGAGATTAGGCTTTTAACCAAGCTTAAAATTCATTAAAGCATTGTCGCTTTTTTAACTCAATAAAGTTTACAATATATTAATGTTCAAAAACAAATAAATAACATAAAACATAAATAAATAACATAAAAACATTGTCATTAGTCCTTATTGTCTTTGTAGAAACCATACTTCTTATACTATCACCTTAAGCCCCTGTCACACCCTGACGATTTGCCTGACGTACATAAAATCTGGCAAAAACACTGGCAAACGTTGGATAAGTTATAGGTACGTTTTGTATAAGTTATGAATATGTTGAAGCCCACTGGAACACGTCGACATATGGTGAGTACATGGGGCATAAGTTACAGGTAAGTCATCTGATCATTAAAATACGTTAAGTGTAGGTTACTCATAGGTCGTGGTGTTTAGCTTATCTAAAACCTATGAGTAACTTGTGAATAACTTATCGAGAAATTGTCTCCAATGCATATCAACATATTTGAAGTGTTCCAGAGGACCGCTGAACGTGTTTCTAATGTACAGCTACAGTATAATGGCATATTGGCAGCGTTTTGCTATAAAAGGGGTCTCACAGGAGGAAACGGTCAATAATCCTCCAGACTTCATCCCCATCATAGGGTTCGCGTGAAGGTGAGTATGTTGAATCCTCCCTGCGTTCACGCCCATGGCCGCGACCAACAAACTTCCTAGCAGACATGATGCTGAATCTGCTGCAACTGCAAACCTTCTTCTTCTATTTTCTTTATTCTTTTTTTTGGGCAGGTGGTAAAAAGCAGCCAGGTTAACACAGCAATCAAATAAGTCTTTTCATGCAGGCTGGGCATAAGTTCTGGACTCGTTATGAATACGCTATGCATACGCCCAAAATTGAAAAAATACATAGAAACTTCAGCGTATGCCAGCGTTTCAGGAGCTTATGGGTAGTCGGGCATATGCTGGCTGGATCATCAAAGTGTGACAGGGCCCTTATATGGTGCCACAGTTGTAAAGAAATGCATGTACACATGGAAAACTTGCCAATTGCTGACGTCATATTCCAAACAATTTATCCTGCTACCGGCTCTTGTTTGGACTGTAGAAACGAAGCTCTTTAGCTATATAGCGATATATAAGCAGAGGCCACCATGGAGGAGGAATGTTACCATGACAGCAGCCGGGCATTTCCTCGCGTGCTTTCAGCGGTTTGGTCACACGCTGCTGTGGGATGAAGTCCCATTCTTCAACCAGCATTGCCATTAGTTGTGGTTCTGTTGGTCCCTCTGTGTTCCTTCCATGGATAGTCTCAGATAAACCCCACTCTGTTGATTCGTTTTCCTTACAAATGTGGCTCCAGTTATAGGAAAACAACCAGGCTTTCCTGCGGCACAGGATTATTTGCCCACAAAGTTTTGTCACAAATAAAGATGTATTTTAGTCATTTAGATTGTTTTAATTGTTTGTAAACTGACTAAATGAAGTACAGACTTTCTTTGCAGTGTTAAGACAAATGTTGTCCTGCTGTATCATCTCTAGAATCCTCATCTGATATTAAATTCAGAATGTGTGTTTTCTTCCACATTTCTGTCCTATCTGACGCTGTGAGCAGGAGCTACAGTACAACATATCCAATCAGCCTCTTTAAAAAAAAAATAATAATTTTCTGCGCTCAGCTCATTTAACTCGCCATCGTTAAGTCCTTGATCTCTTGCTATCTGCAGTAGTTTCTCCATGTAGCTTCAATGATCCAGGAAGATGGTGATTGGACCCAATGACACGATCCTCACCAGACACCTCATTAACTCTCCTCTCATTTCTTCTCCTCTCTTCATCGTCCTTCTCCTTCACTCTGCACTTTAAAGCTGCTGAGATGATGCTAATGCAGCGACCGTGTCCCACTGTCCGACTCTTCGCATGATTGATTACATATGCAGACACCAGGCTGTGCGCCCGTGTTCGTTTTAATGTTGTTTTAATAGATGGGTTTGTGTTTTAAGTGCTGCTGAGATGAGTCAAGCAGTCATGTATTTTCTTCAAATTTACATCCTCTCCGAGCCTCACTGACATCTGATTTAGTGGAACAACACTTTGGGATGAAATTGAAGCCATGGAGAATATCCATGTTAGGCATGTCCTTCCTCTTAAAGCGGGCTATGAGACAATGTTTTATTATGACCAAATGGGAAATAAACCCTGTGATTTTACTCCCCTGCACTGTGACCTCTACGTTTTCCTTTAGGATTGTATTTCTTTGTTTTTGTGTGAAAGTGTTACAGGTTGATTACGATGTTTATCTGATTTGATTTTATTATGATTTTATTTTCCGTCTCTTGTTCCCTCTAAGTGGACGAGGTTAGGTTTTTTTTCCTGCAGTGGGTCAAAACTCAAATATTTCACTCTAAACTCTCATATTGTCTCATTTGCCTTTAAATATTTATGCTCCTGCAGAAGAAGTTGGAAAAAGAATCAATACTCGGATACTTAACACCCTCTGCCTCCTTGTTTTCCTTTAACAGTAGCCTAGTCCTGATAAAGTAAGGGTAACTCAAAAGGATTTATCTTTTTAGCTTTATTAGCTCTCTGCAAGTTCTTATCAGCCTTTTCTTTTAATAGTTTTGGAGGACAAGATGCCAGAATGAAATGATTCACCCACGCTGCCTTCCGAGGCGTTTAACACTGTAGCATACATCATTTAATCAACACAGCAGAGCCCCTGAACTGCACATGTGCACAGCTGCTACAGACTAACGTAAGTGCATCTCAAACAGCAGTGACCCATTAATAACGTTACATAATCTCATGCTTTGCTATGCAGGCTGTTCGTTCACCTTGAGATCCTGTAGCATTTAAACTAGAACTGAACCCGTCGAGGCTTCCTTTACTTATTGATCATTTTCCGTAAACTCATGGAGCATTGAAATGTTCTTATAATGTCCAGACATTTTATGTACATTTAACAAAAAATGAAACTGCTGCTTTAAAAGATAAATTAAACCTTTTGTAAAATCTTAATCAGCCATGCTCATAAATACAGAGCGTGCTGCATGTGTAATAAGGCACTTTATTGGTAGAAATTATGTTCAGGAATAAAACAGTTCATCACCAACATTATGGAGGCTGCAAAAAATATGCAAAAAAAGGTGCTCTAGGTCCACCTTCAAGTAAAGAAACAGGATGCTGCACATCTGCCAGCAGCATTTATCTAAACAGGATAACTGGTAATAACTGCTGTTCACCTCTCTTTATGGAGTCCATTTAGTTGCTCATATATGCAGAGTTAAGTTAATATCAGACTATAAAAGTCAAACACACTGGTGCAGTGTTTCCTCCATGTTATTATTGATGCTCAGTGAGCACAGATATATGTATAATTTAGTGCCTCATCCTGATTTATGTCTGCTCCATAGAGAGTTAACCTGTTTAGTATGCATGTGGCAAAACCAACTCAGTTCTTCAATTTTCAAACATAAAACCCTGGAGCTCTAGAGATGTTTTGTTTTTATGTAATATTTTAATACAATTTGAAATTTTATATATATATATATATATATATATATATATATATATATATATATATATATATTTCAGATATTAAAACATACATTTAGTCTGATTGGTTAATTTAAGTTAAGAGGCAAATCTGTCCTTGGATTTTAAGTAAACGTTGCTTCCCTCTTTATCATCGTAGAAAAATATGGCAAGATTTCAGTAGTAGTTTGACCCCAAATCATAGAAAAAAAAAATTTGTTAACTTCGGAAGTTGTAACAGTCTTTTTTTTTCAGTATTTGGTATAATTTGTGTAAAAAATAAAAATCAACCAAAAAGATTGTCTCTTTTTACTAAAATTACAAATGTTGCATCTACATGCGTTAACTATATACAATATATGCACACATATAGTGTTACTTACAACTAGTGAAATGCTAAATGTAATATTGGAAGCCGTGTTTCCTCTTCTCCATGCCTGTGTTTACTTGGCTCCGCTACTGAGGCACCTTTTAACACTAAAGTGCTGAATCCAGTGCTGGTTCTAAATCAAACCCAAAGTCTCATTCCTTCCATTTGAACCAAAGCATTTGATCCAAGACAGGAAATCTGGTAGAGCAGTGTAAACTCCTTGCTGCTCCAGACCAAAACAACTCAAGGGTCAGTGGGCAGCATCATAGAAGCCAACCTACCTTCCCGCCATGGTGCTATTTCTGATGTCAGTGTGCACTTTTTATGTAAAAGAAAGTTGTTGTTTTTTCCGATTTGAGGCTTTAAATCCGGAGGTGATGATTAAATACATTTACTTAGTTGCATTTACTTAACTTATTTGTTTTTACAGCATTGTAATTCAGACTTGTACCTGAGTCGATCTCTGGCTACTCCACCAATTTTTAGCTTGTTTAACCAAAAATGCACCTGAATGAGACACAGATACTTTGGATGTTTAAGTTAGACTTAATTTTTATATCCAATTTTATTTATTTTTTAACTTTCTGGGTCACTGGAAGTAGCTTATCATATTCTTACCCAATATTCATATATACTCTCTGTACTGATAAATGCATTAAATAGATTTTAAATGATTTCATCCACTTAAATTTGATTATTTGCTGGTTACTATATTTATTTTTTAAATCCTAATCTTATAGAATCTGCATGTAACTTGAAATGTTGTGTAACATTACATCATTTTAATGATATTAAATCAGAGGTTATGACCACGAGTAGCAAGTTCATCAGCACTGAAGGAGCTTTTATAAAAAAATACCTTTTTATTTTTACTAGAGTAATTTTTTGAGAGCCTATTTTTAAATTTTGCTTTAATAGAAAATACTCTGATGCTACTCTTTCTTCAGATTATTGACACTTATTTTAAGCCTTTATGCTGATCTGTATCAAATATTCAGGCTGTTTTACATTCACAGAGCATGATAACCAAATACTATCCAGCTGTTTGTGTTTCTTTCCTTGCAGAAAACTAACAGCTGAGTTAACGTTGCAAAGAAAAGAATCTAAACATTGTGGGACTCCAAATAAACCTACTTCGATCATTAAGATTCTTCCCATATATGCATAATCTGGCTCAATATTTCTTTGTGTGCGTGTTTGTATTTTTGTGCATTTTTTATAATTTTGTTCTGTACTTTTTCTCTGAGAGTTTCTACAAGTTTTCTCTGATCTCCAGAGGTGCGGAATTATGACTGATGTGAAATATACTGTTAAACTCTAATAACATTTGGTTATTAGAGTTTTTGCAAAGCTGGTTATAGCCATCAACAAGTTGAAGGTAGGATTCTGACCAAATATTTAACAACTCATCCTATCAGAAATCGGAGCGTTTTTTCAGATTTTTTTTTATTTCTTGAATAGTAATTATATCTTTTTTATCTGGTTAAGCCTATTGTCCCTCCAGAAGCTTGATGTTAACTTGCCTTATCCAATTCAAAAGTAGTTTGGATGAGTTTTTTGGGATTTTTTTTTACTGGGATATCCAGCTGTGTCCATCTTTCAGCAAGTATCTGTTGGAAGTCGTCCATTATGACATTCATCAGTACAGACTCTTAAAGCAACCCTCAGTATGATGCTACCTCCAACATGCTTAACAATCCTCGGATTTAAATGCCTTTTAAAGATATTCTTTTTATTGTGGCTGAAGAATTTAATGTCTTTCAGCTCTGGCCATAAAACTTTTCTCTAGAAAGTTTTCACCTTGATAATGTGGGAACCTGCACATTTCAATGCTAGACTGTACAGCAGGGGCTGCTTTCCTGGTCTGCAGACTCTCATTTCATAGTAATATACTGGTGGCTCCAGTTTAGCATCTTCTGGTTTATCAAACATTCTTACTAACTTGCTTAAAGTTATAATGGTTTGGGTCAAATGAGTATAATTTGAACAGATTTAGTTAACATAAATAAGAACTGGTTTTGGAAAGCTTATTTTAAGCTCCTTGAATTCACTGTTGCAAATGAATGAATTATGCCTATATGTTTGGGAATTTATCTTTAAAGGGATATGCTGTCTAATCTTCCCAAAATAAAATAAATGATACATAGAAATATCTGATAATCCAGAACGAAAATTGCACTTATGCTGATGTTGAGTGGATGTAAAACATCTGATTAGGGGCAGAAAATTATGGAAGCAAATCGTTACCATATTTCAAATGAAAAGGCATTTTTAGAAATGCTTTTTCATTTTATGAATGTGGCTGCATTGTTTGACTCACAAATGAAATTAGTAATAAATAATCCTGTTTGCATTTTCATTTTCTTCTTCAAGAATACTCATCCTTTTACTTAATTAAAATGAAAAAGAAAAAGACTTTTGAGATTTATTTTTCAAAATGTACCCAAGCAAATACATATAAATACTTAAAAAAAAACTGCTATAATCAGGGCCCCCTACTGAACAAGATGGGTAGCCTGACTGCAATGACCTGAGGAAGAACGGCTGCTGACGTCACTCTGCTGCCCCCGCTGCTCAGAATTCTTTTTCGTTTTCGAGTTATGAACAGTACTTTGCTGGCAGACCATGAAAACGAAAAGGCAATGTCCGCTGTATTTTCTCCTTGATTATGGCATAAAATGAGCAGTCTTAAAGAAGAAAATGCAAATGCAAATAGGATGATTGATTACTAATTTAATTTATGAGTCAAGTAATGCAGCCACATTCTTAAAATGAAAAAGCATTTCTGGAAATGCTTTTTCATTTTCAAATTTTACATTTCAAATTTAATTTTAGTATGTATTTGCTGGGGTAATTTTGAAAAATAAATCTCAAATGTATTTTTCATTTTAATTAAGTAAAAGGATGAGCAGTGTTAAAGAAGAAAGTGAAAATGCAAACAGGATTATTTTCATTTGAAATATGGTGACGATTTGCTTCCATAGAAAATGTTGTGTGAGTAAAACTAAGGACAGTGAGAGATGCCACCTTTAAACTGACTTTCTTTCAGTCAGGTAGTGTCAAAGCTTTTCAGCATCATTAGATAAGAATCCAACTTTTAAGACCTGGAAAGATTTAAAACAAACTGCAATAATCTGGAAAAGCATTAAAAGCCTTCCTGGATAGAAAAAGAATTGGGCACCATCCCACTTGGATTTGCATGACTAAATAAGAGCACGTCTTTCCTGATTTAACTTCAATATATAAAGATGAGAGGAAGCTCTTTATTTCACATATAACTAAATGTTAAGAAAACATGTTTAAATCATAAACTCTTTGACAATATTTCTCTCTGGAGCCAAATTTCCTCTCTGTTCTAAAAAAAACTGATTATAGTTGGCAAAGTGTTCAGTACCAGTCAGCAGTTTATGGTAATTTGGCTGAGCTTCATCAAACCTACTATTTTCTCCTGTGTTCTGGTTTTTATCTGATTAAAAGCAGCCTACTGAAAATCCATCAGGAAATCCCTTTTTATAGGAAAACTCCCCTGAATCACCTGTAGGAGCTTACAGCACTAAGAACGTCTGACACTTCACAGTAAAGAACTGCTGCAGAGATAGCTGCTGCTTGTCGGACTGAGTTATGCTAATGACACGGTTGCTCCCATATTTCACAAGATGTGAGCAAATACGTCATTTGTTTCTGGCTCTCTCCCACAGTTAAACGCCCTGCTTTTTAAACGGCGCTGCGTTCATATATCTCACACCAAACTGTGTGTGTACTCACGGGGGCGGCTGTAATTCCCGGGGGTCTCATGTCTGATTTCATGCCTCGCTTTAAATCGGTGTAGGGTTTAATGTTGTTCTAAGACGTGATATATGATACCAAGTGTTTCACGGACACAGGATACCTTAACGCACATGCACACACGCTCATTCCCATGAAGCAATGCATAACAGATACAGCTGGGAGAGCACACATGCACCCTCCTGTTTCCTCTTTACACACACACACACACAGTGCGCTGTGGCGGTGTGCATTTTCCAGGACCATGCAAACCAATTCTGTGATACAGTAGGAGGAATGTGCTGACAATGTGTGTGTAACAGCAGGGAAGGCGGTGTGAGATCCGTTTGAATCAAACACCTCCACTGTTCTGCTTTGTACACCTCTTTTATGATGCATCCCTCTTTCTTTTTGTCAATTTTCTCTACTCCTGTCTTTGGGAGTGTCTGAGGATGGGACTTCAATTACATTTTTGTTGCTTTGCACAAAGTTTAAGCTCTGCTTCTTTGCCCAGTGTTAGAATCCCAGCCTGGAATTTGCATTTTTCACTCTGCGTGTTCTCCTAAAGTCCAAAACAGGCATGTGAGGTAAAGCTGCCGTTCTAGATTGCATTTATGCAATGGAAAAAAGAGATACAGCTTGATTTAGCGGGGTTATATAACGAGGATATTGGAGAGAAGCAGAGTTGAATGTAGGAAAGAATAAAAAATCATAAGATGACACTGACTAGATCAGGTTAGGATTAATATTGTTTGAAATGTATCCAAAAAAAAAGTTTTTTCAGCTGGTAGAAAAAAAAAAGGATTGCAAGAAAAAACAGGAAAGAAAGACAGATGTTAACCACCTTAATTGTTCCAATAAAAAGCATGTTGTTGAATATTATATTTCTGGTTCCTCCTTGCACCAGTTGCTTGGATTCAATTCTTCACACTGAACTTTTCTCAACTTTTCTTTGTCCCCCTTTAACCTCCAGTATAGTTTTGTTTTTGTTTTTTATCATCCTTAAAATCAAAGCATGAAACGTTCTAGCTCCATTCACACTGCCCTTTTGAAACCGTGCTGAGAAAGGTCTGAGTACGGTAACCAAGATAACTGAGTGTAAATGTAACGCAACTGAGTTGGAACGTGCCAGACACAACCAAACCGCATTAAATCTACTAGTTCAACAGTAAGGCTCGACACAGTTCAGTGTTGGTTCGGTTCTCTGATAACAAAAAGCGCATGAACAAACCACATGATCCCCTATTTACAGTCAGATGAGTCATTTCGTGGATTTTTTCTGTGTTTCTGGCTTTGCAATTCCCAGATCTCTTCACCTGTTCACTACAGGAACTTCTTCTCAGCCTATTAACGATAAATGGCATTAAAAGAGCGTGGTCCGACCTGGGATGATGCAGAGACCGAGGCTCCATTTGAAATTTGGGCAGAGGTCGCTATCCAAGCACATAAGTTTCTGAATTTTATGGGGGCCGTCATTTTTGTTTGCGTAATTCCTACCTCGAGAGCTGTAGTGTCGTGGACCGTCGATAGGAGGTGAGGAACCGTGCTAGCGTGGTGTGTAAACAGTCGTAAGAACCAAGCTCTGTACAGTTAACTGATCGAAGTTCGGTCCGTACTCGGCAGGGATCGGTTTCAGAGGGGTGTAAATGAATCTGAAGCAAAATATCTTGCTAAACGTCATGCTTTATAATCTGTGAAGTAATTAAAGAAAATCAAATAAGAATGCCATGTAAGGAAGCCAGGGCAGCAGAGAGCTTGTTTTTATTAAGTCTCTGGTTTATTAGTATGTGACCAAACTGGGGACCAGTTTTATTAAGTGGCAGGAAGTGGTGTTTGTGACCGAGTCAGTCTTTGAAATCCCTGTTTGCTAAATGGATAAATTGTTGAGTTTTCCTAATGTTTTGTTTCTTCAGATTGTAGTCAATGATCCAGATTTGTTTTTACTGGTTGCAACCCACATGCTGAACTCTGCTGCTCAACACATAAATGCATTTTGGAAACATTTGAAGGGAAATAAACAGGCTTTGCTACGGTGTTGCATTTCTCGCCAAGCAACATCGTTTCAAACAGGAAATAATCCACTAAACACATAATTCTGTGCTTTCTTGCTGAGTTTATAGTTCTGAGTTTGGCAGTGCAAAGCGTGACTTTTTTTTTTTTCAGTCTACATGTTTTCTGGCTAAATAAAAGGTGTGTTTTTGTTATTCTTAGACATGCTTTCTGGCAGGGTTCAGATTGGGAAAACTTTCTTCATTTAAATCAACAGACTTTTCAGCAGATCCTCGTCTCGTTTGATAAAAACATAATCAGGTAAATATTTTCAGGGGTTACTGTTTATTTTTGTTAAATGTTGCTTAGCATCGCTGAGGTTGGTGCGATTCTGAACTTTAAACACATTGTGCGAATCCTCCAAGATAGTTTTCTGTCTCTAAGCTTCCTGCACCGGGACGGTTGGCTGATGCTTCAAGGTGAACACAATAAATTCAGTTTATTCCTCTTGAGCTGCTCTGTTCTGTTTTATCTCCCTCCCATCATTCCTCCTGCCCCTCCTTCACTCCATCCTTCACTGTGAAATACCTCAGCTCTATACATCTCATCCTCCTTTTCCTCCTCATCATTTCCTCCTTCCATCTTTTTTCCCCCCCTAGTTTCCATTCTTTGAGTCGTGTGGAAATGCCGTTATGACCCGATCAGTGTTTTTTCTGGCCGTATTTCATCCTCTCTCGCCGTGTTTGTCGTCACACTTGTCACTGCATGCTGAAACTAATCAATGATGTGTGCGACTCAGAGTGTTGTCAAAGATCCCATTTCCAGCGGCTCTGCCAGCAGAACGACATTTCCGCTTTTTGCAGCCATCATCTCTGCAGATATAACAAGATGTGAGCAAGGCTCTCACAACACACACCCCCACACACGCACACACACACCATCAGCTATGCTACCACCAACAAAGGAAGTAAATGTGAGCATCCCAAACACACGTGTCGTTACTTCCAAAAGCTGTTCATTGCTTTCACACTGAAAACAGCCCTCCAAGATGCAAACCCACACATAAAGATGCAACCAACCCCCTCAAAAAAAAAAAAAAAAATCCTCCCACACGAATGCATGTACACATGCTTATGGCAACACCAGAGGAAACTCGTGCACTGATTCTTTCACACGCCAGTGAGTTTAATCCACATCTGCAGTGTTCCAATAGCGGCTTATGTTTGCATTTTGACCATTTTTCACCACTTAGTTTTTTCCTCTTATATAAAATACTGTAGACTTAAAGATTGTGACAAAACGTATTTTTCATTAAAAATAAAATGTTAAACCATTATTTTATTTGCAGTTTATAAAGTGAATGTTTTGCAGCAATTAAAGCTAATTGGATGGAATATTATTACAGGAAGCAAGAAATGTTAAGCTGGAACTAATATATTAAAGGGAAAAATGTAAATAAAGGATGCAAAATGAACCCCAACTAATATTTTTCCTCTGCTAATTGGTTTTTAGGCCAACCCACCAAACTTTATTAAACAGCAATAAACAAGAGCCACAAACGGATCAACAACATCATCAAAACAGATTTGTTTTTAAAGTATTTTGCCAGATTTTTGTTATGGCTACTAAAAAAACATGCTCAGAAGCTTAAAACCTACCTTTTCACAATAATATTACAATATAATTCATATTCATTAACCTAAGAAGTTAGATCATTAAAGGGAAATGATTTCCCCAATAATTGTTACCTCTGGTAATGATGTGTTAAAACAAAATCTTAAAATTAATCCACATTTTATAGCAGTTTCTCAGACATTTTTTTTAAAAATCCCATCTTTAATACAAGAATGTTTATGCAGAACAAAAAAATCAACCCTACATTAAGAAACATTGGTTCAGTGAGGTAGATTATTGGCACCCCTGCTGTTAAAGCTCACTGAATACATGGAAAGCTAATTTTTTTCCAATTGAAGTGCTCATAGTTTTCCCTTCATGACATTTCAAAAGATTTGTGCACACAGTAGGGGATCTTTCCTCACAGTTCTTCTAAAGGATGCGGCTCTTGGGACTGAGATGAACATGAAGGAAAGTTGATTTTGTTTTATGTGAGCCATTTTTCTGTTGTTTGGATCGCTATGCTGCCCAACGATGACCCAGTTTCAGTATTTGGACCAAGTACACGCGAAATTACACTTAGGGGAAACAAAAGTTTTCCCCGAAAAAAAATTCCTTGAAAGTCTAAATGACTAAAACATTTTTAAATGAGAAAAGTTCCTGTTAGAAAATAAATATACTATGTTTATCAAACATGTTTGAATTTCTGCATTAGATTTTTAACATAACTCAATAAAACTTAAGATTAGGTGTTTTGTTTTTAGATTATGCTCCTGCTATAGGAGGAATTTACTCGAAAAGCAGGTCTCATCATAAAGGTCATTATCGTCAAACACTTTGCAGAAATATTTCAAATTTACAGCATTCCTTGGTGCAAATCTGGAAGTCGCAGGTGTCCGTTACTGTGGCTGCTTAGTGTTTGAGTGCTGACAGATTGTTAGCAGATGTCTTGGTCTCAGTAGCAGAGCGTTGGAATGGATTTACTGTTCAGAGCCCCGGTGAAGACAAAGCTGCATCTTTAGTCACACCTCTGAGCCGCTGTTTGTGTGTGGTCTGCTGGACGGAGCCAGCTCCTGCCGACCATAGCTAAAGCCTTTTTCTACACTTCTCTTATTAGTCACAGTGTGTTTTTTTTTATATGTATTTGTGAATGTGTGAGAGAGTCTGAGTGACGGGTAAAAAGAAAAACTGCAAGGGAGCGAGAGAAGTTGTTTTTTTTTTTGGGGGGAGGGAGAAAAAAGGGAGTGAGAAAAATGGGGAATGTGTCAAGAACAGATCCTCATTCTGTCATCCAGTAGTCCCACCTGCCCTCTTCTCCTGCTCGCGTTCTCTTCCCTCCTCATCGTCTTTGTCTCTCCACCTCCCTCTCCCCCTTCATGTCTCTTTGATTTGTTTTCCCTCCAAATCCTCCAGTTATTCTATTCCCTTCCCTGTCAGTGCCGTTACTCTGCCCGTTTCAGCATGTGTGTGTGTTATGAAGCTTTTTTTTCTCCTCTCTCTAAAGCTCTCTGATGTACAACAGCTCTTGAGGGGAGCTTTCTTTCCGCTCTGGAACACCAAAACACACGAAAACACAGAGATATCCCATGCACCAGCTTTAACCTATTTCCCCAACACTTCCCTCTGACGGTGCCATCCTCTGACTCTGTGCTAAATCATTCATGTCCAGCCTCTCTGACCTAGTTCCAGTTTAGTTTAAAGGCGCAGACAGGATAGAGACAATTCTCCAAGAGATTCTCCCCAAAATCCTGCTGTGCTTTTCTTTTTTTTTTACTCAAACTTTTAAAAGTCACTACATCCTTTTTCCTAATTTTACCACAATGAAATAGTAGATGAGTCAACATTCAACATCACAGAGACCAAGAAAATGTTTGAAAACTTTTATTTTAAATTTTAAAGCTGAGTAAAATATTATGAAACAGCATTTAAATCTCCAAACACTCTCAGAGAGCACTGTTAAACCAATCAATCAAAAATGAGAACACTACGGCTCACAGTGGTCCTCTTAAATTGAACCGGAGAAGCATTCTCCATTCACTGCTTTGGAGAAAGTTCAAGCAGGAGAACTATTAGAACTGCTCCACATAAAGTTGGCTTATATGGGCAAACTAGCAGCATAGAAGCCATTTAGGTGATGATGCAACAGGACTAAAACCTTTAGACTCTATGCAAAATTATTTCGCAGCAGCATAATGCCATAGGGACGCTGTCCTTCAGCACTGACTGAATAGAATAGAATAGGATTCAACTTTATTATCATTGCACTGTAAGCACTACAAGTACAAAGCAATGAAATGCATCTATCCAGAAGTGCGGTACAGGACATAAATATTTGTTTACATGAACACAGAGACTATGTATGTATTGACTATAAATTGTATATATATAAACGGAGAGTAATTGTAACAGGCTCTAATCCAGCAAACACTTATTCTGTATTTTTAAATCCGTTTTAAAGAGTCATAGCTGTTTTTATTTCTTTTTATATTTGTATTTTTCATTGTAGCATGCTTACTGTTGTGTTTTTTTTTAGGTACACAATTTTAAGATCTGTCCAGGGACAATAGATGAAAAATAGCCTTTTGGCTAATTCTGGTTCATTTGCAGGAATGCTTTTTAATGTACACTCTCTGTGAAATGAATAAATAAAATTAAAATAAGATAAATATGAAAACTATATACAGATTATAGGAAAGTTAGGGTCTGGGTTATATATTACTGGGGTTATAATACAGGATAAATGATGAAAGATAATAGCAAATAAAAGATTTATATATTATAGGGAATCTAGTTAAAGTTACTGGAATGATGGAATTAAAAATAAGGCATTTAGTGTCTGCAAAACGCTTTGGATGAGAACAGAGGTTTGCATTGAAGCAGAACGAGAACCTTAAACCCCAAACTACTGTGAATTGTAAAGAAAGTAGTTTAAGACCAGATTGTCGACAATATATTTTTTTACCATCTTTTAACTCTTATACTTCTTAAACAAGTAAACTTTTCAGATCAGTTAAAACTTGATGAGAATCAGTTATTCTTACAGTACCTGCTTTCATATATAATCATTTCATCTTCTTTCAGGCTTTTAGTCCTTTTGTGTGTTTTATGTGCAGCGTGGCCCAGCTTTAAAGTTCTAAACGCATGTAATTATTATGTTAGTTGTTGATAGTTTTCTTTAATAAGCTCTGTTTTAAACCACTGCAGGGAAACTTAATGATGGAGCTCAGCTACAGTTAACACTCAACAATAAACCAGAGCTTTATTGGATCTCTTCACTTTGATGCCGCTCACATGGCAGACGGGCTATAACACATGTTCCATAAAGACCCGCTGGGATGTGTTTTACTCTAGTCGGGCTATAAAACAGGGTGCAACGGTAGTTGTTGGGGAGTTTCCCTGAGATCCTGTTAGAGGGAGTTAATCTGGAGGCAAAGCACCAAGCAACCAGGACTACCCACTTCATTTTGCATGTATATTTTTGCTGCATAAATTAAATCCATGATGTCTGTGAGGGTTTGAGTCTGTGGGAGATGGAGAGAAAAAGGGTATTGTTTTAGTGCAGATAAGAATGGAGGGGAGCTGGCTCACTGCTCGCTGGTTGTATGCCGCAGGTCAAAAGCTGTCAGCTGGGCGAGAAATACTTCTCTGCAGGATTTCACTCAGGAGACTAAAAACTAGTCAAATGTGTGAGTGTGTGTGTGCTGATATGTGTGAAAGGGGGAAAATGAGACGGGCAGAGACAAAGGAAAGAACTGGAACTAAAATCTGCTCTGAAAGAAAAAGATTTTTGAATAAAAATGCTCATTGGCAATAAATCTAACTTTATTCTCTAGGTTTGTTTAATCCTCCTGTATGGAGTCACATGTGTAAGGAAAATGCAACAATGGGTCGAGCAGGTAAATTGAGTTTATGGATCTTTTTTTTTAGTAATTCCAAGCAAATCATTGACTCTTGTTTGGCGTCATTGATTAGATTGGTCTAGGAAACAAAGCAGTTTTTCTAAGGGCCATCGAATGTTTGTGGTTAACTGATCACAGCAACCTCATCACTTTTCTAATGCTAGTCATCAGCTTGGTTTCCTTAACCAGGAATCCATCTGTAGAACAAACTGCATATCATGGATAATGCAAATTAGTGTTAAAGGGGGGTTGAGTTTATCGCTGTAGGCCAGCAGACCATCGTGTCTGCTCCCAGGTTCTGGAGGTAGCTTCTGATCTGAGTAGGCCAGGAGTGATATCTTGCATGATGAGTTTACTTCCTAAGATTGGAATTATGGGATTGTCACTGGGTTGAAAGCACAAGGCAATATCTCTCTATACTGAGGTTGCCTTTATTGCTAATCAAACTTCCATCCATTTTCCAACACGCTTAATCCCAAGTGGGGTCGCGAGGGGTGCGGGTGCCTATCTCCAGCTGTCTACGGGCGAGAAGCGGTGTACACCCTGGACAGGTCGGCAGTCCATAGCAGACACACACTCACACCTAAGGGGACTTTAGAAGAGCCAATTAGCCTAACGGTCAAGTTTTTGGACTGTGGGAGGAAGCCGGAGTACCCGGAGAGAACCCACGCATGCTCAGGGAGAACATGCAAACTCCATGCAGAAAGACAACAGGCTGGGAATCAAGCCCTTCCTGCTGCAAGACAGCAGTGCTACCCACTGCCCCACTGAGCAGCCCCATTGCTAATCAAACTTGTTCTTCCATTAAGAGATTTAGCCTCATACTATCACACTGCCCCTATTAGAAGCTTTGGAAATTGGCAAAGAGGATTAGAAGAAATATTTATTGGAAAATGTACATATTAACTACTGATTTAGATCAAAATTAAATGAAAAAAGTAATAGACTTTAACTGTTTATTGCATTACTGAAAGCTTTCAACAAAGAAAAAAATCTCCAAACATCCATTTCCTTTTTTTTGTGTTTAATGTTGGCTTTCACATATACTACCAAAGTGTTTTTGTTCTCAAATTGTTTGGTTCTGTTTTAAAGGTACACTATGCAACCGGTGTTGATTTTCCAGCGAGGCTCCCCCCAGAGGGCGAAAGTAAAAGTGCACTGTCGTAAATATGCTCAGCTGTTCTCCTGGTTTCTCCGTCAAGCCAGGCGCGGTTGTTTTGAGCTTAGCAGCGAATGACTAATGCTGCGTTCACACTGGACATAGCTGGCGCGACAGAAGCAGCGAGTTTACATGCAAAGTCAATGGTTGACGCGCGTCAAGGCGCAGCAAAAGGTCCAGCGGCGCGTTTTGAGCACCAGGCGCAGCACGTCTGAGCAGCTGAAGCAGCGCATCGGGCGCGTTTAACGCAGGGAGAGAGACACAGGGCTGATGATCACTCCTCTTAAACAGTTTATTGACGCCTAAATTAACTTAAAATGCAGAAATCTGCCGGCAGAATATGCAGTTTGGATTATTTAGATGAAAAACACCTACCAGCTGCCGCGGTGAACCGCTGCTGATGAAGGGATCCATACTTTCGGCGCATCCCTGGTATGTGGGGGTCTGAGCGGCTCCGACAGAAAAAATATTGAAGGCAGGATAATAATCTGAATGAACTGACTGCACTGATTACGTTTTCAGGTGTATTTTCTCACTTAAACACATATTAAAACTACTTTATTCCCACTGATCACAGCAAATATAGCTACAAGGCAGAGAAAGGTTAGTGAAGCTCCGCCCAACGCGCGTCAGACACACTTTTGCACCGCGCAGCCAAAGCAGCAAAGCTGCTTCAGCCGCGCGTCAGAACAAACTGGTACAAGCAGCAAAAATGAAGCAGCAGACGTGCTTTTGCTGCGTGAACGTAGCATTACTGCACAAAGATTGCCACTGTGCTAGCAACGAGAATGCTTTTAACTGGGTGGGTGTAGCAGTTCTCGCTGTAAAGCAAGACTGACTCTCACGAGACTTCTGAGCCTGTGGGTGCGGGTCGGTGCTCCTGCAGTTGCAAGTGCAGTATTTCCCCCACAGACCACCAGGGCGGCCGAGAATACCTTTGTTCAACCTGAAATGACTCATTTAATCATCCATAACGTTATGGAACACATTAATTAACTGAAAAATGTTGCATAGTGTGCCTTTAAAGCTCAGATCAGAGACATCATCATCTTTGAGACTCCAGTTTTGTTTCCGTTTTTTTAAAGCTACAGTGTGTAATAATTACAGGGATATACAGTCAGAAATGTAATATATTATACATAACTATGTTATTTATCATCATCTACGAGCTCAGCCTCTTAACCTTAATATTTGCGTTGCCTTAGAATTCGTTATTTATAATTACATAGGAGCGGGTCTCGCAGCCATGGAGGCAGACATCTTTGCGCTATCATGATAAGAATCCAAACAAAATAAATCTTTAGTTCTTTGAAAAATCAGAATACAATGAAAGCTGCTTTTTCACTTGGACGTGTTTTCATTAAGTGTTAGATCATTTGAAAAATCTTATAGAAAGATAAATGCAGGTTCAGGTTGCTTTTATAAATATTAATAATTATATCTTTAAATATTTGCATTTTTTCCCCAATCGGTTGCAGAACTCAAAGTCAAATCTACAGATTTCATTCTTAACAAAACCAAACAATTTATTACATTTGACTAAGTTGAAGAAAAGCCTTAAATGTCCATAATGTGCTGCATAGTGAAGGCCTATGAGCAAAAAATGACCAGATGATGAATGTTTCACCAGACATGCCCGAAGTTCTTAAAAATAAAGCACTTCATGTTTGTCTTTTTGATTATTTAATTCTACCATTTTTTTTATTATTCATAGTTATTTAGGTTATGAGGAAAGTTTAACATCTTAAGTTTGCTAAAAAATGTGTAGAGGGCTCATATCTGCTAAACGCAACAATGCAGTATTATAGGCTTTTAGTAAGAACGACCCTTTTAGTGTTTGAATATGTTGTTACGCTTCATCATTTGGGCTGTAAAATAGGTGGTACCTTTTATCCAAAAAGTCTGGTTTAATAATTGAAATAGGAAGATATTTCATGCATTCACCAGGAAAGATTACTTTTAGTCAATAGAGACTGATTTCACTTCAAGTAAGAAAATATCTGACTTGTGAATGTCTATTTAAAGAAATGTGGAAGCGTTAACTGTTTATTTTTCTATGTGTAACGTGAGAAGAGAACCTTTCTTTATCAGACATCAGGACGATTAGTTAGTCGATCACACATAATAGTCTTTAAAAGTAAAAGTCTGGTGGTCTGCATTCAGTGTTTTGTGTGAACTGGAGCAGAAGGTATCAGAGAAAACAATGGATTGTTGTTTTGTTGAGCCAGAAACCGAGAGCAGAGAAAGGGGATTAATTCTAGAATAGATTTGTTAGTTTTAGACAGAGGCTGGCTAATGTCACCCTGGACTCAAATCTACTATACACACATGCAGGAACACACCATCATGGACACCGATGTGCACAGGAGGTTAAAATACAACCTGTGAACACACATCCCTTTGAGCACAACTTAAACACTGCAGATTGCAGTCAATGTTAACTGCATGAAAGCGATAAGACAGCATACATGTGAAGCAGCTTTAGTGTGTGAGTAGAAATATGCCAGTGATCTAAGACCAAGCATTAGGGTCTCTGATAAAGTGGGAGACCTTAAGTGGTTGGAGGAAGGAGATTGCCTTTGCATCTGCGTGTCGGTGTGTGTGTGTTAGGGCTGGGGTCAGGTGCCTGGTGCATTTGTGTATTTCTGCTTACTGTCTACCCTGTCGCCGCAGCGATGACATCATGGCACACGACTGGAGAATAACGGAAAGAATCTGCCCCCCCCAACCTATTTTACAGATAGAGAGGTGGAAAAAGTGGAACGATTCAGAAAGTTACTAAGATGGCGGCGTTAAGAGAGAGAAGGAGACCAGAGTAAGATGTGCTTTAGGCTTAAAGTCAGAAGTGGGACGAGAGTAGAAATATAAACTCAAACCTGGTAAAGTGTGACTAACCTATGAAATGTTCCTATAAACACCTGATAGCCTTACTTTATGCCACTTTTACCAACTGTTGGGAACATTTTGCAGCCTGTTACAAGTTGGCTATAAAATTTTTATATAAACACTCATGAAATTCTGGGTATTTCTGCTCTGAAAGGGATTTTACACTTTTAAGCAGCATCAAGAGATTAGTAAATAATAAACTAGATTTATTTTGCGTGACTTTTAAAGCTTGTTTAAGGCTTTTGCTTCATTTGTAGCTTTAGCTCTTCCTTGTTAAAAGCAAGGCATACAAACCTGTGTGTTAATGGGTGTATGAAGTTTTTTCATCTCTTTAAAACGGTGTCAGCTGAAAGTACTTTCTGTTTAGGGTCTTCATGTCTTAATCCTGCATGCAGGCACTCATACTGTATATTTAAAGTGTCCAGTTAACCTAGCATGCACATATCTGGCATTTGGAAACTCCATGCCTCGTTCTAAAGCAATAGTTTAAATTACTTTTTTATTCACAACCCAGCCTTCTACCCAACCAAGCATCCTTTAAGTTGGCCTGCAATGTAGGACTTGAATTCCATGTCCTTGATTCAACCCTCCTCCATCCATTTCTCCACCTCTATCAAAAGTTCCATCTGTCCCCTTCTTCACTCTGCTTCCGCCCTCCTTCTATCAGACGATTCATCTGGTTTTACTGCATTCAGGAGGCATCCCCAACCTGCCCTGCAGAAGACTGCCATGTTGAGCCTGGTTCTGCCAGAGATTTGTTTTTTCTCTCCACTGTCGCTCCATGCTTGCTTAACTCCGTTCATATGAACCGGTGCCTCATTCAAGCCGTTATTCATCTTCATTCTATCTCCGTTCCACCACCAGCTCCAGGTCTGGGGGTAATTATCCTCCTTCTCATTCATCAGCTCATGCCTGAGATTAAAGTAAAACTTCAGCACTGCTGTTTCGTGCCGAGGTCTGAGCGCCAAAGATTTAAATATTGTATCTATAGAATTCTTTCCTTCTTTGTTTGTGAGTGTTCCATGTTTAAATTGCATTGAAAACAATGAACGATCATTTTTTGGTTTAAATACAATAAAAGGTCAGATGAAAAAAATTGTTGGTCACCTTCTTTATGTTGCATAGAACTTTTTCACAGTTTTTTATTTTATGTATGTTTAACTTGTGTTTTTTAAATTTTTTTATTGAACTTTATTGATCTCACACTGGAGATATATATCCAATCCCCTTGGGGAGCAGTGGGCTGCCATTGTGCGGCGCCCAGGGAGCAGTTTGAGGTTAAAAGTCCTGCTCAGGGACCCAGAGTGCAGGCTTTGGGGATCCAACTGGATACTTGCAACCTTCTCAAAGCACAAGCGCACTGCTCATAGAAATGTTGTCTAGAAGCTTGTGCGTGGTTATTAGTCGGCCATTCGGCATTCTGGGTATTCAGACCTACTACTGTATAGGACAGTCCTAACATAAAGTAATACATTTCTCCTTGGATTTGTTGATAAGTTTAGAATTTGAAACAAAGGATTGAGGTGAATAGGGGAGCATCTTGAAGTGAACCTTCTCAAAAAGCTTTGATTCTTTAGTTACTTTTAGTGGCCCTTCCTTTATTCTGCTCTGTTCCTTTGACTTGAAAGAGGAGTTTCAGATCTAAAGATCTTTATCCTCTTGGGATCTTTCATCCTCCCATTGCTCGCTCTGCTGTCCTTTCTACTTTCTGTGATAATGACATATTGCAGGCAGTGCCAGGAGCACGCAGTTCTGTAAGCCATCTGACACACGACTCATCTCACAATTTACCAAAAGATTGCTGCTCTGGAAACAGTGTCTTTCTGATTACATAGCAACAGCAGTAGCTGCAGCCAGCGCCTGTCAAGAGCACGTGTTTTAGCTTTGCAAGCTGAGGAGGCCAAGTCCAGTGTCTTAAGTATGTGTTTGTGTATGAGTCTGACAGAGATGAAGGGAGAGGCCCAGAATGAGACAAGTGCATCTGGAATGAATATAGTATTATCACCAGCAATTTATACGTGCCGAGTACTGGCAGGTAACTCAAATATGGTATAAAAGTCTATAAAAGACGCTCTGTTAGCTTTAATAAGAATAATATTCCATTAGTCTTTCTTTGTGTGAATCTTTTCTCTGATGCTGTCAATTCACTTTTAGTATTTTTAGTCCAGAGAAAGGAGTGTAAAACTATTTTGTTAGTGCATAGATGGAACACTGATTGATGCACATGCATTTAAAAGATGTTGTTTTTATTATAATTAGTAGCTCAGATGTTTAATTGTAATAGACTCCTCATGTACGAGGGTTTACTTGCAGTCTGAAAACGTCTGGAATTCCATTCACATATTTTCTAGGCCTGAATGGACCAGGAAACTGGCATGGAAAAACATTCATCCATTTTTTTCTTTATGCTTCCTTCCATCCTTCTTCCTTCCACCTTCCAATCTCTAGTCTTTCCAAGTTTTTTAAACCAGGGCTACTGTAAAATATATTTGCAGTCTGAGCAAACTCCAGTAATTACATTTTTTAGAGTGAAGTACAATAGCACCAACAACTAGACATGTTTAATCTTTTTAGGTGTGAACTTCTGGCTTCAAAGGTCTATTAACTCCAAACAACACATCAGAAGACTTAGAGTTAGACTTAGACAGTACTTTATTGATCCCTTGGGAAGACTCCCTCCGGAAATTAAGGTTACCAGCAGCTTACAGGGCAAAAAAGTATTAAGTTAAATTAAGTTAAAATTATAGTAAAAATTATATATATGTATATATATATATATATATATATATATATATATATATATATTTCCAGATTACGTACAGTGTATGTAATAGGAGTTGTGTGTATGTAATTTAGGAGAATGTTAATAATAGTCTTTTTAAACTGATGTCCTGCATGTTTTGGATACATGTCTGGTTAAGATCACCTTGAACAAAAAAATTGGTTCATTACAAGACTTCAGTAAATTGCAAATAAGCTGTGCAGTTTGTTCAGCCATCTGAATCGGCTAAATGAAGGCAGGAACACTCATAAAATGCAACAGCTTATGTGCTAAAATATATGTTATATATGTTAAGGTGCTGATAATGTTTAAATACTTTCTGTTTATAGTCCAAACAGAAATACTTTTTATAGATATAACCTTATCTCTCTCACAGATGTCTCACTATCTTAGAGTTGATGTACCAACCCAAGAGGGTTGCTTACTTTTAGATGCATGATGGGAGATTTTTCCACTGACAGCTGTGGTCGGTGAGGTTGACCGAGGATTCTTTTTTTCTTTAGTCCAAACACACAATCTATCTCCATTTAGATGTCTTCATCCCTGCATTCCTCCCTGCAAGGCTGTGTCAGTGTTTATGCAAGACTGGTATACATAAGGAACAAAACTGGAATGAACAGCATCTCATTTGATTAATTAATTTTTTTCATCTCTGTCATTTCTGGGATAGACGTTTGTGGATGTCCTGATGTAACAGAACATCCCCAGCTCTGCTGTCAGGTCCGATGTTTGCTCCTCAAGCAGCACCGAAAGGATCGGCCCTGATATCGCGCTCATGCTGGAGCTATCGGACTCCTTCCAGCACATCCACAAACACTCAGATGTTGGATTATAGCTTGCTTCAGCTGGAGCCTCTATTGGTCAAATTACTGACCAGCAGGAGGCTAATCACACTTAACAATCTGGTGTTTGTTAAAGCAACCCAGCCTTTACACCTGTCTTAAAACGGTTGTATTCACCAACTCTTGTTTGTTTAAGGTTTTTAAATTAACTACATAATTTATCCTGATATGCAGACCTTTTCGCATTTTAACATTGTGTAGAGGCTGTTTATTTGTTTATTAAAAGTCTTGCCTATTGTTATGCTCTTTAAAGTCCGCTCTTTTAGAAATGTTTAGCTTTCAGTGTATTTATGTGTGTGTGTCCCTTACTTCAGCTTTGTGGGAATGTAAAAATTCCTCTGGTGATTTAGATTCCCTCTGAAAACATTTGATTCTGAGAATTAACAGCCTTGGATCTTAACTCGGTGCAATTTGATGGGATGAATTTGATGCGGCTTGTTGCTTTCAGGCCACAAAGAATGTTATTCATGTTATTCATCTGTCAGCTTCCCAATCAAACTAGGAGGGAGAGTTATATGGGGACAGGAAGGCTGGAGATGGGGCCTGCTTTGGCTTATCTGAGATTTAAACACTCATATATCTGATTATAAATACCTTTCTTAATCACACAATTACAAAAGATAATTCCTTATTCCTTGTTTTCTTGCATTTTCTTTCTGCAGTTGTTTTTTTCCTTTTACTTCACCCTCTATATTTACCTTCTCTGTGACCCTTTTGGTCCTCTGATTGGTTAGACTGCAACACTTGGTTCGCAAAAGGACCAATGAGAGAGCTCATTACATCTGAGGAGCAACTAATTGGTTAAACTGGTTCTCATGTGCTTATAGATCAGAAGGGTAAAAGCAAGAAGCAACATAAAAAAATCTTTATTTATAATAAAATAAACAAATGCTCCTTTTATTATTCAGAATAAAATTGCATTAAAACACATCATGTAAAAATTATGAGATGCACAACTGAGTATTAGACATCCCATTATAAAGTTAAAGATATTGTGGAGGATTTTTCCACATTTTTTAAAAGACCCGCCACTTCACGTTGGAGGTTAGAAAGAAACACATTTTTCAAACATATCAAGGTTACTGTATGATCCGAAATGAGCTGCACTGAAGCCCAGAATCATCTTCCTGTATTTCAAAATATAGTCAATGAAGTCGAAATTACTCAACTCATGTTATCTTGGTTCTAAATCAAAAATGTTTTCATGTTTTGATTATTATATTTATTTTGCTTCTTAGTTTTTATTTGTATTTCATTATGTGGGAAAATAATAATAATTAAGAAAGGGATTAAATACTATTCAGTTTTAAGGTTTTCATACCTAAACTATCTACACCTAAATTACCATATAAGGGAAACTACCATTTAAACATTAATGACTGCCATACAATAAAAATAATGACCTGAGAGCTCCATCAGGTAAAGAAACAGGCACAAATACCAAATGCTGCTTTTAGACTTTGTCGATGCTAAAGTAAGGGTTTTAAATAATTTTTGTGTTCAAATAATAATAGTCCTAACATATTGAAATATTTCAGGTTAATGTTTCTAAAAGTTTCAGGCTGAGATTCACTTGAATTGACCTTAGGAGGTCAATACCTCATGAAGTTACAACTTTCCTTTATATATCTTTGCATGAACTATTCATTTATCCTAATCTGCTCTGGATAATATATTTCAAAGAAAATTTTAATATAAAATATCTACCCTGGATTGTTTTCTTCACAGGCAAGAAGCGCTGCTGGCTGCCATAAGCGAGAAGGATGCCAACATCGCCCTGCTGGAGCTCTCCTCATCCAAAAAGAAGAGAACCCAGGAAGAGGTGGCAGCCCTGAAGAGGGAGAAGGATAGCCTGGTTCAGCAGCTCAAACAGCAGGTAAGATGGAAAGCTCAGGCCTTGCATCAGCAAGCTTCCGAGCAGAGATATTTGATCAGGTTTAAAGATAACCAAAGGGGACCAGGGATGGAAAAATGACAAAAGAAGTGGTAAATACAGGTGCTGGTCATAAAATTAGAATATCATGAAAAAGTAGATTGATTTCAGTAATTCCATTTAAAAAGTGAAACTTGTATATTATATTCATACATTACATACAAACTCATATATTTCAGATGTTTATTTTGTTTAATTTTGATGATTACAAATGACAACAAATGAAAATCTCAAATTCATCATATCAGAAAATTAGAATATTACTGAAGACCAATAAAAACAAAGGATTTATAGAAATGTTGGCCAACTGAAAAGTATGAACATGAAAAGTATGAGCATGTACAGCACTCAGTATTTAGTTGGGCCTCCTTTGGCCTGTATTACTGCAGCAATGCGGCGTGGCATGGAGTCGATCAGTCTGTGGCACTGCTCAGGTGTTATGATAGCCCAGGTTGCTCTAATAGTGGCTTTTAGCTCTTCTGAATTGTTGGGTCTGGTGTATTGCATCTTCTTCTTCACAATACCCCATAGATTTTCTATGGGGTTAAGGTCAGGAGAGTTTGCTGGCCAATTAAGAACAGGGATACCATGGTCCTTCAACCAGGTACTGGTAGCTTTGGCACTGTGTGCAGGTGCCAAGTCCTGTTGGAAAATGAAATCTGCATCTCCAAAAAGTTGGTCAGCTGCAGGAAGCATGAAGTGCTCTAAAACTTCCTGGTATGTGGCTGCGTTGACCCTGGACCTCAGAAAACACAATGGACCAACACCAGCAGATGACATGGCACCCCAAACCATCACTGACTGTGGAAACTTTACACTGGACTTCAAGCAACGTGGATGAAGTGCCTCTCTTCTTTTCCTCCAGACTCTGGGACCTTGATTTCCAAAGGAAATGCAAAATTTACTTTCATCAGAGAACATGACTTTGGACCACTCACCAGCAGTCCAGTCCTGTTTCTCTTTAGCCCAGGCAAGACGCTTCTGACGCTGTCTGTGGTTCAAGAGTGGCTTGACACAAGGAATGCGACAGCAGAAACCCATGTCTTTCATACGTCTGTGTGTGGTGGTTCTTGAAGCACTCACTCCAGCTGCAGTCCACTCTTTGTGAATCTCCCCCACATTTTTGAATGGGTTTTGTTTCACAATCCTCTCCAGGGTGCGGTTATCTCTCTTGCTTGTACACTTTTTTCGACCACATCTTTTCCTTCCCTTCGCCTCTCTATTAATGTGCTTGGACACTGAGCTCTGTGAACAGCCAGCCTCTTTAGCGATGACCTTTTGTGTCTTGCCCTCCTTGTGCAAGGTGTCGATGGTCGTCTTTTGGACAACTGTCAAGTCAGCAGTCTTCCCCATGATTGTGTAGCCTATAGAACTAGACTGAAAGACCATTTAAAGGCTTTTGCAGGTGGTTTGAGTTAATTAGCTGATTAGAGTGTGGCACCAGGGGCCATCAATTTTGAACCTTTTCACAATATTCTAATTTTCTGATATGATGAATTTGAGATTTTCATTTGTTGTCATTTGTAATCATCAAAATTAAACAAAATAAACATCTGAAATATATGAGTTTGTATGTAATGTATGAATATAATATACAAGTTTCACTTTTTAAATGGAATTACTGAAATCAATCTACTTTTTCATGATATTCTAATTTTATGACCAGCACCTGTAGATACAAAATAACGATAGAATGAACTTGAGGAAGGTGGGAGCCATATTTAGAGAGGTGTAAATAAAAAGCAAGGGAGCTCAGGTGAGGTGGCAGTGATGAGGAGAGAAAGGAAAACAAGGAAGGCAGCCAGAAAGTGAGTCCAGATGTGACCACAGCTCTCTAACCACCAGGAGAAAATTTAGCCAGTCTTTAACCCATATTTACTGGCAATACGGACTTAGATATTTGGATCAATGGACACATTTCCCAGATATACTCTAACAAAAGGCCTTGCATATCGAGTAATTCGCCACTGTGGGGTGTCGACACTATGTTCACACTCACCCAAGGCCAAAAGCAAAGCAATATACACGACCAAAAACCCTTGTGGTTGCAGAGGGCTGTATTCAGAGGTTGGGTTGTTCTTGGTAAAACTACTAATTTATAACACAAGACTAAAGTTTATTTTAGGTTAAAGTTACTGAACATGAGAAAAAACAGATTCAATTTTAAATGTTTTGTCTAAGAAAGTAGTATTGAGAATCTGAATCTGAGGTGGTGGTGAGTTTGGTGTTATAGAGAGTAGCTGTGTCCAATGAAATCACTTTAACAAGCATCCCTCATCTTCCACTTCCTTCCTCACACCATCTTGTCTATTTATGTTGCATATGAAGACATTTATGACACCTCAGGGCCCCCAAGGTGGTAACTGACAGCACAGAAGCCCAACTCTCTCTTCCTTTGGGTGGGTTTGTTTGTTTGTACAGTGTGAAAAGAGTTTTGCTAGAAGTTCAAGGTTTTCCTATCTAAAAACTTCTCTACTGCTGTCAAATTCACATAAAAAAAAAAACCTTTTCCGAATTATTACTGTATTTTGCAAACGTATTCACACACCTTTGAACTCTTTTCCACTTTTTACATTACAACCACAAACTTGAATGTATTTTATTGGGATTTTTTTTTATAAACCAACGAAAAATTATATAATATAACCGAGCCGTGGATGGAAATTTATATTTTCTTCAAAACCCCCTTCCAAATCGGTCAGCCAAAGAAAAGTCATTGTTAAAAGAAAGAAAGAAAGTAATTTTATGCTCTGTTTCAATTTGGCTCAAATGTTTGGAAGACACAAAGGCTGCTCTGCTCAGATGAAACCAAAATGTGGCTTTTCAATCTGTATGAAAAAAAACAATGAGATCTACTAAAGGTTTGCATTTATTAAGACATGCAAATGCGATAATGCGAGCAAAGGTAACCTGTTGACTAGATGCATCTGTGACACGAGGAAAATAACTTGTGCAATCCATTTAGCCTGTTTGCACCATAAATATACTGTATTTATGCTATCTATCAGATCATGCAAAATACTTGGAGAGGGCCATGAAAATGTAACCATTTAGCACCGACATGATTTATCAACCATGAGAGAATCTTATGTGTCAGGAAGAAAAATGATAATAGAGACATGTCTTCCAAAACTATGCCATTAATGAGCTGTTAATTTACCTAAGAGTTGATTTTGGACGATATTTGCGAAGATTCTCAGTCATCCATGTCGTGGTCAAGCTTGATCAAGTTCAGTCTAGAAAGCTGGAGTTGAAGTTTTATAATTTTTATTTATTTTTTTTTCTGTTTTTTTGGGGGGGGGGGGGTAGGATTGGAACCTTCAGGGGGAAAGGCCCAATTGGGGATGGCTTCTTGGAACCAACCCCTGGAAGTTAACAACTTTTTCAAGCTTATTTTAGAGGCGATCAGATATACAGTAGAATTCATTATGCTGTGTGGATGCTATTGCTTTTTCAGAGGATACAAACGGCTTGTTCAGGTTCACCCTCCAGGAGGAGCGTGAGTAATAAAATCAGAGCTAAGAGTAGATTGGTTCATATAAAAGCACATCCATGTAGCGAAAGGACCATATTGCTAAAGACTAGATCTTGATTCAAGCTGTGAATCAAGATCTTGTCTTGATATAAAGGACTTAAATAAATTACCTTAAAAAAAATTACTTTCAGTTGCTCTACCTCCATGCTGACTGCTCTGCAATCTCTATATGTGCCCCCAAAAGGCTGTGACTGAAATTATGTCCAAATAATCATTTTTGTCTGTTTTGAAGTCATGCACTGCAAAACTAGGCCTGTTCAGCTGGAATTGCAGAGTAGATATAAACTCCACTCATAAACCTGCATGAGAACGTGCTGTAACATAGCTTTGAAAACGACTTATTCTGAGCAGATGTGAATACCTGTAAGTGACAACATGTTGTGGTAAGACTTTCACCACACACATACCCCCCCACCCTCCTGTTTGTGTGATTAAAATGCAATTGGCCCTGAGAGCATTGCCTTTCTGTCAGCCTTTGACCCTTTCCTTCAGACAGCTGTAGATCAAGATGACCTCAGCTCTCCTCACTCTCTTCTCCACTGTCACAGTCTGCTTCCTCTCCAGCCCGTTTCATTTCTGCATGTTGGATCAGGAAGGGCAGAGATAAATTCTTGCAGAGTTTTAGTGAAAGCAAAAACATATGATTTGAAACGGCAAACAAGATGTTGAGGAATATCCTCTGTTCTGGCAAAAAAAACTTGTTCTTGTTAGACGTATTTTTTCTTCATGTTGCAAATAAACTGAGTTAGTCACGTATCCCAAAACCACTTGGAGCCTTTAAAATACTGAACTTTAATGACCATATAACGTTGTTATAATGGTATAGAACCAGGGTCTTTTTATTTGATTGACAAACTCTAATCTGAGGTCCATTACTCAAATTTTCCACTGTAGCAAAGTGAAAAGTCTTGGTCTAATTTAATTACTCTGCAGACACTTTGTCAGGATTAAATAACTCCCCACAGCACTATACTCAACTCCTTTCCCCCATCATTTTTAATTTTCCACTTATTAACAGTTGCCTTTTTTGATGTACAAAAATGGGTAAAGTAATTAAATGTGTTATCATGATAAAATAGTTTTTGAACAACTATGTCTCAGCAACTTTTCATTGCCCATGATTGCTTTGATATTTACAAAGGTTTTCCTTTGTCGATGAAAAGCTACAATACATGATAAAATAATCTGATGGAAAATTCCCCAGAGGCTTATCAAGAAGAAATAATTTAGTTCTGAGCCTGAGTCATCAGTTTGCCCCTCATTTCCTTTTTTTTTTTTTTTTTACTTGTTGTTCGGTTGAAGCAGAGACTGGGTCTGGGGGCGTTTGGAGTGGAGGGGAGATGGAGATGGAGGCAAAGGGAGGTCTGAGGGAGGAGGAGTGAAATAATGGTGTGATGATTAGATTAAGTGAGAGGGAGAATTGGCACAGGAGCAAGTGAGCTGAGGTCAGCATTCCTGACAATTAGAGAAATGGGAGAAGATGTAACAGAAAACCAGATAAAAAATTGGGACATTTTTTCTCAGCTTTGTCTCCTTTTGCATTAACCGTTGTCTACCTTTGTGATTATGATGATTTTCTATCATTTTACCTGCATTTAATTCTTAGAGGTAGAAGCTCTCCAAACCATGGCTCCTTTTGTATAAAAGTTTTAATTTATGCTACATCTTTTACATCATAATGGAGAAGTTTTTTGACCAGTTGTCTTTAAACTATTGTATTTGCTCACCTTTCAGTGTTTTACAATAAATCTTCTTTTTAACATCATGTAATAGTTTTGTAATCAAATCTAAAGCCGGACTTTGAATAGACCCCTCCAAAAATGAAATGTTATTTTGTTCATTCAGAGTTGGATTTAATTTCCGTCATTCGTTAAAAAAAACAAAATCAATCTTTCTTCTGGTCCTCAAACAGATGAGATCAAATTTAACATTTTTCTCTTTCCTCCTGTATGAAATCAGTGCCCACACTGACATGCAAAACTTGTCTGGTCTGTTCAAGCACAGGCTCCTTGAAGCGCTCACTGAGAGACTAAGGGGATTTAGATTGTACAACACCAACAGATTTGGACCCACGCCCTCCCTCGCTTTTTATCTCTAAATTCCCCCCCACCCCTCACACTTTACAGGCCTACTGTGAAACCCGAAGTATGACTAAAATGTGTGAAACCTGAAGCTGTGAGACAAGGAGAGGAAATGGAAAGAGGATCCTAGGAAGCCTACGGTTGGAGGAGTGAGGAGATGACAAGGTGATAATGGGAGAAAAGCAAGAAAAAATAGAACAGGGAAATGAGAAAATTAAATTGTGTGCTGATAAGTGTGATGTGTGATATATATACACTCACACACATGGACGTATATATATCCAGATAACTTGTTTGAGCTATGTAGCAGAAAAGTATTTAACCAATATGTTGCATTTAGATATAAAAATCTAATGGAGACATAGTTAAGTCTTGCTGCCTTGAATGCTGCTCAAGATTTTTGACTCAGGTAGACCAACATGAATGCACACCAGGCTTCTTAGGCATTATGGGCCTAATGTGCAGAAGGTCTATGTGTCTCAAAATAGGGGCAAACCTGTTTGTACGTGCAGAGCAGATCTTAAAAGAAGGTGCAAAATGATCAAGTGATTGGAGCTTTTTATATAGCATAAAGTGGGTGTAAGCTATTTAATGTTGGTTTCCTACATTAAAGGGAAGCGCTGTTTTTTTTTTTTATGTTGGGCCCTTGATTTTACGTTATTACATCATGTTCTACTCGCCCATATGAGTTTTGTGTCGTTTGGAGCTGTTCTGAAGATATTCCGTTAGGTTATATCCAAGTAACGTCTTCCTATGGGCAACAACTTGAAGACACGAACTAAACTTTTCATGATTTATCCTTTATGGTACGGCAGCATGAATGACATGTAGGCGAATCACTGTCCCCCAGACATCCGCGGTTATATTTTTGACTGGAGTTGTGACAGACAGCCACAGGCGGCTACGCTCTACCCCTTCTATTCATTCGGCGAGCTAATCTGAATCATTCAATTCCATTTCGAGAGCGAGATCATCTGTTGTAGTAGCACTAGACATCTTCCAGGCATGTGAGTAAAAGTAGCAGCAGTTCGGCAGACAGGAAGAATGAACAGTAGCCGGCGCGCGCTGATGACGTCATACACATGCCGCTTCTTTTTTGAAAGATATAAATATAAAAAAATATAACTGCGGATGTCTGGGGGACAGTGATTCAGTCATGACTCCAGTCATCTCATCAAGTCATCATGTTCAGATTGGACTCCCTTGATGAGTTGACTTGAATCTGGTGTGCCATTGCTTGGTTGGAAAGAAAACCTGCAGCCACACGGCCCTTTCTGGAACCAGTTTGACACCCCTGACCTACATGTTATGAATGCTGGCGTACCATAAATTATGGACAGTTTAGTTTATGCTTCAAGTATTTTGCCCATAGGAAAACACTACTTGGATATAACCTAACAGAATATCTTCAGAACAGCTCCAAATGACACAAAACTCATATGGGTGAGTAGAACATGATGTAATAACTTAAAATCAACGACCCAATGTAAAAAAAAACAAAAAAAAACACTGTTTCCCTTTAATATGCAGAGGACATTCTAATGAGCAAGCTGCACTATATTTGATGGGTGGAGGATATGCAAAGCGATTTTTAGAATTGGAAATTCTGCAGGAATATGGTACAAAACCAAAGTTAAATGTTTCTTATTTTCAACATCGTCATATGACATTGTTTCACCACAATTAGCTTCATTACCTTGTTGCTATTCATCTTTCACACAGCCACTGGAAACAGAAATATAGTTCAATCCAACTGCAGATGACCACGAGATCAGGATTTCACCACACTATGGTCTTTACCACTCTGGTGCTCATGGGAAATGCTGTCTTCATTCAGGCGAAACAGTACAGCTATTGTCCACTGGGGGGAGCCAACATCGGCCGAAACTGGAAGTTGTTTAGTACTACTTTAAGAAATCATGTTTGCCTTTCTTTCTGCAGACACAGAACAGGATGAAGCTGATGGCGGACAATTATGAGGACGACCATCTGAAGGTGGCTTCCCCAACCTC
This sequence comes from Cyprinodon tularosa, assembly GCF_016077235.1. Classification (NCBI taxonomy): domain Eukaryota; kingdom Metazoa; phylum Chordata; class Actinopteri; order Cyprinodontiformes; family Cyprinodontidae; genus Cyprinodon; species Cyprinodon tularosa. The sequence continues at coordinate 124,475 of NW_024039160.1, forward strand.
TGACCAGCCCAACAATCACAAGCCCTCTCCGGACCAGGTAACAACACCATAAGTTTGTTAAATCTCCTTAACTGTTTTGGAAGCCTTACCAAGATATGGTTTTAATACTACCAGAAAATATTATGACAAAACAATAACTGCTCATGCTGTACCCACAATATCTTTCCCTAACTAACTTCCTGCTTTTTCTGAACTCGCGCTACGGCTGGACTGAACTAACCAATAGGACGATGAGGAGGGCATTTGGGCCTAGCCAATCACATGCCTTCTTTCTCACCCTCAGTCTGCCATTTTGTACAGAAGGGTGAGCTTCTTTCACTGGATCTGGTCACTTTTTGGTGTCGTTCCTCTTTCATCCATGACTGAGATCACCGTCTTGCTTCTGTTTTCTTAAGTGTTTCTCTTTCATACATTTTTTTCACATTTTGTCTTGTTTTTCTAAATCTTTTCACTCTTTTCTTCATTTTATAATCAAGAAAACGTTTAATCTTGAAAATTCTACTGCATTTCCTGCTTATTTCAATAACTTCATTTTTTTTACCTGTCCAAATTTTTAAATCCACTTGGTCCTTGTCGTTTTTACACATCAGAGATCGTTCCATCTCACCATCAGTCTTCATCACTTTCCATTCAGATAAAGATGTTTATTTCTATTGTTTGTTTGTTTTTTGACAAGCTTTTTTGACAATAGTTTAGTTGCACATTTGTTAAATCCTGTTTACATGATACTCCATGATACTCCTTGTAGGAGGCTGGTAACAGCATTTGCCTTATCATAATTCTTCCCCTGCATGTGTTTTTGTTAATTAATCATCACTAACTTTTAACTAGGACTTGCATTGGTGGCTTGATGCTTATACTTCAACACATATACATATATGTACATATATACTGTAACACTTTGGGATTAGAGTTACGTCAGAAGTAACGTGCCAGCTTACTTTAAATTAGCATGTGAACTTTCTTTAAGAAGTTTAAGCTACATACACTACTCAAAAAATAAAGGGAAGACAATATAACGTCAATTAAATAAATCGCTGATTGACAATCAATTTCACATGATGTGAGATTTGAGTAGACAACAGGTGGAAATTATTGGCAATTAGCAAGACACACAGTAAAGGAGCGGTTCCTTTCACACTCGTAGCATGAGACAGACACATCAGTACGAGCTGTGGGAAGAAGGTTTGCTGTGTCTGTCAGCGTAGTGTCCACAAGATGGTGGCGCTACCAGGATACACACCAGTTAATCAGGAAATATGGAGGAAGCCGAAGGTAGGGAGACAACCCAGCAGCAGGACCACTACATCTACCTTTGTGCAAGGAGGAATGCCAGAGCCCTGCAAGATGACATTCAACTAGCCATAAGAGCATTTCTGCACAAACGGTTAGAAACTGACTCCATGAGGATGGTATGAGGCCCCGATGTCCACAGACGGGGTTTTACTTACAGCTCAAAACCCTGCAGAACACTTTGCATTTGCTAGAGAACACCAGGGCAGGCAACTTTGGCACTGGTGCACTGTGCTCTGCTGAGATGAAAGCAGGTACACACAAGCAACAGATGTGACAGACTGAAGACACCATGGAGAGTGATCTGCTACCTGAAACATCCTTTAGCATGACCGCTTTGGTAGTGGGTCAGAAATGGTGAGGGGCGGCATTTCTTTGGAGGGCCACACATCCCTCCAAGCACTCTCCAGAGGAATCATGACTGTAGATAGGTACAGAGATTAGATCCTAAGACCCCTTGTGAGACAATATGCTGGGTTGGTTGGCCCTTGATTCCTCCTAATGCAGGAAAATGCTTACACCTCTCGTGTTAGCCCAAAACTAAGCCTTTATTGGTTACTAAAATAGATTTCCAATGATGATTTTTATGTGACGTTGTCGTCAGCACATTAATCTTTGTACAGAGCGAAGTTTTCAATGATAATATTTAATTATTTCAGTGCTAGGATTTGTTATTTGAGTGTTTCTTTTTTTAGCAGTGTTTAAATCAAGGAGTGATGTGTTCATTTCTTTTTTTTTTTATTCACTTTTAGACGCAGCATTCAGTACGGTGATGTTTTTTAAAAAGTATTGCATTTATAAAAAGGTTTTAATGCAATAAAAACTCAACAAGATACCATTTTCAAAAAATGGTTTTATCACAGCTGATATAAACCCACTTTGCAAGGCTGCCAAGAAAATTGATGAACATAAAAGCAAAAGGTGTCTATTTTTTAGGACTTTTTAGTTGGTTTGAAAGAAGCACAATATAGTGTGACTTGATTATAGGTTTTTTACCTTTTACTGCAGTTTTAATTTATTACCTTTAACACAAAATACATTATACATTGTTTTTCATTAGTTTTAGTTAACTACAGTAACTATGATAAAGCAAAGTTAGGAAGCAACTAAAGGGATATATAGTATAACTTTATAATGATGCAGAAATTAATGCTTCATCAGTTGTGTGTCTGTAACACTGTAACCTGAAAGAGATCGTTTCAAAACACAATTTTTTATTTAGTTTTTTTTTTATGTGAGATTTTGTCTGAACTCTATTCACTAAGATATATAATCAGAGCTCTGTACTAATATAGAGTTATATTCTTTAGAGTGCACATCAATCTCTATGGAAAACTCTTCTGCATTCCTTCTTTTTGCTAAAATCTCTGACGGCGTTTCCGATTTGAGGTAAAGCAGAATATTTCTTACTGATTCTTACTTCAACCTGTTGATGCACTAATGATCACGTTATAATGGGAGTTTTTTATGATTGGTCTGAGATTTTAAATCAGAGAAAATGATTTATCACAAATCTGTCATTTAGATTAAAGCTATTATATTTTTGTTGTTTGTTTTTACATAATATCCTACTGTAGACAACCCCCCCATTCCTAATACTTAGTATTTAAATTATTGGTTATGAAATTTTAACTATATTAGTTTTAATCCCTTTATCAGAATATAGTAATACAAGCCAGACAGTTTGGCTTTAGTGCCTCCCATCTTGATGGGATTTCCCATCGGGATGCTAAAAGCCCCAAGGTTCTCTACCAGATCTAAGTTGAGCCCTTCTTATTAATTAGACAGAGCACCTTCCTGCTGAGTGAAGCAGGGCAACCAGCACTCCCAACCTCTATCTACCATCTTTTTCCATTTCTATCACCACCTGCAGCTACATTAGCTTCCTCCTGGTGTGTTAGGTGGTTAATTTGCCATAGCACATTTCATCCAAACAGTGAGCGCTTGTGTGTATGTCTGTAAGGGGTTTCTGAGCTGCAGGTTGAGAATGAATTGCTGCAGAGGAGCAGGGGAGAGCAGCTTTAACATACCCCAAGCATTATTGAGAGCGGTTTATTATCCATACGTCGTGCTGGAAACACAACATTCAGAATGAATTGGTGTTATGAGTTCCTTAGTCTCCCTATTTTGTGAGCTTACAGTATGTCAGTATGGGGGAGTGAAGGGAATCTGCACACTACTCAAGATGTTAAATCAGTGTGTTTGAGCCATAAAACAAATGATTATCATAGACAGAAAACTGTTTCTGCAATTCCTCATCATATCGTTTCTAAATTTTATTTATAAAGTAAAATTTGAACCAAAAATATAAAGATGTACGATATGCACAAAGTTTAATATTCTGTTTAACCAAATACTTAATTAATTTTTTACATTTAATTGAGGTTTTGTGTAATTCATGTTGGCTGAAATGTGTTTCAGCTTTTAGTTCATTAAAACTATTAAGCAGTGAAAGGAGAGGAGTTTTTAGACATGACCATATGATTTTCCCTTGCAATAGTCTTTACAGCTTTCTTTGTAAATATTAGTTCAGATTGTAAAGCTTTGCAAAATAAAAATGTTTTGTTTATTTTTTATTGCAGCAGTTGAAATAATGAAGAATTTATAAAATCCTCTTTGCTAGAAAAATTAAAAAATTCTATTTTTTTTTATATACTACTTTTCAAATCAGTATAGGAATTTTCTAATGAAAGAAAAAAATCAACAATGGATAGACATAACTTGAATCTGGCAAAGTAATAATTAACATAAAAGCTATGAAAATGAACAAATGAAAGTTAGACATTGCTTTTTAACAGTGCAATAACACAACGATTTCAAAAATAAACATATGAAACAGGCCTGAATAAAAATACTTGTACCCTTAGCTTAATATTTTGTTGCACAACCTTTGAGGCAATCACTGAAATCATACAATTTCTGTAAGTGTCAATGAGACTTCTGCCCCTCTCAGCAGGTATTTTGTCCCACTCCTCGTGAGCAAACTGCTCCACTTGTCTCAAGTTTGAAGGATGCCTTTCCTCAGTGACATGTTTCAGCTCCTTCCAAAGATGCTCAATAGGATTTATATCAGGGCTCATAGGAGGTCACTTCAAAGTAGTCCAATGTTTTCCTCTTAGCCATTCTTGGGTGTTGTTAGCTGTGTGTTTTGGGTCATTATCCTATTGATCTGCAACAAAGACCAAGCTTTCTGACGCTGGGAGGCAAATTTCCCGCTAGAATCACTTGATAGTCCTAAGATTTATTTTACCTTGCAGAGATTCAAGACATCCTGTGCCAGATGATGCAAAGCAGCTCCAGAACATAACAGAGCCTCCTCCATGTTTCACAGTAGAGACGGTGTTCTAGATATTTATTCGTTGAAAACAAAGTTGTCCCTGTCGGTCGTCTCTCAAACAATGGACGGTGCAATCGGACATTGAGATTCCTTGAGCTTGAAGCTCTCATTTAAGAAGGTTTCCGTCATTCCTCTTCTTTGGAAGGTTTTTGGGCTCTTTTGATACCATTCATTGTATCATTTTCTTTGATTTTTCATCAAATTGGCTTCTGCAGCCACATCCAGGGAGTTTGGCTTCAGCCCCATGGATCCTAAATTTCTAAATATGTGCAGCTGAAGTCACAGTTGCTTGGATATGCTCCTATAGTCTTTAGCTTTACCAGAATACTCTTGAGACCACTCTGTCCTTTGCTTCCTCTGGCCAATGTTGAGTGTGGTACACACCATCTCACCAAACAGCACAGTGACCATCTGTAGCCCTATTCATAGACCCGTAGACATACTTATTTTTTTTTTATTTTTTTTATCATTCTGCTGAAACATAGTTAAAAATCATCTGACTTTTATGTCTTCATAAAATTTTTCAGATTCAAATTATTTCTGTCATGGTTGTGGGTTTTTCTTTCATTAAACAACAATTTTGTCCACATGGATATACACTATATTGCCAAAAGTATTTGCTCACCTGCCTTGACTCACATATGAGCTTAAGTGACATCCCGTTCCTAATCCATAGGGTTCAATATGACGTCGGTCCACCCTTTGCAGCTAGAACAGCTTCAACTCTTCTGGGAAGGCTGTCCACAAGGTTTAGGAGTGTGTTTATGGGAATTTTTGACCATTCTTCCAGAAGCGCATTTGTGAGGTCGCACACTGATGTTGGACGAGAAGGCCTGGCTCTCAGTCTCCGCTCTAATTCATCCCAAAGGTGTTCTATCGGGTTGAGGTCAGGACTCTGTGCAGGCCAGTCAAGTTCATCCACACCAGACTCTGTCATCCATGTCTTTATGGACCTTGCTTTGTGCACTGGTGCACAGTCATGTTGGAAGAGGAAGGGGCCAGCTCCAAACTGTTCCCACAAAGTTGGGAGCATGGAATTGTCCAAAATGTCTTGGTATGCTGAAGCATTCAGAGTTCCTTTCACTGGAACTAAGGGGCCAAGCCCAGCTCCTGAAAAACAACCCCACACCATAATCCCCCCTCCACCAAACTTTACACTTGGCACAATGCAGTCAGACAAGTACCGTTCTCCTGGCAACCGCCAAACCCAGACCCGTCCATCAGATTGCCAGATGGAGAAGCGCGATTCGTCACTCCAGAGAACGCGTCTCCACTGCTCTAGAGTCCAGTGGCGGCGTGCTTTACACCACCGCATCCGACGCTTTGCATTGCACTTGGTGATGTATGGCTTGGATGCAGCTGCTCGACCATGGAAACCCATTCCATGAAGCTCTCTGCGCACTGTTCTTGAGCTAATCTGAAGGCCACATGAAGTTTGGAGGTCTGTAGTGATTGACTCTGCAGAAAGTTGGCGACCTCTTCGCACTATGCGCTTCAGCATCCGCTGACCCCGCTCCGTCAGTTTACGTGGCCTACCACTTCGTGGCTGAGTTGCTGTCGTTCTTAAACACTTCCATTTTCTTATAATACAGCTGACAGTTGACTGTGGAATATTTAGGAGCGAGGAAATTTCACGACTGGATTTGTTGCACAGGTGGCATCCTATCACAGTTCCACGCTGGAATTCACTGAGCTCCTGAGAGCGACCCATTCTTTCACAAATGTTTGTAAAAACAGTCTGCATGCCTAGGTGCTTGAATTTATACACCTGTGGCCATGGAAGTGATTGGAACACCTGATTCCAATAATTTGGATGGGTGAGCAAATACTTTTGGCAATATAGTGTATGTGCAGCAGTTTGTCTGTGTCCTGCTTTGACAGGTAACCTTCTATTTAAACAATGTTTTCTATGACAGCAAGTGGATATTTAACAGAATTTAGACCTGAGTCCAAAGCCTAACTAGCTTGTTTTTTAATCGTAATATTTCTGACTCCTAAGTATTTATTTGTGTCCTATCTATTAGTTACAAACTGACTCAGAGAATAGACATAAGCTTTTATTGCATCAGCAAACGTGGCTAGAGATGTCATGGCCCACTATATTCTGAGATAAAGGAATTTTAATCAAACAGAGATGACCCAATAATGGATCCTTGGAGAAGGCCACAGTTTATTTTTGTTTACACAGATTTATAATTACCATATGACAAAAAGTAATCCCTTACTAGCAAATAGGACCTGAAAAACTGCTGAGCATGGCACCACACAATCCCACCACCCATTGTTGCAATCTATCAATCAGTGTGTTATGATCAGAAGTGTCAAACCCAGCAGTGTGATTGAGTTCGGGTGTATTTTATTGTGTTTATACAAATGTAGTCACGGTCATGTGGTGTGCTCTAAACCTTTAGTAGAAATGGCTGAAGAGGTTGATGTTGATCATAAAGCTGTATGACTGAATTATTTTTGGAGATTCAGAGAAAGGGGACCATCAAAGAACTCTCCCACTGTGATCAGCCTCAGGGAAATGGTAAAAAAATCATATCTTAGAGTCTCCATAACAGTTTTTTTTTCCTTTTTCTTTTTTTTTAAACCAGGGAGGCCTAGAAAAGATCAGGTTAGTCCTCGATTGTTCTCTTTCCTCTAGTGCAGTTACTGTTGTAGAGATTCCTGATTGCTTCTCTTTGGCGTTCTTTATACTACAGTGAGAATCCTGCAGGGACATGTGAGGCTAATGAAATGGCTCAAGCTACCACTATGTCCCAAAGCAGGGTATTTGGATTGTTTTAAAAAGATGCTGAAAACCACTGTAGATCCATTAACCACACCCAGAGATTATTTCAGCATAATTTCTGTTAAAAAAGCTTTGAGATTTTTTTTGTTTCTGTCTTTTCTTTTGCTAAATTCATAGTGTTTAGTTCAGATTTCAGTTTTTGTTTTCATATTTCTTTTTATGATTTCCAAATCTTGTTTTCCACTTGGACACATTTTAGGAGACAAAAGAAATGGCTGCTGTTGTTCCTTTGCTGTGAAAGTATTTACCAAATCACTTCATTCATTCCTTTCTTTGTGTCTGCTTCTAGTTTGTCTTGTGTTTGATCCTCGGAGCTTTGCTGCAGGTCTGGAAAGTGTCGACAGGGATTTTTTTTTTTTACTGTTTGACAGAATAGTATAAATTAGAACGTGTGAGATACCAGCTGTTGACCACATGCAAGGTTTATTTTGGGGCTATAAAACAAACTCTGTTGAAGTGTCTTCATATAGGCAGCATATAATTTTTGCAAGCCCGAATATAAAACCCTGCAGTCTTATATTCCATCCTTTGCTCCTCACTTCTCCTCATAACTCCCTTTTTCCACTGAACGGAAATGGACAGCAATAGATTTTTTAATAGACTGTTTCCTACAGGGAGCTTTTCTGTGGAAAATACTGCAACCAAAGCTTCTCTCTGTGCTGATAAGAGTCCTAAATTGCGATGCATTTCCATCTGTGTACTGCAGCGGCACTTGCCTTAACATTGAAATATCTGGATGTATACAATTTATGTACGCCTGTTTGTGTTGGTGGCGGGTTTGATCCAAGAAGGTGCTTTTTATGGGTCGTGGAGATAATCAGGAGCAGCTCAGAATAACATTCAGTGTGTACATGTGTAGGCGTGCATCACCGTGTCTGTGGTCGCTTTCAATAAGGTGAAATTAAAGGTGACAGATCCTCTGATTCACTGTCAGCTTTAATTGCAGATTTAGTGCAGAGAGGAACGTTTGCAAAGAATATTTTAGCATTAAAAACACCCACATCCACATTGTTTCCTTTGCTTGTCAGCTTTGTAAATCACGAGAAGTTACTGAATAATAAGCATTGTGTCCACGTGGAGTCTTATGTTTTTGGCTTCATTCAGGTGAAATCTAAGGAAGTTTTCATTCCCGCTAGAAGTATAATGGATTGCCGGGACTGTAAATATGCTTGCAGATTTTCTGTTGTAAAAAAAGGGGAAAACAATAAATTTTATAATAGATGAATAATATTTCACAGTTTCACCTTCTACAAGTACAGACGCATCCATTGTGTGAGTGAACAATGCTGGTGTTGTCATTGACTAAACAATTATTCTCTCTCTAACTGGCTTCAACGACAGATATAGTTAAAAAGTGTTTTACAAATGTTTGATATCAGCTCATTTATTGGAGAATGGGCAATAGGGACAGTGATTTCAGTCTTTAAAGTCCAGTTTATAAATAAGATTATATATTGTCCACATATATGTTTATGCATTTAGCAGATGCATTTAGTAGACACAATGTTACAGTTATCATCACTATCTCAATAAGTTCTCTAGAGGAAAATTCCTAGTCAGAATCAGTGGTGATAGCAAAGAGGGAAGTGAATAAAAAGTAGTTGAGGGGTACAGAGGTGTAGGTAAGAATTAGGATTGGAGATGCTCTTTAAAGAGGTTGGTCTTTAGGAGTTGAAAATAGATAGGGACGCTGCTGTTCTTGTAGGTCATTCCACCATTTTGGAACAAGCCATGGAAACAGTCTGGATTTTCCTAAGCGTGGTGTAGGCACTGCTAGAAGACAATCCATTGCTGAATGGTTTGACTGAGTTGTGACATACTGTAAGTCTTTGCCAGAGGGTTCAAGTAGACGGGAGCCGTACCCTTAAGCACTTTGTATGCTACCATCAGCGTCTTGTATTTGATGTGGGCAGCCAGGGGTAACTAACCTGGCAGTAGCCAGATAGATATGTGTAGAACTGAGTTGAGTTCTACGTTAAGAATCTGGAATGGCTGGCGTACAGTCTGTCTGTAAGGACGAACGTTTACTACCATACTTGAAGCTGATTGGGTGACATCCCAGCTACAATCGCAGCAGCAAATCACAACGTTTTAGACGTGCGCCAGGAATGACAGGTGGGGCGTGTTTACTGAAATGTAGACCATTGTTGGAAGTTTACGGAGAAGTCATCATGTCATCGTGCAATGATTTTTGTAGAATTTGCCAGAAAAACCTCTGCATAAAAGTCTTGCAGCGCAAGTTTAGTATCGACAGGTGAGTCCTCCAGCATAGCCATGTTTGCAATGCCCCAGCAAGGCCATTCTGACTGTCGTAATTTCCGACATGTCCTGACCCAAAACACACTGCTTGGATGTCATTGGCCCAACGCGCTTGGTGTTACGACACTGACTTATTAGTGTTGTGAGACTAAAAACTCAGATCTTGTGACAAGCAGAGCAAGGTGACGTGAGACAATTTGGGCCACCTTGACTATAATAGTCAAGGTGGGAGACAACCACAGACTGCACCAGGAGCTGGGTAGCATGTTGGGTTAGGTATGGCCAGATCTTTCTTATGTTAGTAGTGTCAAGTAACAAGATCGAGAAACAGAGGTAACATCATCTTAAAAGTTCAGCTAGTCATCAGTCATTATACCCTACTTTCTTGCTGCCTTTAGTCTGTCCTTGATTTAGTCAAACATAAGGATCCAGTCTGGGTATAGTCTGGCATATGAAAGCCTTATTTCCAATTTTCTGAGCAAACCTCCTTGTTTGACTCCAACCTGTTACCTCGAACTGTTGGATTATATTAATTTCTTTGCTCCTTCCTTTTTTTTTTCTTTTTTTTTTACCAGTTTTCTCTGCAGTCCTTGTGTCTGACCGTGGCAGCACTGGTTCAGTGTTTGCTTAAAGAATTAGAAGAATGGACAAGTGAAGGACAAAAGAGCTAACACAGTATCATAATCATGTTGTTTGCACAACGAGAGACCTGTAACTAAACGTAGACAGAGTGCCGAGTTTTCACCTAATAGATGTTTTCAAATCACTTTGGTTGAAATAAAATACTGTTTACATATCAAACCATGATTTTTCTGGCATTAGTCATAATTCCAATAAACAAAGTTAGGAACAAATTGTCTTTGTGGCAGACTTCCATAATAAATTGCCTAAAGATTTTATTTGATGTTCTGCTTAGTGTGTTGATTGTAGATTATTATAAATGCTTAAAGACTAAATCTCTTATAAAGTATTAGAAAAATAAGAGGTTCAAATAAACCTCCCCAGAGGCAAATAGTAAATAAATTAAGAATGAGTTTTACAAAATGCCGTCTACTATAACATTTCTGACCAATACTGTGCATTTTTTTTCCCAATTAAGGTGTTTTGAAAAGAAAATGCTAAAAGCTTCAGAACTGTGCTATTGCAAAATTAGAACATTCAATAGAAGAGTTTGAAATGGCATCTGCAAAAAAAAAGCCAAAAGACAAGATAACAATGTACAGATCTTGATATCTATTCTAGAAGCTGATCAGAGGGATGAGTAAAGAGCAAAGATGGAGTTCACATGAGTGACAGGATCTTACTTTTTAATTCTGCTTGTGTGTTTGCCGAATAAAAAAAGCACAGAGGGTTGGTGTGGACGACAGTACTTTGTTAAATATAGCTCACTAACACACACTTATACTGCTGGCCCTCTTAAAATGCTTCCTCTGCACTTAAATCCTGGTATTCCACAAGGGGAAGAGTTTGGTCTGTTTGTTTTATCTGTGCGAGTGTGTGTCTGTCATGGGCACGTCTCATGGGCGGTCCTGTCTCAGATCCCTTAAACGCTTGCACCTCTTTCGCTCCTCTCATCCCCGTTCCCACGCTAACCAGACACACATCTTGAATATATTGTTACCGTAGCCTGTTTATCACCTAATGTACTGTTTACAATGTAAAAACACGATTAACTGAAAAACAATGTAATGTAAAATACTTTTCCTTCTGCTATTTAGAAGCATTTTCTATGGATTACACAGTAAAAAATAAAGATTTTCTGTCTGTAAAATCTGAAAATATGAAAGACATATAAAATTTAGTAGTGTTTGGTTTGGTGTAATGCCACTGCCCAACCTTTTTTTAGGCAGAACACAGCATTTTAAGGCATATTTTAAGTCTTTGTAGTTTTTAGTAGTGTAATACTACAGTCACACCCGGTGCCTTGTAATTATACAGATATAATTCAGTGTATTTTAGTGGTTTTACGTGATAGAGCAACACAAAGTCCAACATTGTGAAGGGAAGGAGGAAATGTCCATGTGGTTTATATTCATAAAAATGTGAGGAGCATTTGCATTCAACTCATCTGAGTCAGACCTTGTTGAACCACATTCTGCTATAATTAAAGCGGCATGTCTCTAAGAGCTCTGCCCATCAAATAAACTGAAATGTTTCTGCATCCCTTTTACATGTTTCTAGTTTTTGTTGTTTGTTGTGATTTTCTGGACTTTGACTAGGCCATTACAATAAAAGCTGTTGAGGGGTGTCCTCGCTATTTCCTCTGCATGCAGACAGAGCTATATGTGTTAAAACACCAGATTATTTAATCCTCTACTTCTCCTTTATCCTGTGGGGTTCCACAGGGCTCAGTCATAGGTCTCCTTCTTTTCTCCTTCTGTTTGCCCCTATTGTCAGGGTTCCTGTGTGTTAGTGAGTGCGAGTTATGCATCTTCATTCAGAGAGGATCTTTGGGGAGAACCTGCATAGCCTACACAGGTGAAGATAATGTTCTTAATCAGAGTGCTGGGCTTAAAAGAGCAGCAGAGCCTTTACTCAGGGTGGGTTTCTTGTGTGTAGTAGAAGTTTGTCGTTTCCTTCTAGTCTCTAGTTTCTTCTCAAGTATTTTCCCCTTACGTTATTGGTTTTTGTTTGGTTTTCAGTATTTTTGTATTTTTTCCTCTGTTCCCTTCGGACTTTTATTAAATTATCCAAACTCATCCGTGCCAACTCCTCTCTGCATTTGGGTCCTCAAAACCTCCACACAACCTGACACCTATGGGTTCTATACTTTAAAAGTGTAGGAGTGATTTTCATTATGATGCCGGCAACAGTCAAGTGAATGATTTATTGTTATTTTTAAACGTTGTGTTCTTAATATTTTGTATAATATTTTTACTTTATTATGTGCAGCACTGTTGCAGCCTTGGTTACTTTAAAATAGATAAATAAGGTAGTAGGTAGGGTGTGTTGTGTCACAGTTTTAGACCAAACATACCGGTATAATTTTTTTCATCATCTATTCAGAGCACATTTACTTTAACCTGTGAATAAACCTAATGGGACTCTTTATGACCATCTCAGTACAAGCAGTGAGTTAATTTTACCCAATGGAACCTTCATGATAAATAGGTGCCTTCTCAAGCCATTGTGTTGCACTGGGTACAGTGTTGGTAAAATAGCAGTGTTCTCAAAGAACATGTTAGACATATCTGCAGATTTAAGGAGTGTTTATTTTTTAAAAATGTGTCGTAATTGTCCCTCCACTCCACAGTTACACTCTGCTTTCTCTCAGCAGCTTAATTTTAATTAAATGCATTGATGTTTAAGGTAATAACACCACAAAATATTAACTCCAAATGTTATTAAACATCAAACAAGCCCTTTGAGTAATCACGCGAGGATGTTTTGGTACTGGTTGCTTTTGAATTCAGTACCAAAATGATTTCCTGTATCCCAATGTTTTATCACTTTTTGATGAGTAATGGTTAACATCTCTGGCATACATAGTCCACTAACTCTGTAAATTTCATTCATTACTTTGTACCATTGATGGTTGTAATTGATTGTTTGTACTTTCCACATTGAAGTGTCTATCAAGTCTGTGTTTCACCTTCTTCCAACCATATCTGCATGCCTTTCTCTTTCCTCGACTATTAAACTAACCATTATTACTGTTTTTTTTCCGTTTTTATTTGTATTAATTAAATATTTTTTTCTGCCCTTCCTATAGATTCTCTCTCCTCTCCTGGACCTGCATCAGAACCGCAATAAACTGAAGCTGTACATAAGTCACCTAACCTCTCTGTGTCAGGAGCGAGATCCAATCATATTGCAGGACTTTGCCCCGCCCCCAGCTTATCACCGCTCTGACTCCGCCTCTTGGCACACGCAGCTGCACAGCATGACGGAGGAGCAGGTGACAGAGTTTGTTTTTCTTTTTGCATCATTGTCAAGATAAGCAAACTTGTTTATCTTTCTTTCTATATACAGTGAGGGAAAATAAGTATTTGAACACTCTGCTATGTTGCAAGTTCCCCCACTTAGAAATCATGGAAGTGTCTGAAATTGTCATCGTAGGTGCGTGTCCAGTGTGAGAGACATAATTTAAAAAATATTCAGAAATCACAATGTATGATTTTCTAACTATTTATCTGTATGATACAGCTGCAAATATTTATTTGAACACCTAAGAAATTCCCTGTTAATATTCGGTACAGTAGCCTTTGTTTGCAATTTAAGAGGTCAAACATTTCCTGTAGTTTTTCAACAGGTTTGCAAACAGTGGTGAGTGATGGCCTAGTGGTTAGAACAGTGTGCTTGGGCTCTGAGAGGGTTGCAAGTACCCGGTTCGAACCCTACAGCCTGCACTCTGGCTCCCTGAGCAAATGCCTTAACCCCAAACTGCTCCCTGGGGTGGGCTGCCATTGTGGGTGCCGCACAATGGCAGCCCACTGCTCCCCTAGGGGAAAGGTTAAATCCGAGAGTTAATTACGTTGCTTTGTACTTACCAATAAAGTTGAATTCTATTCCATTCTATTTTACACTGCAGGATGGATTTTGGCACACTCTTCCATATAGATCTTCTCTAGATCAGTCAGGTTTCTGGGCTGTCACTGAGAAACAAAGAGTTTGAGCTCCCTCCAAAGATTCTGTATTGGATTTAGGTCTGGAGACTGGCTAGGCCACGCCAGAACCTTGATATGTCTCTTCCAGAGCTACTCCTTGGTTAGTACAGTTCAGTCGCCCCGTCACATGCAGAAAAATACCTCCAAAGCATGATGCTACCACCTCCATGCTTTTCAGTAGGGATGGTGTTCTTGGGAAGCTACTCATCATTGTTCTATCTATTATGGTCTCACCTGATCTCATGGCTTTCTCCCATGACTCCTCTGGATCATTCAAATGGTCAGTGACAAACGGGCCTTGATGTGCTGATTTAAACAGGGGAACCTTCTGTGCCATACATGAAACCGTGATGTCTTAGTGTATTACCAACAGTAACCATGGAAACTGGGGTCCCAGCTCATTTTCAGGTCATTGATCAGCTCCTCCTGTGTTGTTCTGGGCTGATTTCTCACCTTTCTTAGGATCCTTGAGACCCCACGAGGTGAAATCTTACATGGAGCCCCAGTCCGAGGGAGATTGACAGTCATGTTTAGTTTCTTCCATTTTCTAATGATTGCTCCAAAGGTGCACCAAGCTGCTTGGCAATTTCCCTACCGCCCTTTTCAGCCTTGTGGAGGCCTGCAATTTAGTCTTTGGCTTCTCTGGACAGCTCTTTGGTCGTTGCCATGTTAGCAGTTGGATTCTTACTGTTTGTATTGGGCGGACAAGTGTCTTTATGTAGCTAACAACCTCCAACAGGTGCATCTAATTTAGGATAATAAATAGAGTGGATGTGGACATTTTGAAGGCAGACTAACAGGACTTTGAGTGTTAGGATTCTAGCTCATAGACAGGTGTTCAAATACGTATTTGCAGCTGTAACACACAAATACATAGTTAAAAAAATCTTATATTGTGATTTATGGATTTTTATCTTCTTCATGTCATGTTTTTTCATGTCTCTCACAGTGGACATGCACCTACAATGACAATTTCAGACCCTTCCATGATTTCTAAGTGGAAGATCTTGCAAAATAGCAGGGTGTTCAAATACTTATTTTCCTCCCTGTATCTGAGGTTTTTAGGCTAATTATTACCCAGAACCTGGATCAAATTCACAACTTCTTCAGGTTCTAAAACTAGCCTGAGTGTGTCTGAGTTCTATTTGTTGACATATGAATTTTGGCATGTGTATGAGTGAGATTCAAGGCCCACACTGGCTGGCTTGGGAGGTTTTCTGGCAATAGTTTTGACGTTTCTGAAATATTTACTTCAACGGGTCTCTTGTTGACAAGCAACTGGCTGCAGAACAAATACTGGATAAGACATTTATCTGACCGTACAGTGCAGGGAGTGAACTCTACTTCAGGTTTCTGACAGGATGAGGAAGGTGGGTTCATGTGCACCGCAGCAAGACAGTGGAAGAGGTTCTGTTTTGCTGAAGAAATCAAGGCAGAATTGGGGCTCAGGGAAATGCCTACATGTTGTTTCATTATCATGGTTACCACTTGTGTTTTCAGGCTTTCAATATAAACAGTGCATTATTCAATTAAACAAATTGGGTCTGTCTAAGGCTTCCTCTTTCTCCATATTGAAAACATATCAGCTAAAACATGGTTGCTACATGTGGTACGCATTGAAACCGGTAACTATAGACGCAGACACACTTGCGGAGCTCAGTAACAAAGTGTGTGGTTTGGTTACCAGTTTCCTACAGTCTCCATGAAAGCCTTATTGTACGTCTCAGTGCTGAGAAACGTCTCTGTTTAGCAGGAGCGCTTCACATATGGAGCGGCTCGGTTTCCTGTTGCTTTGAATAAACTTGGAAAATACAGAATCAAGCTGTCATTTTATCCCAATGCATATAAAACAATCCGAGGGACTTTCTCAGACAGAGAAAACATAATGCATATTTTTCATCATCAGCCTGAAATGCAGACTTTATTTTGCGGTCAGGAGGCCAGACATTAGCTTTCAAATGCAAAAGCGCGCTCTATTAAAACTGATTATGTGGGCAGCTGTTAAAGCTTATCTAAGAAGGAATGCAGCCTGCAGTGTATTATTTTCAGAGAGAACCGAAAAATATTTGATCCATAACAGTTCTCATGGTTACAAACCAGCCAAATGTACAGCTGGGATGAAAAATGATCCTAACTAACTTTCTAATAAATCGACCCAACTTCATTGCCTTTTCATTTTCTAAATTGAACTCTTAGTAAGAAGCCCTGCTTTATCACACAACCATCAGCAATGGATAATAAATAATCTTTTCTGTTGAACTTTTCCACTTTTTTCACATTACAGGCACAAAAAAATAATTGAACTGTGATTTTCTATTAAACCAAAACAAATAGAAAGATGATAATCAGCATTTTTATTCAGCCCCATTTAATCTGATACCTGCAAATTAAAATAGCCTTTGATCAATCTAGTCATCACTATAATCCAGCTGTTTAGATTATTAAAGAGAGTTATGAAGCATCATGATTAGCAAAGAATTCAGCAGACAGCTGAAAAAAAGACAGGTTTAGGAGTTTTAGAGAAGTTAATAACATTAAAATGATATCTTCAGGTTTGAAATCTTACTATTCTGGTGATTTGTTTAATTTGTCTGAGTGACTGAAGAGACGTTACATTAAAAACTCTAGATGAAGAGCAGGGATCTAACCGCTAATAGACATGTATAGAGAAAGTGTTTTATTTTGTCTGTTTTTTAATGCACTGCTGGAAGAGGTTTAATGAGTCAGACTGTGTCTTTAGTTAAAGCCGCTAACTTTCATTACATTCTGTGAGTGCAGGCCATATTGGATTCAGCACTCTCAACTTCCAGAACATCCTGCTTCAGTTGAAGTAAAACCTGGTTCTAGATTGATTGACTAACTTTATTGATCTCACAGTAAAGATATTTACTTGTTAAATCAGCTCATATGGTCAAAGAAGAGGAATGTGCCAAAGGAAGAAACGGGTTCATCGAATATATATACAGTATATACAGTGCGTCCATATATGAGTTTTTTTTTTTTTTTTTTTTTTTTTTATAGTAGGATCAATATACAGGGTTATTGCAAAGGGTGTTTATTCTGGTATTTATATGGATGGATATTTTTTTTTCTCTTATGCCCCAGTTCTGCCCTTCTTTGTGTTCATCTGTCGCATATAAATCTAATGAAATACATCAACTCCTATGGTACAAAATCTAGAAAGTATGACGAGTACGGATACCGCTACGTGGTGCTAAATGCTCCATCCATCAGAAAGATTACTTCTGTGTTCAAACCCAAATCTAAATACTTTGTGTTGTGGCCTGTGAGGAGAATTACCTTATAATCGGCTGCCTTTAAGCATCCTAGTTCTGCCACCTGATCTTAATCCTTTGGAAAATTCACCCCATTACTCAGTTTCTCTCATATAGTTCAGATCTTTACACAATAAACCCTAAATCTCATTCTTGTCATTATTTGTTATGAATTCTGTTTTTATAAAGGCGCTAAAGAAAATTATCATAATGGTTCCCATTAGAAAATAGAAAATAAAAATGCTCCTTAGTAGTTATATTAACATCTTCATACTTTGCGCTGGTTTACCCTTAAAAAATAAACTAGATAGATTTTGAGTTTTAAAGCTTTATTAGGTAACTTTTGCTGTTTATATTAAACTAAATCTGGACAATGTCATACATATTTAATTTACCACATCTCACATCTTTATCTTATCAGTTTAAGGTTTTATTTTTCATTACTTCACTTTTAAAGTGAAAGAGACAGTATTGGCTGCTACAGCCTCCTGACTGTATGGTTAATATCACCCACAATCCAAGCTGCGTTCATTTTCTACATATAGTTGTTTATGTTGGAGAGAAATGCTAAAGCCGTCCTGATTATATTTAACGATGTTAATAGAAAATAGCAAATTTTTTTAAACGGGTGGAGAACTGCTTCTATAAGACTTCATGCAAAACAGTAACATAAACTGCTGCTGTAACCGGGAGAAAATATGCTAACATTAAGTAGCACAAGTTATCACCAAACTGTGGTGAATAAAAACATTAAGTAATGACCACAAAAATAAAAATAAAGACTTTGTATCCAATTCATTTATTTGATAAAGTGTCAGACAGGTTTCAAGAAATGCTTACACTTAAAGGACTGTGATCTTTTTTATGAACTTCTCCAGTAAAGATTGAATGTTAGAATAAAAAAGGTTTTATTTAAAATATGCTTCCTATTTTTTATAATTTCCATTATGTTCTATTTTCTTCTGGCCTTGCCGTCTCCTACCACTCCCTCTTTTATGCTTGTTCCCCCTGGAGTCATTGCATTAACTCTGTATTTCCTATTCACATCTCGTTCACTGCATGTCGGTGCTGTTTTTGAGGTTTTAAAGCCCTTACAAGAAGTATTTTGGGGTGGGAGGTTTCTCTTGACAGCAATTCCCTTCACAATTTGAATCTTTCTGCTTAATGCTCCGGCCAGACTCACCCAGACTCAGGCAGTGCCACTTGGCACAATGCATGAGGGGTTTTTGTTGTTTATTTTTATTTTTTTTCGTTTTGTTGTTTTTTTTTACCTACCACTTGGCAAAATGCATAATGTTTTTTGTTTTTTTTCTAGCTACCAACAATGCTTACACACAATCACAAAGAGCACAGCAGTCGTCTTTTATTCAGCGCCGTGTTTCTCATTTTCCTTCATCATTTGTCGCCATCACCCTGACTGACCCTGTTAATACACACTGAGACTGGCACACAGACTCCCTCCAGACCACCGGGCCACAGTGTGCCAGCCTCTCTGCTCTGTTTTGTGGCGGCGGTGTGTGTTTTACAAGCCTTTACTTGGCTCTGTTAAAATGCACGGCACTCTGTAAAGACATTAGCTTTGCGCTAAAATAGCATGTAAGACACAAACTCTTAGAAAATTCTGTACATGATTTTTATACCTGAGCAGCGAGGGCTTCAGTACATGAGTTAAATGTGTTGTCTTTTCATACACAGTAGTTCAAACACTTATTTCCACCTGCAGTGTGGAAAACCTCACACACAGAGCTGTGAATCTCTCATCTATAACAGCAGGTATAACAATAAAACATTTTCATTCTACAAATAAAGGTTTGGGAATAAAAGGATTTTGGTATCTAATGTTTAGAAGTATCAAGTATTACTAAATGTCTTTGGAAATATAGTAGCCGGACATGTTTATTGCCAAGAAGCTCTTATGCTGCGTTCACACCGGGGGCAGCTGGCGCGACAGAAGCAGCGAGTTTACATGCAAAGTCAATGGTTGACGCGCATCAAGGCGCAGCAAAAGGTCCCGCGGCGCGTTTTGAGCAGCAGGCGCAGCGCGTCTGAGCAGCTGAAGCAGCGCGTCGGGCGCGTTTTAGCATCTGACGCGCGTGACGCGCCGCAAACGCGTTGCTGCTCGAGATGGAAAAATTGAATTTTTGCTGCTCGACGCGCCGCGTCAACCAATCAGAGAAGCTGATCTGGGAGCTGGCTGGGAGAGAGACACAGCGCTGATGACACAGACCGCTCTGATTACTCCTCTTAAACAGTTTATTAACGCATAATTAACTTAAAATATATACATCTGCCGGCAGAATATGTTCGCTTTTATTATTGTGGTGCCTGCAGATCGGAATATTTAGATGAAAAACACCTACCAGCAGCCGCGGTAAACCGCGAGGAGGCGACCCGCCAGAGGCTGCTGATGAATTGATTCCTTCTGTCGGCGCACCGCCGTTATGTGGGGGTCTGAGCGGCTCCGACAGAAATAATATTGGGAGGCAGGATTGTAATCTGGATGAACTGACTGCACTGAGGAAGTTTTCAGGTGTATTTTCTCACTTAAAAACATATTAAAACTACTTTATTCCCACTGATCACAGCAAATATAGCTGCAAGGCAGAGAAAGGATAGTGAAGCTCCGCCCAACGCGCGTCAGAGCCACTTTTGGACCGCGCAGGCAGAGCAGCAAAGCTGCTTCAGCCGCGCGTCAGAACTAACTGGTACAAGCAGCAAAAATGAAGCAGCAGACGCGATTTTGCTGCTATTGCAGCGTCCGGTCTGAACGTAGCATTAGGGTCGCTGATGTTGCATTAACAAAATTGAGATGATAACTGTGATTCTATAGTTATTAACTTCAGTTTTTCCTAATAGTTTATTTTACCACAGGAACAATGCAAAAAAAAATTCTAATTTCATAAATTTTTGGAAATTTCTGTTTCTCGTTCTTGTTCCCTATACTGTCTACAGTTTAGTCCAGGATTCAGCATTATTTTCATTCTGAACCTTTTATCATAATGAAAGTGCTCTATATTCCTGGGTTGTTTTTTTATGGTTTTGTTTTTTAAACAAACCATAAAACATGAATTTAGTTTGGTTGTGGAGTTCTAACTAAATATAAATCCAATTTTTTTCACTTTATCAAAATATCTTACAGAGATCTCTACCTTTACTACACACATTACTATATGGTGAGGACTAAGGAAAAATACCCCTATTGGCCGTTCAACTTTGAACAGGAGCTTTAAAAAGATTTACTAGCAGTGATTCCATTAACCATCAACTAGAGCAAATTATGATTGTTTTTCAATAAAACTTGGTGTTTTTTTCTGTTGTATTGAAATTTGTTTATTTCGCAAAACTGCAATTTGAAAAAAAAAAATTTCACGAGTCACATGATCTGCAACTGGACCTTAATGCCTTGCAAAAACACGAAGTAGACCAGAAGGGATGAAGGCGCCCTCTAGATCCGTGGCTGAAATATGGATATGTCTGTATGTTTTACATCTACTACTGCTATTCTGTTTTCCTTGCATGAACAAATCTATTAATTTGCAATTTTAACCATATTTGTTATTAAATGGAAGTACAGCAAGTTTAAAAAATGTTTTAAATTTGCAGACAGTTGTTCATATTTGTAATGGAAAGACAGCTACTGTTTGTTTCTGCTGACAAAAGGTGCAGACTTTGAATTATTTCTTGGCTTTAAATTTACTCCAGTATGCTGTTGAAGATTCTCAGTCATGCAGGTCCCCATTACAAAGGGGTGGACCTGTTTTTGGTTCAATTTGCATGTTTTCTAAGCCATATCAAGGTTTTTGTTGAGCTACTCTATAAAGCCTGGAGCTCAAGCTATTCCAGACATTTTGAATTGAGAAAGCTTTCTGGATGGGAAGAGAAACATCTTCAAATTTGAAAAAAAAAGTCCAGTGGTTTATTTTTAGCATTTTTTATATAGTAAAAAACAACTTTTATATAGTAGCTTAGTTGCAGCCCTTCACAGAGCCAATGCGTAAAGTTTCCTGGATGATCCACTCACACATAAACAGCATCACTCCAGATATGAACACCTTCATTATAGATCGAGATGGCTTCTTTCTGTCCAGCTTCAGAGTTACTCCGAGACATTAATATCTGCTGTGGCTTAGCAATCTGAATGCAGATGATCCTGGAGCACACCAGATGGCTGATGTGACTCTTTAATTGGACATACCCTGGTTATATAAGTCAGTTCTATAAACAGGGTTATTTTTTCAGCCTCATGTACTGGCGATTTAAAGCCAATTACACATCTGTTCTCTTAGATATTCTGATTAAATAATTTATCTCCAACTAATATATTTTTTAGTTCCTTGTTAAATAAACATTTTAGCTGGAACCCTCCTGGATTATCCTGATCAGTGCATTAGGTGATGTTTTATTTGAAGGTTATTTTCCCCTCCAGAAGGATGCACACCTTCATGTTTTTGGAGCTGATTGTAAAACATGATGTCACCTCATTGTGAAAGGCAAATTTTTTCATCACATACCAATGTAATGTATGCTTCCAAGCGCTTACATTGCTCTCCTGTCAGCCTAGCACATGATAAACGATGTTTTAGAAAAGATAAAAAATGTTTTAATACATGCATTTTTTGTAAGAAGTCTTTAATGTTTGGAGCAAACTCAAACCATATAAACTGCATGAAGCTGTACAGCGCAACTGGTGGGGGGGGTATTTCCCACGTATGTAATGTGAGGACAGTGTGGATTGATAGATCAGATAAAGCGGAAGCATATTTGTTCTGCACAAACATGTGAGTGACGGATGTCAAAAAGCTCTCACTGGAGATTTTCTTGAACCGCAGATGTTAGAGAATCGCACCAGATGTGGTTGAAGCTGGTAACGTACTGTAAGGCAACTCTTTACTGTTTAGTCAGACTTTTCTGAAGCATGAAAGCAGTAAAGGCACACAGATTGGTCCTCCATACATACATTTAGACATTTACTGGGAAATGTTTGCCTTTGCATATTTTCTTAATGAACCTAAGCATGCTTTTTCTCCCTTAATGTGCGTTAGCTTCATCTCTCTGTTTAGTCTCAGTTGGACTACAAAGTTCTGTCTTGTATGGTGAGGTTATCCTGAAAGCACGGTTTTCTCTACCATAGTCATAATAATAAGAAGCTTTATGGCTCAATGACGCCTCTAATGAGCACTGAAGAGAGCTGGCAGCAAATTTTTCCACTCTCCCTCACAAACTCAGGAAGTCTCTTTCTGTCCCTATTAAAGGCCTGAAATATGGTGGTTAAAGAAAAACGTATTTTTTGTGTTTTTATTCGTGCAAATGCATGTGGGTGTTGCGCCGCCTTACTGTTTGGAAGCTCTCTGGACCTTGTGGTGGATGTTTGCACTAGAGTATGTGTTACTGTAAGTCTATTTAAGTCCCCAGCTTGTATATTTGTGTGTCTTTGGTACCATAAAAATGAATGAAGTGTTACTGGCTGAAATGTCAGCGTGTGACTCTCTATCAGCTAAACTTTAAATAGTTCCAGGTTGGTAAGTGCGTGTTTTTTGGCCAGCTCAAACTGGAGAAACATCAGAAAAATGGGCTCTTGATCCAGTATGTACAACTCGGCAAGTTATTGCAATGAAAAAAAAAGCCACAAAATTACAGAATGTAGACGTCAGTCTTATACTGGGACGTCTTTATGTTAAAGAAAATAGGTTTGTGGGTTTACAACTTTTTTATACAATAAGATAAATGTTGGATGTTGTTAGAACAGATCAAAGTCACCTTATAACTAACTCTTGGTCCAGTAAGTTGTAACTTTTTGAGCTACAACTCAACTTAAGATTAAATTAAAACCTTTAGCAAAGCCTAGTCTTTGTATAATTTTCACAACGTCAAGTTATGTCTAATAAATTTGTATATCAATATAACATTTACTTCAATTATTCAAGATGACATTTGGAATTCAGGTCAAATATAGATTCGTTGTGGCTTTATACATTTCAAACACAGATTTTAAGTGTTTTGGTGATTATGATTTTTAAACAATTATAACAAAACTTAGTTTCTTAGACTCTTCAGCATAAGGCCTTAACAAATTCGTTGACTGATATTGGTCGGTGATTCCACAGGAGCGACTGAATCAAATGCAGCACAGAGATCTGACAGGACAAATACAGCTACGAGTCCATTCCCTGAGGATATGAGAACATCTTTATCAGAGCTGCTTTAATAAAATGAAGGAAGGAAGGAAGGAAGGAAGGAAGGAAGGAAGGAAGGAAGGAAGGAAGGAAGGAAGGAAGGAAGGAAGGAAGGAAAAAAAGATGAAAAAAGAAGGAAGGAAAAAAAGATGAAAAAAGAAGGAAGGAAAAAAAGATGAAAAAAGAAGGAAGGAAAAAAAGATGAAAAAAGAAGGAAGGAAGGAAGGAAGGAAGGAAGGAAGGAAGGAAGGAAGGAAGGAAGGAAGGAAGGAAGGAAGGAAGGAAGGAAGGAAGGAAGGAAAAAAAGATGAAAAAAGAAGGAAGGAAGGAAGGAAAAAAAGATGAAAAAAGAAGGAAGGAAGGAAGGAAAAAAAGATGAAAAAAGAAGGAAGGAAGGAAGGAAAAAAAGATGAAAAAAGAAGGAAGGAAGGAAGGAAAAAAAGATGAAAAAAGAAGGAAGGAAGGAAGGAAAAAAAGATGAAAAAAGAAGGAAGGAAGGAAGGAAAAAAAGATGAAAAAAGAAGGAAGGAAGGAAGGAAAAAAAGATGAAAAAAGAAGGAAGGAAGGAAGGAAAAAAAGATGAAAAAAGAAGGAAGGAAGGAAGGAAAAAAAGATGAAAAAAGAAGGAAGGAAGGAAGGAAAAAAAGATGAAAAAAGAAGGAAGGAAGGAAGGAAAAAAAGATGAAAAAAGAAGGAAGGAAGGAGGGAAGGAGGGAAGGAGGGAAGGAAGGAAGGAGGGAAGGAAGGAAGGAATATTATTTTAGATTGGACCAATAAAAAAATCTTTTTAATACAGAAACTTCAGCATAATAAAAACATTTAATACTTGCTTAAAGGTTATTTTCAGTATGTAAGTTTAATCTGACAATAATCATAAAAGTTGTTTAATTTAGACATTAACCATTCATAATATTTGGAGTTCACTTTTTAAACTGCTTGGATGAATATACTTGCTGATTATGTCCTCATTTATTTACATGCAACTGCAACGGTCTGAATTGTAGATGTTTAAAAATATTTATAGACTCTATTAAAGCTTGTCTGAAATTATTTATAAAATAAATTTGTATGTATACAATAATACCTATACATTTCTAGAAGTAACTTGTGGTAATTTTCTAAGTAAATGCAGATTTTTTGCATTTTTTTAAGCAAAATGAATCCAAAACTTATTGTTTTTCTAATTTTAGGGGAAGGAAATAAGGATAGTATGCGAGCTCTACAAACCAACAAGCAACGGCAACCAGCTATGTTCCTTTCTTTAAATTTAAATAGTATTAATGCATCACTGTCAGTTTAAGGTATTGATAAAGGGGAGAAAATGATGCATATGAACTCTTTTAGTTTGTTAACAATAGTTTTGTTTAAATCTCCAATTGGATGAATTGTTGAGAACAATATCAAGACCTTAGATGTTGTTTGTTTAATTTGTTTTCCCTTTTTCCAGTGTCCGTATTTACACTCTCATTTATTCAAGCATGGAAAACTGTTTTCTTTGTTCCAGATATAGAATGTAATATATTTGGTTTCCGATGTATATAATCATTGTTTTTCCAGTTTTATCCTCTGATATCCGGAGGGTAAAATGATGCCCTCTTCCTGGACTGGCAGGAACAATGTGTGAGCAATAATGTGTCTGTGTGAAAGCAAGGCTTTGGCTCTAAGGTCACAGATTGGGTGAAATCTGATTGACAGGACATACAAAAACAGGACAGGGCAGAGCTGGAACCTAAACATCACCACTGATAATGCAGACTGTAAATACATGGCTAACAATGGAAGTGGAAGTCCAGCTATGTGCATGACTGTCTGTTTAAGTGGGATTTTAGCATCCGCTGCGATTAAAGCATTCAGTCATGGTTAAAAAAGAGGTACATCCTCTTTAGCAGCTCGCATGAAAAGTCAACGGTTATAAATATCATCCTGGTTATCTGTGGCAAACATTTGCATTTATCCTATCTGTAATTTTAATGCCCTTAGATTTGTGGCTCTAACTAAATTAAAAGTATGAATACTTTAGTAATCTACACCTGAAATATTGAGATGCACACATCCACTAAATTAATTAGCACTGCAGATGTGTGTACATAAGTGCTTGTTTTGTACATTAGAATTGACTATATACTGCGGTTTAGTTGTAAATAATACCCGGAATAGAAAAAAAAAATTACAATGCTGAATATATCTATATGATTTAATTTCTGGACATTATGTTAACACATATTTACTTTACATATTACCTACATGTAAAGGACATCTTTAAACTGCAGGGAAGAGTAAAAAGGAGGAGAAATGAGGTTTGTGTTTAGCAGAAACTGAGTCCCATCTGTTTGTTCGGAGTTGTGGTTTAGGGTGTCTAGGCTAGGCTTTCATTTGGAGGCTCTGCTTCCTGCTCCAAGGATGGTTGTTTTCTCTTCAAATAATGACACATAGGACCATTATGACTGTTGTGCACATAGACATGTCCATACGCTGTGTCTCATTACTTTAAGGACAATAGATCAGCTTATCTCCTGCTGCCAAAAATAAACAAACACCAAACTGGTCCAAAAACAAAGTCTGAAGTGATTAATGCATGTGTGTGCTTTGAGGCATTTGTGTTTATTTTGTGTGAACAAACCAAATACACATTAAAAAAAAATTAAAGAAATGAATAAATTGTGGGACTCAGTGACACACACCAGGTCTGAGTACCTATTTCAAAGCCACACAATCACAAACGCACACATTTTGGCCTTCACTGGTCATTACTGACAAACTGCTGGTTTTCAGACTTGTTGAATCCGGGCTTAATGGCTTTACCAGGCGACCTCTTTTCCCATGCCTAGGTTTTTTTTTTTCTGTCCTTCTCTCCTCAACCTTGAACTTTCCTCTTGGCGTATCCCTTTCTCTCTTCTGTTTGTCTCTTCCCATTCTTCTTGACTTTCCTAATGTCACTGCCCATCGCTCTGGCTGCTCCATCTTCTTCTCTGGTCCCATTTTGGCTGCAGCCTTTCCTTTCTGCGGTTGCTTCCCTTTCTTTCCTCGTTCGGTGGTAATGCAAATACAAGCTGACCATGGCGACAGGTGAAGGCCAAAGACTTCCATTTACACGCAAAGTCAAACGTTCAGAGAGCTGCTTTCCACCTTCAAGCCGTTCCCATTTTTTATCCAAAGTCCTGCACTCCTCACAGAGTTATTCATAGCGGAGGTCCAGCTTCACACTTTCATTCAGCATAAGTGTTGCAGATGTCTCCCTCAACAAGTTCATGCCCTCTGCAGACGTACTGGAACAATTTACTTCATGATTGTTGTAAGACACTGTAGGCATTGGACCAAAAGCAGCACTTAGTCCTGCTGCTGCTAAAGTAATGTCATGTATACAATGTTTTTTTGTTTTTTTAACTTTGTTATTTCAGTTAAAAACTTCTTTAAAAAATCAGAAATAAAAAACTACAGAATACAGTACTAGTTTTGAAAGGCTTTTAAATGAGATTATTATGGCCCATAAGCTATAAGTTTTCTCTTTTTTTATATCATGTATTTCCAAACAGCTGAAACTTTTTTTTTTATCCTATAAGCATAAATAAAGTTTGATAGCCTGGTTGCAGCCAGTTGACTTACTGTGTAAACAATATGTGGGGGAGGGGCAGGCCTTTGTTAAAATGGATTTAAAGTGTAGGCTTTGAAGCCCTGGGTAGGGTTTTAATAAAGGTAAGGTTTTATAAGACACAAAAAACATAGTAATTAAAGCTACGTTCCCATCTTTTCCTGAACAACACAGGTCCGTTTTTTTTTTTTTTCAAATGCAAGCCTGTATGGTATTGATATTAGGCAAAGGTCATTATTCTGCATTTTGCTTAACAGAAAACGAAGGATAAACAACAACCATGATAGATGATGATGCAGAACTTCCCTTAAGAAGTTTGCATTGTTAATGTACTGGCTGCATTTGGAAAAGAAATGAAAGATGTGCTCCAGCACTACCCTCCATGTTTACTACTATAAAAACAGCATGTTCGCTATGTGTGACGTCATTGCATCCTCTACTGCACATGCTGAACGCTTAAAGGAATAGTACACCCAAAACATGATTAGCCTTCATTTTCTACTCACCCCCATGCTGAACAACACTCTGGAGTACTTTTTTGATATCTCAAATGCATCTGGAGATCTGGGAGGCTTCTT
Organism: Cyprinodon tularosa; assembly: GCF_016077235.1. Classification (NCBI taxonomy): domain Eukaryota; kingdom Metazoa; phylum Chordata; class Actinopteri; order Cyprinodontiformes; family Cyprinodontidae; genus Cyprinodon; species Cyprinodon tularosa. The sequence continues at coordinate 152,380 of NW_024039160.1, forward strand.
GCTGTCTGCTGACATTCGAATAATGGAGGTCTATGGTGACCGAGACAGAAAGGTCCATAAAAGTCCACAAAAAACGTGTCAATATTCCTCCATACTGCTCGTCCAATGTATTCCAAGTGTCCTGAGTGGGTAGCATCCAGAATTTACTCGAAACGAAGCCATTTAGAATGTTTTTAGAGCATAAACAGTAGTGTATAGGATTTCCTGAAAGCGCGCACACGCGCGCTCACGACGCTACGGAAGCCGGCAGACCAAACCAGCGCATTCAGCTCGGCAAAGAACTCATGCTCTTCCTCAACACTGAAGTCCTCAGTTATTTTTCTTTCGTTGTTTCTTTCTTTGCACAGGTAAACAGCACATTTCTTCTTCTACGCTTGCATTATTGGAAGAGCAGACGCTGAATGCGCACTTTCATCTGGTTTGATCTGCCGGCTTCCGTAGCGTCGTGAACGTGCATGTGCGCGCTTTCAGGAAATCCTATCCACTACTGTTTATGCTCTAAAAACATTCTAAATGACTTCGTTTCGAGTAAATTCTGGATGCTACCCACTCAGGACACTTGGAATACATTGGACGAGCAGTATGGAGGAATATTGACACGTTTTTTGTGGACTTTTATGGACCTTTCTGTCTCAGTCACCATAGACCTCCATTATTTGAATGTCAGCAGACAGCAAGAAGCCTCCCAGATCTCCAGATGCATTTGAGATATCAAAAAAGTACTCCAGAGTGTTGTTCAGCATGGGGGTGAGTAGAAAATGAAGGCTAATCATGTTTTGGGTGTACTATTCCTTTAATAGTCTGATTTCAGAAAAAAATCATGAGCATTAAGGCTAGCAGCTGGGAAAGCCTTAGAAAGGCTCTAAAAAATCAGCTGGTGACCAGAAATGGACAATATTGAACTTGACTTGCCTTCTTATCACTACCCCCACATATGGAAATGCCAGCAAAGCATTTAACCCTTTATAGGGCAAGTTACCGTTTTGGATCACTTGCATACCCCTTAGAAATGGATCTAGAAGCACAATATCTATATACAGCCATTCTACAGATGCTGTACAACTTATTTTGGTATTTGACCAAATAGATGAGCCCTTGAATGATAGATGACCTGCTGAAAATTAAGTTGGAAAAAAGAATAGCAAGTCAAGAAAAATGGGTAAAAAGCTGATTGAAAAGTTAGAAAGTAAAGCTAAAGGGTTAATATGCATTTAAGGTTATGTTGTATAAAAAATAAAAAATAAAGTGTTTTTCATGAATTTCTTAATATATTCGGGCAAGTTTGTGTTTCTTATTAATACATTAACACTAATTTTTGCCATCAAAATATCCATATTTTTTTAATGTTACAAAGATAATAAGGTCTCGTGCTGGATTCCAGTATCACACTACAAAAATGATCTAAAAAATTGTGAAAATGTCTTAAAATAAGTGTATTCACCCTTAATTTGAGCAGGTAAATAAGTAAATCTCCCAGTGGAAGAAGCATTTTTATCCTTAAAATCAAATTATTTGATATTATGCACTTGAAATAGGAGACTGCACTTTTTTTCCTTATTTTAAATCTAAATTTTGTTATTCCATTTGCAAAGTGTCTCATTTACCTGCTCAATTCAAGAAAAAATGCACTTATTATAAGAGAAAATTACTTAATTTAGATATTTAAAGTCTTTCACAGAGTGCCCTATAAAGGGTTAAATAAAGTTTCTACTGAGAAATTATATATTTTTTTGTCAGTATCATTTCTACTCTTCGCCCAGAGTAGAAATGATAGAGGAGAGAGGAAGATTTAAGCAAACACCAAGAAGGCTAAAGAAGAAGGCCATAATATAATTTAAATGTTGATTTTTTTTATTTTTTCTATGATTCGTCTTTTCAAAGGTGACATTTTTACAATAAAATCAAAACCAGGGTGTTTATAACTTAATCTGCTTTACAAAGGTTGAACTAATGTTCTTTATATGCTTCAAATTGTCTCAATAGATCTGCTTTGACTGCACACAATTAATGCAGCAGGATTGTTCTCGTTTTCTCTCTTCAGCGGTTTATATTGTAAGTCCAGCCCTGTGTCCTCGGTCCTCGAGGGCCAATCCAAGTCTCATTTATATGCCTTGTAAGTCCTGTTCCCCATGTTGTTGTAATGCAAGCTACAGATCCATGTGGCCTATTTGTTAGATGGTGGAAACCTTTGAAGTCTGAGCTTGTAAATATGCATCTGTTCCTAAAACCAGTTTAGCTTGTTAAATAGCCCATTAAAATAAAATAACCAACTTATGTTGTTTTGCCCACCAAACACTTTCTTCAGAGATGTTAAAGAGCGCAGTGTTCCATTCCTCCAGGAGCAGTTTTTAGCCACAAGTCGTCAAGCAGTGTTCCCACCACCGCTCGTTAGCTTATGTTATTAGCCAAGCTGCCTCCAGTGCGACTGTGCTGGACATTATGTGGGCACGTTTGGGTTTGGTGGAGCGCACACGGCCAACTTCTGAAGCATTTTACACACAGTGTAGTCTGTAAGAGCAGGAGAGTTTGAAGAAAAACAGGCAGATTTGAAGTCTGTAGAGGCCTATTTATATGTTTTGTTGCTCATAATAGTATTTCTGTGGCACTTTTTTAGTGTTTCTACTTTGCTTTAGGCTTTATATCATATAATTCCCCCCATTATAGAGTAGAAATGGGTTCAAATACACCCTGCAGACATTTTCAGATTCCTGATCCTTGCTCTCTTTACGCCTAAGTGTTTTTCTTCTGTACTGCTTCTACTTTAGAGTTCTGCATTTGATAGTTGTTTTCCTATATATTTAAAAGACGAACATGCTTGCTTTGTTGCAGTTTGAGCCTATTTAAAGAGTTTTCAAAGACAAGATTTTAGGAAATGCTATGTTTTTTCTTATAATTATTTAGGTGTAATTATGGTTTAAAGAGAACATTCAGTTGCTTTAATAAGAAACAAAGTCTTAGTTAATACAGTTGCCCTAATTCATTTTGTTTCAGATTTCATTAGGACAAAAGTATCTTCTTTCATTAATTAAAAGGCCCTTTATCTTTAACCACCTGATTTTTTTTTTCTTTATTTGAGCTTCTTCCAAGGCCCCTCTCAATATATCTGTTGCTGTATTCAAACAAACTAAACTAGGCTAATGAATATTGTTGATGCAGTTTATACGGCTCCTTATAAAAGCTCATTACACTGTCTCACCAGCTTGCAGAAAAGTGCAGCATTTCCATAGTTTTTTGTGGGGGTTCTGCAGTATAGCTAGTCGATTCAGTAGAGAAAATCCCTTGAAAATCCATTGACTGGACTGATCTGAACATGACGAGACCCATTTCACTGTTTCACTTGCTGTAAGAGTTATTTGGGCTGTGTGTGTGCGTGTGCGTGTGTGTGTGTGTGTGGGGGGGGGGGGGGGGGGGGTATTCCTCCTTCTCCCTAATCTTAAGTCTTTTTCAGACTCCACTTGTTTGGCCTCCAGGGTTATTTTATATTTATTTTATATCCATCAATACTCACATTAATTCTGCAAATAGGACTGCTTGGGACTTTCTTTGAACAACTCCAACCTATTTATGGTGTGAACAACTTAAATTTGTTTTTTCCGCCTTGGCTCTGCATCTCTGCTGCTCCTCCAGAGTCACCATAAGCCTATTTGCTGCTGCTCTGAATAAAGCTCTGCTTAAACATTTTAAAATCTTTAATAAGCAATGCTAATATCTATAGTAAGTGACCCTGAGGAGGTTGGAATTAGGGTTGTATTTGGAATTTAGGGTTTGACATATCATTTTGAAGAGGATTTTACACATTTGCAACTTAACATTCGCCATATTTCTATTTGTAAATAATTTTGAGTTTTTTTTCTTTTCCCTTTAACGTTAAAAGAAAGGTTTATCACAAAATATGAAGTCAAAGTTTCATAGTGAACTTTTTCTCTCTGAGGAGACACCAGATTCACTACTCAGGTAAGGTTAAATTAGTCCAATCCTTAAAAAGTTTGGGTGTTGAACAAAACAGCAGTGAAGTGGATGGAAAGAGACATTTGGTTTAAGTTGTTCTAAATTAAATCCCTCTTTGAGAAACCAAAGGTAATTAAGTCCTTCACAGTCAGATGATACATTGGTAATTCCTTTCCTTTCTTCCTCCTTTGTGGAGTGTTTGTTCATGCTCCTATCTTCCTCTTCTGACTTATGGTGTCTTTAGAAAACATTAGCATTCCTCTGCAAAGAGGTTCAAGCCCTGCAACATGTGTCAGGAGGTCAGTGCACACACACATCTAAGCTGTCATCCTCATTCTAGGGCTGATAACCTGTGTGTGAATGAACATGGGGCACAGGCTGTTTCTGCAGTGTTTGTGTGTGTGCCCCCCTCCCCCTAAGACAGATAATGATCAATCATGATAATGGAGTTTTAATGGCTGCAGTAAAAAAAAGCAAAACAGACCCTCTCTGTGTAAGAGACACACATAACCCTTTTCACCTTCATCTTCCCTTCTTTCCTTAGACCCTTCTCAGTCAATCAGAATAGGATCTTTAACCTCATGCTGTGAACTCCTTCACCTGTCACTTTAAAAAGGCTAAACTACCGTATCATACGTTCTGTCAGGAAGGACGAATCTGGCCTCTTCATTCTCTCCCCTTACATTAATCTGCCCCGTTTTTTTCAACCACACACTTTGATTTAAAACAGAGCATCCAAATTCATAAAAACTGAAGCTGTTCCTGCAGTAGAGCTTTAGATTTAGACGCAGATGGAGCATTTATTGCTTAGCCTCAAGTGGGACTTTCTCATTGGGGGATGGAATTACAAAGCCCACTAAGTAGCTTAACAATAAACCAGATTTCAATAAAGAATAGTGTCGATATTCTGCATAGAAATTGAAAAACATCAAGTTACTATCAGTCAAATGATTGAGTTATCTAGTCTTACTATTAGAGGGATATTAATAATGAGAATAAAATGCGTAATTCATATTTCCAATGAAAAATTTAGACCAGTACTCGCAAAAATCTCTTATTGACCAACTAAATCCCTCTAACCGGTGTACATCTATACTTGAGCTGAAACAATTAATGGATTAATCGTTTACTGGAGTCTAGAGACTCTAAAACACACCTTTAGCTGACGGAGCGACACACTTAGAGAAGTAATTATATCAAAACTGTTAAAAAATATATAAACATTTAGCATGTAAGATAAAAAAATTATTTATTTGTCAATATTTTCCACCCAGAACTCATCAAATGGAAAAGTTTTGGTTTCAACTGGTTTAATTTAATAAAAAATCTTCTTTAATTAACCTTTAGCTGTCAGATTATGAATCGATTAATCGAAAAAATAATCAACAGATTAATCGGATTTGGAAAAAAATTGTTAGTTGCAGCCCTAATCTATACCTATTAGATATTTGTATCTAAGGAAGAGACTAAATGTAACCTTGAAAACAACAAAACCTTTGAAACAAGCAAGAATTTACACAGCAAAACAGAGAACAAGCTTGATGGTTGGCAAATAATTATTAAGAAGTGCTAAAACTTAGGGGGGAATATTGCTTTTTTTTTTTTGATACAGACTAAGTTCAATTAAATGTCTTGCAGCTCACACATGAAGCAGAAGTCTGTAATCAAACAAAAGCAAGATAATGAAAATGTAACATCAAGAAAGGGACTAACACTTTATTTCTGTGTTGCAATCTTTATCTTTTCTGATCCTGATATAAAAAAATTAAAAAATCAATTATCGGTTCATAGTTCTTCTCCTGTTCATTTGTTTGTACTAAAGCTGTTCTTTTTAACCCATTTCTGGCCTATTTTGGACTGATTTTGTCAAACATGGGTCAAGGCCGCGTGAAAAAGCTCCACTAAACCAATTATCTCTTCTTAATCGTCCCTTATCTTTACTGCCGTGTTGTTCAGAAAGATTGCAGCTTAAAATGCAAAGCTATTAAGTTGAATTCCCTAAAAACACGGTCAATTTGATGCTGGCGATGTCACTGGGGTTCGCTGGAAAATAAAGCCTTCCCTCAATCGAAACACTCTCAAAGGTCTCTGTGGCCTGATAGGGTTAGAAGAACTGATATGAAAGGATGAAAATGATAAAAATCTGGGTGAAAACTGTCACGTAACAGATAACCTTGATAAGAGTTGGACTATGTGCTGAAAACTCCCCGCTCCTCCTCAAATCGAATTTCCCTTGCCTGTTATATGGTTGAGATTCCTGAAAGCTCTGATAATGCTGCATAGTTTTCTCCCTTAAATTCAAAATTGCCCCTAAAATCTATCTTCCTTTTTCTCCTCAGAGGTTTTTGGGTGGTGCACAGTAGATTTTCAAAGCATGTGTTTCCTATATCCATCACCTGGAAAGAGTGAATGAGTCAGACTGATTGTTTGGAGCGTATTGGGGGTAGTCACCCAAATGGGCCTAGAGTTACTCTTCTAACATGGCATTAAACTGTCCCGCATATTTTCTCTGAACCGTTTCTTTTATTGTTGTGTTTTCCCCACATCTGTGTTCATTGAAACCCCCCCTCACCACATTTCACCAATGGAGATAAAATTCATATTGCAGATGATGACACCGCTGCCGGGTATGGATAAGCTGGTCTGTTTTAGACATTTACTACCCCATCACCAATTACTTGAGTGATTGCTTTTCCCTAAAGGAGTTTCATGACTGAGAAGACAAAAAGCAGTTTCCTCCTTGGGTCAAATGGATCATAAACCCCTTTAAAAACCCCAAATGGCACACCGTCAGCACTGTCTACATGTTGCGTTGCTTAGTTCTGCTCCTTACATTGTCCCTTTTACACAGTAAACATTTGCAAACTGAGTAAATATATCCAAAATATATATTTTTATTTGGATTTCATCTTATGGAGGAGCATAAACTAAAAGCAAAAGGTCAATAATGAAGCTCCTAAAGCTGCATATCTTGTTTTATGTCTCTACCAGCTTTCATACATTCCTCCTATTTAGCTCAACCTCTGTCCGAATGAATGAAACTTAACCTTTCAAATCCTTGCACAGATTTTCTGTTGCTTTTTAGTTTGTGACTAAACTAGCCTATCTTAGGAATCCTTGTCCCGTTCTAAGCTCAACCTTCCCTCCAGTCTAAAGTCATTTCTAGCATTTCCCTATATTTGGCCTCTTATATTTCCTCATTAACTCTTTGAAACGTCCCTCATGCTGCTGAAGCAAAGCTTTCCCTCAGCATGATGCTGTTCTTAACGCCTTTGACCAGATCGGTGTGTTTCCTGCAGGGATCATGGCGAGCTGCAACCATTTGCAGTCTACTTACCTTCTTGACGTTCTTCCATTAGTACGAAACTTGTGGTTGATTCTCCCTCCTGAGCTAAAGGTCTTTGCAGCTCCTGCAATTAGATTTTTCTAAGATTTAAGTTGACAGTTGAAGTAGATGAAATTAGATGGTTTTCTAATATTTATTTTATAAGAATCTGTTTCTGTAAAAACTGACTTGCTTTGTCGGCAAACAATATTAGTGATAAATAGATATGAAAATAAGCGAAAACTGCTAATTAGAAGGAAGCTGCATCTAAGCGACTAAGCATCTATAAATAGATGCTTAGTCGAATAAATATGTTTTAGTTTGTATATTTTTTGATCATCATGTAATCAAATTCAGTTCAACAGTTTGGAATCAAGCATCACAAACTGAAGCTGCCAAGACCGCCAGAATTTAATAGAAATGTTTAAAACTGGTTTCAGATATCCTAATTTGTATCCCCTGGTTTGAGCCGAGATTCAGTAAAAAAAAAAAAAAGTTAACTATTTCAGTCTCTCCAATAATAAAAACGGCCCAATATATGGATAATAAGCAATATATGCATGTCCTTTATAGGGAGGGTTTCATTAATCATTAGTATTATTGCTTGGAGCACTTTTACACATGAATAACGCCACTGTTATATATAAAACCACCGAAGGTTTTCTGGCTAAAGGATGAGAGGAGAGTGGAGAGGTTCAGATATAATGAGGGGATATTTGCCAGTATCTGACCCAGGCCTCACACACACACACCATGGTAAATGTAGGCTTGTGTTACATGACTGTTTGTGCGGCACTCTTATTGATACAGATGTATCGGTCATTAAGCCAGTTAGATTTGACGTCTCAGCTCGACCGTGGCCAAAGAAAATAACAGCGTTGCTCTGCTACAGAAATGTTCCAGAGAGAGAGCCTCGCTGTGGTGTTTTCAGATTACAGACTCATGTGTTTAAATGTCTGTAGTTGTTTTGTGTCTGACTTCAAACATGCTTAGTAGTTACAAACGGCAAACCTCTAACCACTGGGCTACATTGGACTGGAGGCAGAGGTTACTGCCCTACGCCATGACGCCCTCCTCCTCTCTCGATACTTGGCTCCATCCTGCTCCTCTGTTTAATCCTCTAGAGACCCTCATTTCTCTGCTGTCAGCAAGAACTACCCCCCCCCCCCCAGCCATATTAATGTTGGGAGTACAGCATTACATAATGACTGCGTTAGTAACGGAGTTACGTTCCTCCGTGGGTCCTTCCCCCAAAGTTGAGATGTTTCTCTCTCGTTCCCTCTGAGTTCCAGTCGTGCCTCAGCATGTAGGTGTCCTCTGATTGGTGGATTGCTGGTAATCTGTCAGACCAGCATACCCATAGTCAATACCCGTTCATCCCTTTAGTTGTGTACAAAAAATACACTTTAAACTACCTCATAAATCCCTTTAGTCATGTACAAAAAAAAAGAAATGTTAAACTTTTTGGTGTTTGTTTTTTTTTTAAGCGTATGGCGATCTAATCTTAAACTGTTTTTTTGTACATGAATAAAAGGATACACCCCTGTCGAGGTAGTTTGAAGTGTATTTTTCGTACAAAGCTAAAGGGATAAACAGGACCAGACATCTAACATCTTGCGCATGCACATTGACTATGGGTATGCTGGTCTGACAGGGTATGCTGGTCTGACTGGGTATGCTGGTCTGACTGGGTATGCTGGTCTGACTGGGTATGCTGGTCTGACAGGGTATGCTGGTCTGACTGAACACCGGTCCCACTTTGTCCATATCAGTTGTTCTGTCCTTGGCGAAGACACCTTCACCAATCTTGCATTCTGTTGGTGGTCAGAGTCGATGTAACGGCAGCCTCGTCTCTAATAGTGTCTCCCTAAATCGCCTTTGCCAAACACCTTCCATGTTTTTACCATTTTTGGTTATTATTAGGGCTGGGTAAAAAAATCGATTTTGGATCGATTACTTTTATAGTCACGCTTGTGACGTTCACATTCAAATAAGCAGGAAAGATGCTCTCAAGATGACTTCAAGCCAGACAGCTGCAAATATAGCCACTAGTTTGACTGAAGACATTAACAAATGGAGGCTGACAAGCAAACACCCTGTAGTTGTTACAGACAATGCTGCAGATATGGTTTGTGCAGTGGAGATAATGCAGCTCATCCATGTCTGCTGTGCCCACACTGTGTCACATCTGCTTGCTTGTGTGAGGCTTCACTTTTTCACTTTTCACAAACAAGTTTGCACTTTTGAGACCGTTTTGTTCATATCTCAAGTTTAAACTGTCTGATTTACAAGTTTGCACTTTGTTTTTACATGACAGGAAAAAAATAAAATACATCAGTATTTCGAAACACAGTTGAACCACTTTCATTATTGTAAAAACAGATTGAATCGAAATTAGTCGATTTAGAACTGTATGAATCAAAATCGAATCGATTCAGGACTTTGGCGAAAATACCCAGCCCTAGTTTTATGCACATTTCAAACCTCTAGCTGCCAATTTAGAGTAAAACAAAATGAATTTAAAGAGTATTTCATCTTCTTTATTACTCCATCTACTTGTGCAACGCTGGCAGCTGAACAGCCCCATGGCGTAAGGCTGCCACCACCATTTGGATTTGAAAAATCTCAAAACCATCTGTCATTTTGACAGATAGAAATTCACACCCTGACCCCTTGGTGGCTAAAGTGCAATAATGATCTGTTTGAGGCAAAACTCCCAAAACTAATGAAAACAGCCTTGTAGGAATCCAACTTGACGCATTTAATTACACAGTTTAGGTCAATACAGAAGAGGAGGAATTTTGAGACGATGCATTCAGGCCACATCAGGTAAGTTTTAGTGCAATTGCTTAACTTCATTATTTTATGTTGAGTTTTTTTTTATAATTGCAGAGAAAAGTTATAAATATACATCATGGTTGAGGTAGATTAATCGTTCTTGACATGGATTGTGATAAAAATGTTTAGAAATGCTTTATTATTATTTAAAAATCAGTCAAAATGACAATTAAGAAAGTCTATGGGAACCTCTTGTGTTTTTCCAGGGCAGTTGTGGCTAACGTAGCTTAATTAACATATCAGAGTGTGAATGGCTAAATGTTGTTAAAAAGCTTTGGGGTCTTCAGACAAGACAGAAGTCCTTTACTATTTCCAGCTACAGCTATTTTGGTAGTTCAGAGCGCTGGGATAATGGGTTTTGTTCAACATGCCCAGAAAGACAGTGTACCTATGTGTTCTCTTAAGAAGCGTTTCACATTCAGAGCCATAGCTGGACCGAGCAGGATCAGACCGCAGCCCCATCAGAGCCTCCTCAGCCTGAAACTGTTGCTCCTGTGCGTCACTACCCACCCCCTCTATGGAGGGCATGTGGCTGCTTAGGAGTCATGCTTTGTGTCTTTCTGCCTGGAAGAGCTAACCTGACAATCAGATTGATGTGTAGAACTGAGTTGAGTTCTACGTTATCAATCTGGGATGGCTGCTGTTTAATCTGTGTTTAAAAAAAAGATGGACATTTAGTACAATGCTTAAAACTGATTGGGTGACGTGGCAGCTAGTACCGCCTTCTGTAGTACAATTTCAGCCAATCGACAGGATGATCACAGTAGGGTTCATCTGCAGCTTCTTGCGTGTTTTCACAACTAGTGGAGTAAGCTGTTAAATCAACCTTTTTTTCCAAATCCCATCTTCAAATGCACAAAGCGCTTCTCTTTTCTTAACGAGAAATTGGCGCTAATTTAGGTCCAACCGAGTCAATTACGGTATCAACAGGTGAGTCCTCCAGCGTAGTCCTGTCTGTAATGTCCGGTAAGGCCTCTCTGACTTTTTTTCCAGCGTTTCATTGTCATTACTCTGTCATACGTACAGAGCAACAAAATTAAATCTCTGCATTTAACCCATCCCCTTAAAGAGCAGAGGGCTGCTATCGTGCAGCGCCCGGGGAAGCAGTGTGGGGGTTAAAGGTCTTTCTTAGGGACCCAGAGTGGCAGTCTGTGGGAGTGGGGCTTAAACTCAGAACCTCAGAATTCCAAGAGCCATGTCCTAACCACTAGGTTGCCACTCCCCAAAGCAGGCATTAGCGTGAAGCGTCTTGCCTAAGGACCCTCACTGGCAGCTCATGACTATCATCATTCATACATCTCCCGCCCCAAAAACCACTGCTGGCATGTCATTGGTCGGACTAACTGATTGTCACGAGACGGACGTATTATTAGGAATCTTGAAACAATCCATCTTGCAGCGCAAAGTTATGGAAGAGCTGCTTACTCCCAAAGCCAGGTCAACTTGTCGTTTGCTGCTCTTGGTTTCAAAACTTTGTAACATTCTCACCTCCAGTTGACCAACTGGAATATTTTGGCTGCCTGGTTGTTTACCAGCTAAGGTTGAAATGCTATGAAAAGGTATGGAAAGAAAGTAAATAAAATAAAATCTTATCAGTTCTTCTTCTTGTTTCTTTTAGTTGGAGGCGGAGTTAGCACTGTGTGAGAGGGAGGGGGCGGAGCTCCAGGAGTATGCCAATCAGGTCCTGCAGCAGATCGCCGACCGATGCCCGGACATTTTGGAACAAGTCGTCAACGCCTTGGAGGACAGCTGCTGACTTTGCACACACACACACGCACACACTCAGAGTGAGACTGAGTTCACACTCATTTGCATGCAAAATTAAAAAAAGAAAAAGGAAAAATTGAGCGTGCACACACAAAAAGAATCAAACATCTCCTGCAAGCTGCCACAATCTTCCTGAAGCAGAATGATCATCATTGTTGGAGATGTTCTCTGTGCTTTAGTTTACGAAGACTTTTGGTACACTTTATGAGAGAAAAATACATTTCCATTGCCAGCTGAAGGAAATGGTGTTCCTTGGTCAGTCTAAAGTGCTTAATTGGCAGATTCAATCAGAATAGATATATTTTTCTAACTCTTCTTAGAAAGAAAGCACCTGACCATCTGTTCCACTCACCATAAGTCCTGGCAGACTGCGGTTCCACTGTGGGAAAACGTTTTCAACCTGAGACTGAAGCTTCATAAAATGATCCAGGCTGTTTCTGATGCTAGACTTGCACGTTTTTGCCACATTTTTTTGATTAGTTGAAGTATTTTTATTTCAGCTGCCTTTTGCTCTTTGCATCATTTGCTGCTATAATGTTTTTTTTTTCTTTTTAACATTTAGGCCTTTTTTGTTTTGATTAGAAAGTCCTTAAATTCCTCAGTACCTCCTTCGCCTACAGGCACCTTGGAAAGGATTGATAAAGAGCTTCAAAAGTGCATTTTTACAGCAGGATAATTATTTTTAGCTCTGCTGTTCATAGTACTTTGTACAGCCTTCTTTTGCCCATTCGAGAGCTTATGGTCTTTATATCACAAACTCAGAGCAGGTGCAGTGAGATATTGCATCATATATCTTTACACTGTCTCTCTATGTCGCCCATTTGTCCTTACGGTGGTTATTTCCCAAATGTTTGAGTTTATTATCCTGTTAAAATGTATTTTTTCTACCACACTTTGATTTACAATGTTTCAGTATTACCTGGCATTTGTGATGCCCTGCAGTCTAACTTTAATTTTAAACATTAAAATCAGCCTCTTTTAATACTAAAAATTTAAGGCAAAAATGAACAATTGTATCTGTTAATTTTTAAAATTAAAACACGCCTTATTAAAATGTCATGTTTTCCTCTCATAGTAGATGAGAGAAACCCGCCTCCGTTTCATTTCATGTTTAGACCCAAATGGAAAAAGAAGTAGGTTAATAACTAACTAAAAGTTTTAAAGACACATTTAGGAAGTAAAATATCAGCAAAAAAAAAATTTTGCTGCATTTTGTTTCCAGGTAATATTAATATTCTTTTACATTTTTTTCTCCTTCTTAATAGATGTAATAAAATAAAAAATAAAAAAAAACTCTTCGCCCACACTGCAAAAACGATCTAGAATTACGTAAAAGTTTCTTAAATTAAGTGTATTTACCCTTAATTTGAGTAGGTAAATGAGGTAGTTTGCCAATGGAATGAGTATTTTTACTCTTAAAATAAGATAATTAGATACTATCCACTTGAAATAAGACAATGCAATTGTGTTTTCTTATTTTAAGTGTAAATTGTCTTGTTCCATTGGCAAAATGCCTCTTTTACCTCCTCAATCCAAGAACAAATGCACTTATTTTAAGAAAAAATGACCTATCTAGGTTTAGATTTTTTTCAGTGCATACCTTTAGTGTTGCATAATGACTTTCTACCCATCCTTCCCAGAGGTGCACACAGCTGTGCAATGTGAGGGTGCTCCAGTTGTAAGTTGGATTTTCCGTTGTTTAAACTGTAAAGGAATATGTCTAACTGATATCATGAAGTTGTAATTTGTCGTTGCTCATGAACAACAATGAATCTCGCAGTAGAAACTTTATTCAAACACAGATGTACTGTAGATATAGACCACGTCTCAACTTCTGGAAAACCAACATCTTCTGTTCAGGTTAGTCGTCCTTTAAAACCTCGTCCTTCACTCTGTCCATTTAAGCGTTAAGAGGTAAAATCTGAACTCACTGAAAGGTCACCGTTTCTGAGAATAAAGGAAGTAAATGTTATATACAGATATGTTTTTCTTGTTTCTTTTGAAAGTGTGCATTAAAGTATTATCATATATCTGTTGGTCTGATTCATGACGTGTCAAAAATCCTTTTCTTTTGTCAGTTTGTGAATAATTGGTTTGTATGGATGTATGCTTAACCTGCAGCAGCTGTTTCCCACCAGGGAGACAGATTCATCTCGTTCTTGTTCAGTTTGGCACTGACAGTATTAGCATGGTTCAGATTATTATTTTTAATCAGATGTGTGATTGTTGAGACTTCTTTTGTCTTTTAAAAAGTCACCTGGTTGGAAACAAAGCTTGAAGATTTGGATTTATGTTTTCAGATCTAACTGGTTTTCAGGTTTTTTTATGCGCACATGAAAGCCGCTGGCTTCTTTAATTAAACATGTTTTTCGGATGGTTTATAAAACCTGTGTGTCTTATTTAAAGAAAAAAATCTGTCAGATTTAAGCTTGCGTGTTGTTCATTCTTTCGTTATTGTTTCTACTGTTTCTGACCGATACCATAAAGGTCGGTGACTGCGACTCGCTCTGAACTTGTGGACACATGAGAGAAATAAATAAATGAATGCTTTATCTTCACTCTTGTTTTAAGTCCTGTCAGTTTTTATGATTTCTTCTCTTGTTTTTGAGTTTCTGTTTAGACATGTATTGATAACAGGCCCCATTTAGGCTGCACATGGAAGAAGATAGAGGAGGAACGGGTGCAGGGGCCAGTGTCTGCAAGGAAAGGTAACAATGTACCACGTATGTTTAGATTAAATTATACTTTTTATATTTAAGAATGAACTGAGGATAAAATAAATAATCTTTTTCTATTTCTAAAAAGGAAATACGGGCTAGAGCTTTAAACTTTTTAAATTGCTGTAATCTACAAAGTCTTTACTAACTATATGAATCTAAACCTCCATGAGTATTTAGATTAAAACAACAAGGTCTAAGAAATCATATTGCATTTTTTATCATTAAATAAAAGTGGTTTCACTTTCCTGTTGGAAGAGCGCGTTTTGACCCCAGCAGCCGCCCTTTTAGGGAAAAAAAAACATTGGTTCCACCCATCGTTCTTAATCTGGGACACAAGTATTACTGGAAGCACTTGGACTGCATTTTAAGAGGTTCTAAAAATGAGAAAAATGCAAACAAATCAATCGTAAAGAAGAGCCAATGAGCAGAAAGAGAAATGCACGGCACAAACTGTAGCAGACGATTTGAACCAGGAGTGATCTTTGAATTTAGCTCTAAAAGCAGAGCTTAGATGAATGAAATTAAATTAATCTCAGCTGCTTGAAAGCAAGTAGGATTTTTCCACTGAGCTGCTCAGTTATCAGGCTAACTGTAATACAATCTCAAGTTTTTTTTATGAAATTTAAAAATCATTTAAATGTAGATAAACTTTGTTTTGTTTTATTTTCCATCAGATATAATTAATTTCTATTTTTAAAGCAGCCATGTTGAATTTTAAGCTCTGATTAGGTGATAGACACAAAGCTTTCCCATTTGGAAGTCCACCTTTAGGGGATCTGCCTGCTAACTTTATAAATGTCATCCTCTGAATAAAAACAAATATTGAAGAAGATGAATTACCCTTCAAATTAATTTGGTTTCACCTCAAATTGACAGCTAGAAGTTTACAACTTGGAACAAGTTTGATGTTTCCCATGCACATTGAAGCTGGTTTTAATATGGATGCAGCAGGAAAACGTTAAGCTTCAGTAATGGCCGCAGCCCGACTCTGTTAAAATTTTATGGACACCAGCGCTGCATGTATCGAAGCATAATATCATATCCTCTCCTCACAGACTCTCCTCTGGTTTCCATTCGCCTCCTCCATTTCCCCTCTATCTCCTTCCACATGCAGACTAAACGGTGCCTGTTATCTTGTTGCGAGTGGTTTATTTTCCTCTCCGCCTACTTTGGGGACATGATTGCATACCCCAGGCCTCTTTATCTGAACCTGCATCCTTCAGAAAGGCTTCTTCTCACACCAGTTCTTCAGCACACAGACACAGACTGACCCCCGCTGTGCCATCCGCCTGGAAACTCTTTGACTTTTTGGATCTTAACGGCGACTCAGTCAGCTTCTGGGGGTATGCAAACAGATTAATGACAGAGAAGGCCTCCCACAAACATACACAGTCTTAATGGATGTTTGGTAGATGCTCACTGAACCAGAAAATGTGCTTCAACAGACCTGACTTTGACCCTCACCTGACGCTTGACCTTCCATTCAGGTGAATGTGCTCCCTCTCTTTCTCACCATGCTTTAAAAAACAACCTCCCGACAGTCTGTAAATGTAACATGTGTTTACCCCCACATATGGCAGCGCTCCCTGTCTGTGTGCATGATTTCTGCAGAGGCTTCTGTTTTCTCCATCTACTGTCCCAATAAAAGCCAGCGGAGTGAGGCAGAGGGGATGGACGGAGCGAGCGGGAGGAGGAAGAGATACGGCTGTATGAGTCTCTGATTTATGTGATGGAAAGAGATAGGTGGAAACATGGAGACACACCACACTGAGCAGCAAGCATCATTTTATCATCCCTGCTCAAGTTCTTTTGAATTTGTTTCAGAGTGCAGAAAGTGAGATTCCTGAAAATGAATATTAACAGAAAAAAATTGTCTTGAGAATGAAAAGCTTCTTTTAACCATAAACCTTTCAAAAATGGCATTCATTTCTTAATCGGTAAAAAATTATGTACGTTTGAAAATAAAGCCATATGAGATGAACAAGTATTTGATATCTAAGATTAAATAAGGTTAATTGGATTTATTACTAACAGCAAATAAACTTTAGATAAAACCCAGAACATTTAAAAAACAAATATTTTACATAAAATGTATTAATTTTATGAAACTGCTCCAATAAGAGCCTTACTTTACCAAATAAAAACATTTTTACCTACTCATCCATAAGTATTTATTCCTGTGTAGTTTGACCTGCAGACTTAGAATTATTGCATGAACTGATTTTTTTATAATGTTTTAATATATGTAACAAACAGTTTAACATCAGAAAAAGTAAACATGTTCATCCTAAATGGCTTCAATCAGCAGTTTAATGTGTAAATAATCTGATTGATCAGTGTCTGGCCTGATATTATTCTGTAAGAGATTATTTAGGGAAATTCTTTACGATGGTACTTTAAGATTTAGTCCTTATTTTCTGCAAACAGAAAAATATTTTTCCTGTTTGCATCAGTATGAGAAAAAAATCTGAAATTGAGTTAACCCTGAATAATTTGTTTATTTTAGTTTTAAAAATGAACAGTTTCAAACACTAAAACATGATATCGAGAAAAACACTCAAAGTGCAGACCTCCGCCAAGCAGCAAATTTTGCCCGAAATTCAGACTATATCTAAAACTCACACATGATTTGGATAATTACCAAATTTTCCAAATTCTTTGGCACGAGGAACACCCTTTTGTATAAATGTCCATAAAATCCGTTCAGAACTTTTCAAGTTATCCTGCACACAGACAGGCGAACAAACTCTCCTAAAATATAAACTCCTTGGTGGAGGTAATGATATTATTGATAACATGAATTAATTGTTGTTATCATAGAAAGATTATAAAGTCAGTCTCATATCTTAACCAAAATAGTCACGTTAGCCTGTTTTCTATATTTCTGCTGCTATAGGCTTAGGCTGCTGGAGGATATAGGGACCACTTTTCATCATTCTGTTTCATTCCATCTCTATTCTCCCATTCTGATGTATATTTTAGTTGATCGCCTAACTTTATGTTATCTCTGCTTTTTCTTGTCATAGTAGCTTCATCTAGTCTGTTCCTGTTTGAATGTCTGCCTGGCTGTGTCTTTCCTGGACTTGGCCACCTGTGGAACTAGTTATTTACCTTTTTAGTTATGTATGTTTTGTATATTTGCTTCTTTTTATACAGTATGTCTGCTTTTCTCTCCTTGAACCCCAGTCGGTCTCTGCAGAAGACCACTCAAACTGAGCGTGGTTCTGCTGGAGGTTTCTTCCTGTTAAAAGGGAGTTTTTGTTGTCCAGTGTGGTCAGTGTGAGGAATTGCTGAAGAGTCAACGAAAAAATGCAAGCGACTATCATTGCTGCAAGTTCATCCAGGAGGAGTGCAGCCTGTAAATCAATGACTGGATGCAATCAGCTGGTTTTCCTTAATGGAAACTTTTAACTTGTGTGAAAGTATTTTCTCTGTAAATTGTTTCAATATGACGTGTTGTGAACATGCACTATATGAATAAGCTTAATTGAATTGAATTAAAGAGCATCTAATATAGGTAAACATGCATATTCCTTAAAAAAGGACCCAGAACTTTACCAGGCTTTTTAAATATTAGCATGGTTATTAGACTGGCTTCTGCTCAGGTTGCATGTCTGCAGCCTGCTCTAGTGGAAGTGGAAATGTCTCAAATTAAGCAAGTTTGTAAGCAAGGAGAATCTGCAGGAGCCCATTTCCTGACAGCTAACCAGCAATATGGAGTAACAGGTGTGGGAGGAGCAGCACAGGGTTAATCTGTTCTCTATACAGCAAGTGAAACCTTTAACAATCATCTCAAATTTGATTAATTTTGAACTTCAAACATAATATATTTAAATAAAAGTCAGCATAATGCAAATAGGAATACTTCAAATTAAATGTTAAAGGCATTCAAATGATAACTGTTTTGACTAAATATATTATTATAAATATTTGTATTTGAGTACTATTTATTTACCTAGAGATATTTTATGACCAAGCATCTAAATTATTCTACAAGTTATTCTTTAAAAGTGAAACAGAAGGCCTGAAATCGGGTTTTAATGTTGCCGCTCAGAAGAATGTTCAACAGATTTAATTTAATCTAAATTTGCCCCTGTAGTGAGTAGATTATGCCTGCTGCTCTATTTTACACTGAAATCGGGTGAAAATGCTGTACAGTGTGTGGGATGCGATGCAAAGAAGTACTGCCAACAGCGGCGTAGGAAGCGGGGGGGACGGGGGGGACATGTCCCCCCCAATATAAAAGCCAGGTGGATATGTCCCCCCCAAAAATTGTACCGCAAAATATTAGATTTTGACAATTTTTTAACTATCGTGCTTTTATTTTGAAGGCGCAGCATAGCGTTACGTCACTGTACTCCCCCTCCCCTCTGAACTGTTGAGTGTTTGAGCACTCAGAGGGAAACAGCGATACAGAAAGTCAGAAACTTGTGAATGAGGTAAAATGGTCTGTCGGGAATGCTGCTATGAATATTGCTTATTTATAACGTCTTGTTGTCAGTTCACTTTCATATATAGAAACTGAATCTTTTTGGTTTAGGCATCTTAGTCTTGTAGGAAGAGGATTAGGGCCACTGAAAAACGTTAACTGATTTTTAAATGTTTTTTTAGTTTAACATTGGGGGAAAAGTCAGAATTCTGACTTTTCTCAGAATTCTGACTTTAATCTCAGAATTCTGACTTTTTTTTCTGACTTTTTTTCTCAGATTTCTGACTTTAATCTCAGAATTCTGACTTTTTTCTCAGAAATCTGACAGATGATTAATATTTCTAATCAGTTTACAGTTTTTTTTTGGTGGGGGGAGGGGGGACTATACAGATATATAAAAACAAGAAGGTCTACCTAAAAAATAACCAGAATATATGTTTAGAGTAAAGATTGACTAGTGTTTACACAAGCACACAATTTCAAATCTGCTGAGCTTGCTGTGCAAGAAAATGTAAAATATACGTATAAAGAAATATAAGAAATATAACAGGAAGTACTGCTAAAACATAAACTAAATGTTAAATAATGTAGATATTGGTTTAAAAAATTCTTCAGATTTGGAAGGAATACATTATTTTGAAATTAATCCACAAATCTGGTAAAAAAAAATAAATAAATAAGTAAAAAAGTTGCACTTTTTTACTTGAGGAATTTGTTGAATAACTTCATAATTATGAGTTTAACTAGTTGGAGGTAATGCTACACTTCTCTGCTTCCTGTCCTGCTCATAAAAGGTAAACATTATAAACCCACCATTAATTTTCTACACTATTTGGAAAACACAACACAAATGTAATATACGAAAAGTATGTTTAACAACAAACATGTTAGCATCAAGCCATAGCCATGTCTATTTTAGAGACTAGCTCTCTTGTTTTAATGACCTTCTGCTCCTCCATTAATGAGGGGGACCCCTCGGGCACGTAAAAAGTTGCCTAATTCTGTCATTTTCCACCAATGTGTCACTGGCTCTCTCAAACAACTCACATCTTTGTCAGTGAAGCTGAGTGCTCCACATCTCTGCCTTCATGGTGCCCATCTACATTAAGATCCAAAATTCTGAGAAAAAAAGTCTTAATTCTGAAAATAAAAGTCAGAATTCTGAGATTAAAGTCAGAATTCTGAGAAAAAAAGTCTTAATTCTGACTTTTTTCCCGTATTAAACTGAAATAAAATGTAAAAATCACTTAACTTTTTTTTTCTCCAGTGGCCCTAATCCTCTTCCATAGTCTTGGGCTGATCACTCATCCAATATTTAACTGCTAACTTTCTCTAGACGTTTGCCACGCTAGCCAAAATGTTTTTTTTATATATTTTTTTTTATATCTCATTTCAGTACAATGCCACCACCAACTAAAAGGCTGAAACAGCAGTAGGACTTACTCAGATTTTTTTAAAAGAGAAACGTCAGTGTGAGTAACAGTCACCTAACACAACTTGTGTTGAAATTAGCCCGGTCTGGGCGTGCGTTTTACGAGGATTTTTTATTTTTTGCATGGTTTTGATTCGCCGAAATGGACAGATGTTATACCTGTCGCACTCCTGATCGTTAGTTAACCACAGGGAGAATTAATTTTAATTCTTAGCAGCGGCGGCCGCATTGGTTGTACAACCACTAATTAACCAACTAATTAACTTCTGCACCTTTATTTCCTCAAACTGCTGGCTCCTCTTTTTAGACTATAAACAGATTAACACAACATTGACAACTCTGTAGTTTTCTCTGTTCTGTACTGCAAATTGGAATTAAAGGCGCCATTTCTACCAAAGGTCTTGACAGACTGGCGACCTGTCTAGGGTGTATCCCGCACCAGCACCTCCCGACCCCACTAAGGGACAGGGTGTACAGAAAATGGAAGGATGGATGGATTTCTACCAAAGGTTGATAATGCGTTTTTGAACCAGATGCTTCAAAGCACCCTGTCCATAATTCTTCAACACACTGTCACCTCCCTCTGTCAGTCAACCTATATAAATTCATTTTTGACCATTACTGCAAGTTTGACAAAATAAAACATATCAAACTTTGCACTTGTGTGGCCTACTGAATTGTTTTGATTTTCTAGTGCGTATGCGGACACTAAATATGCCAAGGGCTGAAGCCCTTGAAAGACATCTCCCTTTGCTTAATAAAAGACTCCAGTCATTTTGTTTGGTGATATGCTCACATCTTATGAACAAATGCATTATGTACATTTTAAATGCATTATTTTTGCAAACACATTTATAAAGGAATAAAGTAAAAGATTAAATAGCCTTTTTTTTAAGTAGCGTACTTAAGATATGTTTCTGTTGAATATTTACGAATCTCAGATTTCCGACATGTGTCCCCCCCAATTGTAAACATATTCCTACGCCCTTGACTGCCAAACAGAAGTTGGTGTTGGTTTTATCCTGCTGGGAGCAGCAGATTGGAGGAGTTTCCCGCTGCTTTGAGTTGGTGCAGATTGGAAACTTTGCAGTAGCTAAAAATTTGATTTTAATTATCCAGATCCAGTAAAGAAAACTAACTTTAGCAAACTGATTTTTTTATAGAGAAGAATTGTGTATGACTTTACAGGATTGTACAAGATGAAATTTTAGAGAAAACCACTTAGGGTAAGTAAGTATGGTCTCATTTTGTTTTATTTAAAAAGGTGCGTTCACTACTGTGGTAAAAATCATCGAATCACATATGACTGACAAAAAAAGAGAAGAAGATGATTGAGAGAAAATGAAACCGACATCCTGCACAACACATTCAGGCTGGATTGAAGGATTTTGATGCTAAAATGAAGATTAATGACGGTCGTGGTTTGGTTTGCTAATAAATGTTTGCTGAAGTTAATTGATTACTGTAGTTTCTGTTGGATGTGTGTATCAAAGAGGAATGGAGGAGGAAGCTCTTTAAAGGGAAATAAACAACATCATGGAGTAATGCTGCTAAAATAAGCTGTAAGCCACCGACAGGCCAAACATCCTCCAACACTGATGACATTTTCCCTTTCTGTCGTTCCAGTTCTGTCAGTTTTTTTTGCTGCTGAACCACAAAGCGGCGGGGACAGCCTGATTCAGACTTGTTCATGTGGGCAAAGAGACTCACCTTTAAACCCTCAGCTGGCTGGTTTTCAGTCCAAGCTGTCAGAAATTTAGATTAAGTTCAAATCCAGAAAATCTGGCAGCTTTTCCCCCTGCAGACAGGGACAGATTAGAAAGCTACAGGCTTTTAGAAGTCTAGTGGAAACAAAACAACCGTTAACCATGCCAGGAATAGCTTGTAGTTTGTTCCTGAAGATTTTCTAGGTGTTAGATTAGAGTTAAATTTGAACATGTCTCCTTATTTTAATCAGAATGTGTCTTGAGATCATGACAGATTTAATTTGTAGTTATTTTGAGTGTTTACATGTGTTTTAACAGAACACGGAAGCTTACATGTAATTTTCCACCCTGAGAGTGGAGCCTTGGTAACCTTGAAAAGTATCATTTTAAAAAATGTATCTATTGAAATGGATTTATCTCAAACTGACAATCTGTATTTATAAATGTATGTATATATTTTTAAAAACATAAAGGCTAAATTTATCACTACTTTAAAAGTTTCAGAGTAAAATAAGATAGTAGGTTCATGAAGCTACACAACAGGCCCACAGCATCATAGATCCTCCACTGTGCTTCTACACAATTGTTTTTTTTTTTTTTTTTTTTTTTGCAAAACCTGTCTGGTGTTTGTTGACTGTATACTCATTGTAATCTTTATTTGAGAATGATAGCTCTAGTTCAAATTCTCAGGAAGGTTAAGAAACTCAACATTTCCATTTGAGATAGTAGGGAAAAAAACTAATAAATCTACTCCTTCTAACAAGTAACTCTATGGCTTTACCATTAGAAGTTGAATGGAACAGATTTTCTTAAATGATGTAAAATGAAAAATAATTTGAAATTATAGTAGTTTCTATTGTTTATTAATTCAATACTGTGCTCCTGCACCCCCGCACACATACACACTTCACCAGACTTGCCAGCGACTCGTGCTGACGAGTTTAGAGCCTTGAAACAGAAAAATATGTTATCTTCCATAATTTCAAAGTAAACACACGTATAGATCCCAACAGGTAGGTGCCACATTGGCTGTATATCAACCCTGCACAATTTGCACAAATAAAGTCTGAATCCTAAACCCTAACCCTTAGTTTTTGTGTCCCCGTGGAGGGTCTGCCTTATTAAGGAGTGTCCCAAAGCAATAGTGGGTAAGGGGAGTGGACCATTAAGCGCTTAAATAGTGAGTCCACATCAGTGCAGGCTCTCCTTTTCCATTGGAGGGAAGAGGCCATCCCGTTCTCGGTTATACTCCCTTACACCTTCAATCAAGACACCTTCACAGCTGCAAGAGTGACTTCATTGGGAGTGACACTTGATAGTGAAGGGGTAGTGCTTAGGGGCCGGTTTGGGATTCGGCCATACAGGCTGCATCCGAATCTCCACCTTAACCTCTATTTGCGGCAGTATATATGGCTTATGACATTTTATGAGTGTCCAAATGTCAAGTGGATAAAAAAGTTGTGGACTCAAAATTTTCCGAAATACACGTTGAAAATTAGTGTTCATCCATAGTCACTAGACAAGGAAATATATCCCGCAATGCTTTGCAAAAGGTCTCGCAAAGCATCATGGGATTTTTGGGGGCAAAAGAGAACAAAGATGGCGAAGTCCTCACTCTATATAGTGATTGAGGGGTCAGGGTGGATGTTCAGAGAGGGCCACAGTCTCACAGGGAAATTTATCACATCAACTTCCAAAGTGGGAAGTGATGTGTGCCATAAAGCAATCTGCACATTTGTAGTTGTTTTGTGTGGCAGGATTAGTGCAACCCTCCTGAAAGTTGCTTAGTGCTGGTGAAAGTGATACAGACCCCCTCGGAACATGACAGGGGTGTCAGTTAACTAGTTGTAAGTTGATGTATAATCACAAAAGTTCTGAAAATATTTTATGAAGGTTGAAAAGTTAAATAATGTTGGTTTAAAGCCAAAAACTACCACCAAAATATTGCTGGATCACTTGGACCAAGAATCAAATTGCAGTCACTTGATGTCAGAATGCCTTTTAAATATAAATAAATTGATTCTTGGGATCTTAGAGTTGCGAGGGGAAATCTCTCTTGCAATATTTTTATAGCTTAATTTTGTCTGTTAAGGTTTCCCTGCATCTCTTCCTCAGATTGATTTTCAAACCTTGTAACCAAATAAATAAGACAACTAATATAGTAACAGTCATACATGTAAATAAGGTAAAGCACTGATGAATAGTTTGACCATAAAGTTAGATCAGACAGACTAAAATGTTAAACAATGTAAGAAATTCTGGTATTTTCCAAGCAAAGAAGTCATATTTAAAATGTGATATAGAAGAATAAATTAACAAAAAGTTTTTTTGTTTTTTTTACAACATAAACCTTTGAAAGCAAGTAGTGGAGATACCATCTATATCTGAGGAGGAGCACCACAGAGTTAGGTGTTTATTACTGGTGTGTGTGTACACCCTCTGAGTGAGAATAGACTTTAAAATACTTCTGTTAGTTTATAAATCTTTGAATGGCTTAGCACCTAAATACATCACAGACCTGCTATCCAGCCTGCTCTGCATACCTAGAACCAGAACTAAACATGGAGAAGCAGCATTTAGTTCCTATGCTCCACTTATCTGGAACAAACTTCCAGAAAACTGTAAAAGTGCGGAAAGCCTGAGTTCCTTTAAATCAAGACTAAAAACACATTTGTTTAGGATTGCCTTGGACTGTTCTAGTTAATCAGTTCAACTGAAACATCATTAGTTCAGCTTTTTTTATTTTCTTTAGTCCAACTGTTTTTAATATTCTTTTTTTGTTTCTGCATTTTTTATTTTATTCTTTTTTCCTTCTTGCTTTGATCTTGTTTTATGTTCCTACATTAAATTGTGCTATACAATTAAATTTGCCTTGCCTTGCAGGCAGAGTGGCCAAAAACATGTTAGCCTACTTTAGTTATTAACCAAGTTTTTATTTTTTAATAGATACTAAAAGTAAAGTATCTGGTTAACAGCCACTTCCGGTGTGTACAGTATGAGATGTAGATCAGCTGCAGCTGTGCAGCATCTCCCAGGTGAGTCTCATTAAGCTGATGATCAGCAGCTCTCCATTGGATCATCTGGAAGTTCTTGTCCTCCTGTCCCTCAGTGATGGTGGACAGTTGAGAAGGTAAACCTTGTCCATAGTTCTGCTGTCTCTTTCCACTCCCTCTGCGTCTGAAGCTCCAACTTCTCGCTCAGTTCTCCTGCGCGTAAAACCTTTGGGGAGCCCTGTCGGCTGGTCTCCTCCTCCTCGCTCCGCGCGTAATTCTCTGGAAGCGCTTTGCAAACTTGTGAAGAAATCTCACTTTATTTCTGGCACCTGTTGCTGAAAGCGCAGAGCTGGACTTTATCCCTCCGGGACAACTATGGACTGACCCAGACCAGTGTCCAAGGATCGCTTCAGCAGCAGCTGCAGCTTGGACACCCCCACCACCTCCACCCTGCACCGCCTCATAAAAACGGCCGCTTTTGTGACCAAGAGGAGGACTTTAGACACCGAGGAGTGAAATGAAAGCAGGAAGGAAGGGTTTCAGAAAGTGACACTGGAAGGAATCTGTGCGCATCTAGTTAAAAGAGATAAATAAATAAAGAGGAGCTGGAGCAGCCTGGAAAAAACAGCAGTGAGTGAAGTTTGCAACCGGACAGAAAGACTCCAACACTTCGGATGGTGGAAGGAGAAAGTTTTCCTGCGCAGCTGAGCTGAAGTTTTTCCTCTAGAGAAGATACGGTAGGAAGAAACTGATTAGATAGTTTACTTTCTCTAACTCATTTCACTCTTTTCTGAACTTTTTTAGAAGTTTTCTGTAAGGAAGCTTTGGATGGTCAGGTACAGCAGGGTGGCTCTCCACCCAGGGCATCATTCTTTTAAAGGGTGGAACATGGAGCCAAAAAAAAAAGTGATCACTGCTGTACTTTCGATCAAGTTTTTGGATGTTTAAATTCCCAGTTTGTATAAATGTAAACCCAATACTGAAACTGGAACCATGAGCTATTCTAGCTGACAGAATAAATAAGTTAGTACCAGCTATCATGGACAAGCATTTATTTACTTATTTATTGTAGATGTATTGCTGCTGTAACTTTTTTTTTCTACATTTAAAAAATGTTAAATATTGTCTTGACTGACTAAAATTTAACAAGATTCCATTCTGTGTTTATTCCAGTGAGTTTAAAATAAAGTTTGATGTTCAAAGTGTATAACTGGACATTTTTAAGTTTAAAATGGTTTTCTTTCAATTAATATATTTTAAATCCTAGTCTATTACAGCTCTTGATTATCTTCCGTCTTTTGCCAACATCAGTTGCTTAGCCACTATTTTTCACGTTTTTTTTGTCATTTTAAAAAAATGTCTGAGACTTTTAGAGTTTTTAACCCTTTTTTTATGAAGAACAATAATTTGTCTTCCCTAAAATTCTTTTTTTTTTTTTTTTTTTTTTTTTTTTTTTTTTTTTTTTTTTTTAAGCTGACCAAATCCTAACTTGCCTACTAAAGAAAACGTGGCAGATTTTAGCCATATTTACATGAATGAAAAGTAGCCGAAGCATAAAGCTGCAGCTGCTTCTGTTCATCTTCAGCTGTCATTTACAGCTGATTTGTTGTTTGCAGCCTAAATCAATTTTTCAGAAATTTGTAGTTGCTTTAATTTTATATGGCTGAAGTTAGGAACTTGCATATTAGTGAAATCAGGAGGATGCCCTGGTGGAGAGTTTAAAAAAAAAAGAAAAAAAAAGTATTTTAATTTGCTGACTAGTAAGTTTGACGACAATGTGGGGGAAAATTGTTAAAGTTGTGTTTTCCTAAATTCATAAAACAGGACATGTATGTTAGACCACTGTCCCTTGGAGCCCTATTTGGTGGCTCCACTGCCTTAGAGTTCATCAAGTTAAACTCTGTAGGAGTTTTTTTTTTTTTTGTAAATGATGGGTTTGAACTTGAGCAATGACTCTGAGTTATTCAACATGTTGTCAAGGTGAAAAAGGTTTAGACTTTATTTTATCTAAACTTAAAGAATTTATGTCGGACCCTAATGTTTTCATTGTCACGGTCTCATTCCATATGACTTTGGCTACCCTTGACAGTGGTGAAAGGCAGCCTATCTGTCTCTGTGTGTGTTTGTGTGTGTTTGCCAACCCCATCGACCTAAATGAAGGCAGCTCTCCCGCTCTGCGGTGCAGACCAGGACTATTTTGGTCGAAATCTTGCACAAATGTTTCTCTCAGTATAGAGAAATTGCTCTGCATTCATCTGGGCCGTGCAGGGGCTTGTTTGAAATCCAAGTCTGACTAACTGCAGCTCTGAGGGAACTCTGGACCAAGTTCACCATTCTGACAGCCATCATAAAACACACAAGTGTCTGCAGTGACTCACTCTGTGTGAAAAGCTTTCATATAACAAATGATATAACACGCTGATTTACTGCTTTGCATATGCATTTGTAATTTAGAAATATACATACTTTTGGCGCTGCAGATAAGCAGAGACACTGAACATGCATGGAAACTAGACTGAAGCATCGATTATTATACAGCTTTTAAGATTTATTACTAAAGCAGACTTTTGCTAACGGTGTAAAGAGCTGTCTTTAAAGAGGGCAATTTTTATCTATTGAAATATGGCAACTTTATATTTTGCCAACTTTTATGTTTTTCTTTTAAAGTAGAAAATGGTCTAAATAAAAATATTAAATGAGATAAAGAGAGGCCGAACACATCGAGCTTGATTTAAATTGAGCATAAAGGCCTAAAATGATAAACAAAGGCACATTAACTAAAAGCTAAAATATAAAACTCTATAAAAGGCTTTGAGACCTATATAAAAATTAGGATTTAATATTTTTTTGGTTAAAAGAATACATTTAATGCCAAAAAATGGAGCAACATTGAGAGAAATTATGTAAATCTAATAAAAAGAAAATCTCCACCACAGGAAAACAAAAGATGCAAAACAACCAGAAAGAACATACTGATATAAGAAGATAAAATGTTATGATTGCCAGAAAGAATGAAAAGTTTTCCTACCAAAAGACAATTTATTCATTATAAATATTGAGGAACTCCAAACTTTCCTAATGCCTAAAGAAAAGCAGCTGGATCTGCTTTGATCATAGTTTGACTTTTTTGGATATCCTGCTCTATTGTTGGAGGCCTTCTACATATTTGTGCCATGAAGAGCTTTTTAACCCATAATCCAACCATGTACTAAAATGCAATGTTGCTCCTTTTGGCTTCCTTATTTACAAACATGAAAACTCACAAGTTAAATCCTCTCATCTTAAGTAATTTTAAGTAGCCATACAACATTTAGGAAAAATATAATCAAAGGCCATAATACTTTCTCTCACCCTTTTGGAAAAGTGTTGACTACTTTAGCTTCATTCTCAAGTTTTTATGGTCAGTATAAATTTTTTCCCCCCCAAATGCTCACTTTAATTTAAACAAAAACCGCTCTTAAACATAAGAAGCTGGTCATAAAAGTCTGTGTGATTGAATTTATTTTGATTGGTAAAATAGCCCTCTATATGTCTGCAGAGGAGGAACAAATACATTTTATTGACTGGAAGTCATTCAAAAGTTTTATTTAATATGCTGTGAATCACTGAGACAGATTTATGAGAGATGCAGCAGAAGAAGTTACTTTTTCTTTTCCATCTGCTGAAGCTTGTAAACCCATATCGTCCGATTTGTTTTCAGCATGCGTCGGCTGCATGGGAGCAGAGAGGAAGCTCTGACGGTGACGTCTCCGGTTCGCTTGGTGGTTTTCATGGTTTCAGAGTCTGATATCTTCATAAATCCCTAAGGCAGCTGACAACAGGGCTGATAAACCCTGCAAGGAGGAGAGGAAGTGTACGTCTCTGGGTGTGCTGTGAGCTGGGGCCCACGGTAACATTAGATGTGTAGATGGGGGTGGCGAAAAGTGTTGCAGTCAACAAGTCAGCCATTAGAGAGAGATAATCTCTCGTCAGACTGCATCCAAGCCAACTTCTTCTCCTTCTCCTCCCTCCTTTTATGGTATGTTTTTATTTATGCCTTTTGGGATTGAGTCTCTTTTTGCATAGTTAAAGATGAATGCATTTGTCTCATGGTCGAGGCCATAAAACCTCTGGGTCTGACTTCCAACCTTGACTTCCTTTCCTTGATTTCATCACCAAGGGACTCTGTAATTAAGGAATGTCAGCGAGTCTCCTTCTCCAGATATTTTGTCTCAGACACACATGGATGCTCAAGGTTATTCAGAAGTGCATTAGAAGGTATTGTCATATTTTGTTTTATTTTTACATAAAAATCCTCCATCAGCATGGAGACATGTCTGGTATGTGAGTGTGTGTTGGTTCCTCTTGGCTTTAATGATCAGGTTGGACTCCCAGATGGTGGTCTGAGTGAAGAGGATGGCCTCTTCAGATGAAGAGCGGGTATTTAAAACACTTTTATCTGATTGGCTGAGTGGCATCCTGGGAACTTCTCCCAGTGCAGGATGTGAGTGCTTATCCACTGTGGATAATGATTACTTGGCAGAGAGATATTCTGCATGCTTTATGGTGACTGCATGTTGTTGAGATAAAGGCCTTCAGATTGTTTTTTTTTTTTTTTTTTTTTCTTTCTTAGATACAGGTTTAGTCCGTAAATCCTGATAAAACAATCTGTAGTTGTCTTTCTGCCCCTTGTTTTTCCTTGTCGCATAGATTTCCATTCATGATCCTTACCATCTTTTGAATTTTATTATTGCAAAAGTGGTAATATTTTGTTTTTTCCCCACTATATTCTGGTTTTGAGATTGACTAATAAAGGAGTGCATATTTTAGAAGTTGATGAACATGGATGCATGGTTGTTTTTTGTTTTTTTTCTCATACAAAGCTGCAAATGATGGCAGAAAACCTTCAAAAATCTAACATGCATACTTTTGGTCTAGCACAGAAACATTCGAATAAACTAAATTGAAGTTTTAATATAAAACCTTGATCTGTTCTAACCACCAAATATGCTGCATATTCACATTACTCAAAAATGACTCAAATTAAAAAGAAAACAAAGTCTTAAAATTTAGAATTGAGACATGTTTAGATCCATGAAAGGAAGGATTGGATGATCCGCAGACTGGGGAATGCCTAATGACCTAGACTCCAAAGTCTTATTCTTTGTAATTTCTTTAATAGAAATGTGCTGCATTCTCCTGGAAGGATGAACTGCCTGGTTTTCTATGTTTTGTCAGGTGAGACATGAAGTCCAATTTAAGCAGAGTGGAGTGGCGGCCTAGGCGTTGGGAATAGAGCTTGGAATCCAGAGGTTCTGAGTTTAAGCCCAACTCCCAGAGACTACCACTCTGGGTCTCTGACCCTTAACCCCACACTGCTCCCCAAGGGGATGGGTTAAATGCAGAGATGAATTTCTACAATGTGAGATCAATAAAGTTGAATTATTATTAAGAACTCTAAAAGAAAAATAAATTGCAAAATCCAGTATCAGGATAAAACATGTACCATTGTTTTAGGGCATCTAAAGCTCTATATCAAATTTATATTTATTTTAAATTTAAGTTTTTCCCCCCTACAAACAAATCTAATAAAGATTAAAGCCAAACTATAGCATCAGCTGTATTCCACCTCTGATGGTCCGACTCTGAATAAATGGACTTCTCTGTATCATACCACAGTTTCATTTCTATAAAGATCTCACCTCTGGCTGTAGTTTAACAGAGCAGAAGTAAAATAGTTTTATTGACACAAGATCTAGGTGTTTTTGCAGATAGCAATTGTTTTTTGCTCTCCTCTATCTTAGAATCATTAAAATATCTCCTCCGCTTTGTGCCGGGACATAAAATTAGCTGGTGACTCAACTCAGGAACATTAGTTTGGTCTGAGGCTGCTTGGAGTCTCTGTGTGCTGACAGTACACTGTGGTCATCATTATGGTCCACTCGGTGTATTTCTGCATGTCTCTTCATGCTCCGATTCTGCTTGACCACCAGGCATGTGCTTGTCTGTGGGTGTGTGTGTTGACGTGTTGGACTAGTGGCGGCAGCGGTTAGTAGCTATATCCTACCAGCTTCCTGGGCTAATAGTAAAAACGGTTTATTGGACACTTTATAAGCCCTGAAACCGTTTTATAAATCCGTTGGTTGTTGTGGGGGGGTGCAGTCACAGACCGATGAGCCACAAGCAGGCCAGTATGAAAACAGCTGCGCCCCTGACTGCAAGGAGGAGGAGAAAATGCTGCTTCTCACTGCTGATGTTTTCATTGAATTGCATCTCCATGGCTGGGAAACTTTTTGGAATTTAAACAGAGTGACAGGCAGCACTAACTGGGCCAGTTACAGTAAATCTACCATCTAAACATCTCATAACAGAGAAAGCCTTTCTCTGCTGTTGCAGCCCCTTACTTTCACTCATTTTCCTGTCTGCAGCCCTGATGCAGAGCTGATAAAACTCTCAACAGCACACCTGCCGCAGGGTTAAATGTCATGTGTGGAGACGGCATGGCCTGTTGATTAATACAGACATTATTTCCTCCTATAAGCTTTCAATGTTAATCTTGGAAAACTGTCTAAAGTATTTTGGTCGAGCTTTATCAGTCGGATGTGTTGAAAGTAGTTTTAAAATTGCATTTAAAAAAAGTTAAACTTAAATATTTGGGGTGAATACTAGGGCTGAAACTGATAGGGATTAATCGATTATTGAAATAATCGTCAATTTAGTAATCAATTATGTATAGACTGTAAAACATGCCTTTAGGTGACAGAGAAACCCACTTAGAGCAGTAATTATACCAAAATTGTAAAAATAAAATAAAGATGTTGCATTTAAGATAAAAAAAAAAAAAAAAAAAAAACTTTTAAAATGCTGCATCCAGAACTCCTCAAGTGGAAAAGTTTTAGTTTCCCCCAGTTTACTTTTGTAAAAAGTTGCTTTTGGCCATCTGATTACAGTATTAATTGAAAAAATAATCGCCTGATTAATCGATTTGCAAAATAATAGTTTGTTGCAGCCCTAGTTGATACACAATGTTTTCCAAGCCTAGTTTACTTCACTGAATTTATAAGGATTATTTAGTCAGGCTCCGTGTGCTCACTGTATCAATGTGACTTTGGCTCTGCTGGGGTCAGAAGCACGATGTTCTCTTAAACATTCTGGTAGACGTCTGTGTTAACTCAGAACAACAGAAGATGACCTGGCAGCACAAACGGTCACTGAATGGAAATTAAGGCCGTCCATAGCCTTGATGATTGTGCATCCTTTTATCGCTGTAGGTTCTTCCTTCCACTCAGCATTCACTTACATGCATGGGTGCAACTTTTTGAACGGTCTGCTTCTTCAGCAATAACCTTATATAGCTAACCTTTACTAATCAAACCAACAGAAATGTATTTAAACATTTACTATGTAGTTGGAAAATTTACTGGAAGTTCTGACTTAACATGATTTTAAGCAGTAGTCAACAGAATTCATACAGTTCATACAGAATTCTCACACAACCTGCTTATTTTAGTTAAGTATTTATTAATTTGTTTTTGGCTAATATCCTCTATGGTCTATGGGTTGATTTAGTCTGGCTGCTCACCTTTCAGACATGTTGATCTTTGGCACTGCAGGCCCACTGATACAGCTACAGATAATTACCGTGCGAGTACATTTGTAGATCAGAAGCCAACAGGACTCGTACCCGGCTTCTAGGCTGGTATGTTTACAGGAAACTAAAATGCAGCCATTGGTGAATCTGTTCAGTCTCTTTAGTTTGTATCATCTGGAATAAAAGAAAGTTAAAAAAAAAAAAATAATAAAAAAAAAAATAGAAAAAAAGGGTAAAAGGAGAGGCATGGTGGTCAGTCAGATGAGAGGAAACGCTGCCTCTTACTGGTCACTCTTTGCTACTACAATAGATCAAAAGCAGTTATTTACCTGTTTTTGCTGCCATGGAGCAGGACGTCAATAGAACATGTATTTCATTTGCTAAATATCTCTAAGGTGAGCCTCATTATCACTTCATGCTGGGGGGGTGTAGTCTCATGGTACCTTTCAGACACAATTGCACAAAGACATTTTTATTTTTTTGTTTCTCCTCTGGTTTGTGGTTTACTACAATGCCTTTAAAGTTTCCATACTCTTGTCTTTGCATAATCCAACCTCAAACTTTAATGGATTTTGTTTAAATTTTTTTCTTTGATGCCACAGAAAAGGTGGCGCCGACTTGTAAAGTGGAAGGGCCATTTGAATTTGGCCCATTCTAAGCTCAGCCAATGATTTATGAACATTGGTTATTATAAGACCTGTCTGTTTTAATATTGCATATTGCTTTAAATTTGATTTATATCAGAAGTTTCTTAGTTTCGTCTGAATAAAACATCTCAAAAGCATGACGCTGCCACCACTGTGTTTTGGGTCTCATCTCAGCAAAGCATCTTCTACATTTGCCTGTAACTGTTAGTTTGTTTCACAGGTTTAAAGAGTGAGTTCCAAAGATTTTGTCTTTTTAATTACAAAAACTTAGTATTTTGCCTACACTTAATTATATTGTAGGTCAGGTATTAAAATCACAGTGAAGACATCTAGCTCCTTTAAGGGGTTTGACTAATCACTCCTATCCTCTCTCCCTTTACTCGTGTGTTGTACTTTTAATATAATGAGATTCACAGCACCCAGGTGCTCTTTCTAGATAATTACTGAGTGTTTTTTTGTTTTGTAGCGAGTCTTGGAACCAAAGCAATACCCAATCTGTCAACACACATACTGTGCTGAGTGGGAAAGGGGAAGAGAGAGGATCAAATTAAAATTTATTTGCTCTATCTTGTTTCTGAGCCCCTCCCTCTCTCTCATCCTTTGAATGTTCAATCCGTCATGCTGTTCTCCGTCCGGCTTGCTCTCACCTTTTTATTTCCTCAGTGTTCCTCCTTTTCTTTTTGATTTCCTCCCCAGTCTTTCTGTCCGCCATGAATCCCACGGCTGCTTTTTGAGCCCAGTATAAAGGAACAACACAACATTAGTCAGTCGTCTGGCAGGAAAACATCAGAAGTAGCAGACATTGATTTACACACAAACAGGCACACACATGCACATATTTTCTCTCCCAGAGAACATCCATCAGTGATTGGCTGAACTGATTTATTAGAAAGCACAGCTAAGGGTGTCTGTAAAGTGGACGGAGAGGAGCAGAGTTCTGCATTACTTTAACGGGGAGAGCAGACGCTATGCCAGCTTAGCTTTTTAGATAACAAGAAGGCAGTCTGTTACCTCAGTTTGCCCAGTTTCCTTTGGCTTTATGACTCTAGGCTGCAGTAACCAGCAGCCTTGGGGATGGACTGCAGATGATTAAGGAGATGATGCCCTAATGTGAAGTCTGGAATCCTTGCATAAGAAAATCTCATAAATCACATTACAGAATAAAAAATGCAATAAGATCGGACTGCAAAACTATATGAATCGGCATAGTTTCTGTTCTCCTGCACATTTTAATGTGTAGTTTGTTACCCCAGCAGAGCCAGTCATTGGATGTTTGTGTACCTCTTCATGGTGTTTAGTTATGTTTTTTTTTTATAGCAAAACACTCTGATGGTAGCAAGACACATGAAATGGTCAGCAGCTTCAAAATGCTACTTCTTGTTCAGTCAACAGGGCTTTAACTGCTTAAAGAGTGTCTAATCATCTAATAAATTGAGTCCCAAGTCATGATTTGTTTGCATTTTGCATTTTTTCCCCCTTAGTTGGGTTAAATCTCATTTCAGATCAGTGAGGTTAAAGTTGAAAATCTTGAAATTAAAAGTTTCAAGATGACATCTTGTAGTTATAGTAATTGCAGACAGAGGGCGCTAAATCACTGGTGCTCTTTAGTTGAAGGGAACTTTCAAGAAGAGAATGCTTAAAGGAAAAGGAGGAAGGGAAAGATGGAGAAAGAATAGGAAGAGTTTAAACAAATATTAAACCTTTAATTTACCATCTGCTCCTGGTACTTGGCATGCACAGACAACATACAGCCTCAACTTTTATTTGTTTGAACCTCTTTCTCTGTCTGACATCTATCTCATGGTTGGATCCAGGCCATTTACTCTCCCTCTAGCAGGACACTACCATTGCTCACCAGCAGGGGAAGTGCAGCTCTCAGCTTGTGGCTGAGGACAGGTGAGCTGCTGATCTGTTTGCACCTGCAAGAAGCTTCAGTTTCAGGAAAAGTGCCTCAGGAAAAGTGTTTAATATGTAGATTTTTTTTTTCCTAATTCAAGTCATTATATTTCTTAATAAAGCAAAATTCAAAGAGCCAAAGATGACCTGCACCAACACAAAATGCTACTTTCAACTTTGGTGTCCATCTGTAACCACGGTAACAGTCAAGCCAGTAAACCATGACTCATCAGAACTCTGCACTTCTTTCTCCTTCTTTGGCTCTTTTGTTTTCTCTGTCAACAATTCTCCTCCCCCCTTTTTCGTTCTGTCCCTTCCCCTCTTTTGCCACTTTCTGCATCCCCTGCTCCACCCCTTTCCTCATCACTGGGTACAGACAAACACCCACAAATGTCCCTCCGGCTCATCTTTAGCGCTCCCCAACCCTCTCTGGGCGCTGTGCCCAGATAGAGGCAACATGAGCCGGGCAAGGAGCCCCAGGCGGAGCCCCACAGCAACACCAGCACCTTGAAAAGAAACACCAAGAGAGGAGGGAGGGGGGGGCAGAAAATGAAACAAGAAGGGGAGAAGATGAGGGGAGAGGAGTGAACAGCATTAAAGGAGGATGAAGAGATAAGAGGAAGCGAGAGCAGGAGAGACATGCAGCAGAGGAGGGGAGACAAAAGGAGATTAGAAAAATAGATGGAGAGATACAGATAGAATCAGAAGAAGAAAGATATAGAGGAAAAGGAAAATGTGTGAAGCAGTGAACGAGGAAAAAGAGAGCTGGGCAGACAGCCAGCTTTCCCCCGAGAGAGAGGTCAGAGCAGCGGACACGTCTCTGGAGAGCACACTAGTGTCTGTGTGTGCTGCGCGCACACGCACTGTTTGTTGTGAGTGTGGTTTGTGTGAAAGACGGTGGCAAGAGCTGGAGCGGAGAAGAATTCAGAGGAGGTGAAGAGGAGAGCAGTGGAGCGCAGAGAGAAACTGGAAGATTTGTATAAGATCTATTCAGAAATGTGACCTTGGAATAAAGCCTTATGTTTGCTTCACATATCTGTGTTTTTAAATATGTTAAGCAACACATTTAAAAGATGAGGTAAAATTTACTTAATTTTTCTTTACTCTTTATAAAAGCTCAGCTTTATTCTCACCACATTTATTGCTGTAATGAACAAATTGAACCAGTTAATGTTTTACCTTTTTTTTTTATGTGTGGAATCAGAGTTGGCGTTTGTTTCTTGGCATTTAACACTAGAAATGAATAGAAGTGTTCATAACTCCTAAGCCTGTCAAGTTATGAATTGTTTGCATCCACACAGTGATGTATATTTGTTTTGGGATAATCTGAAGAGTTTGGTGTTTTAATTGTAGAACCATAGTTTGCTGCTATTACAGCTGCTTGTCTTTTGCAGATTTAGCAGGTTTTTCTATCGTATTAATCTGTATTTTGCTGTAATTGTCTTCCTAATATATTAAAAAAAGCTTTATTTTCCTTTTTATTATTAGACTAACCGATGGCTAGTAGCTTCTGGATGAACTGCAGACGGCAAAGATAAAAGTTGTCTAGTCAAGCATATAGAGAATGGCAGTAGCCTGTTTATTAAATCTAAGACCTTTTTTAATACCCCAACAAACTATAAGAATTGAAGGACCAATTGCAGAGCTACTGTCAGATTCAGGGTTGGTTAAACTGATATCCTCTCTGTAAAGTTAGCTGACCATACAAGTTAATATGTCCTCCACACTGATTTTTCTGGCATATATGTAAAGTTGGCTTGATTTGACCAGGTAACTTTTTTTCCTACATAACTGATGTTCCCTCTGCATCGTCTGGGATTTATTGCAAGCAGGGCTGCCTATGTTATTTTTATTTTTTTCCTTGCTCTTAAAGACCAAATATTGCTTAATCATTCTAGCAAGAGCTTCACTGCAGCTGTGGATCTCTGCAGATCATCCAGACTAATTAAAGGTTTGTTGTGGTTTTCCTAATGCCAAAATACCCAAGATCTATCAGACCTCAGTTTTCTTTTTTTAACAGTTAAACTGTGACATTAATTCCAGAACATAGTTCAGTTATCTAAATGCAAGGCTATCACAGGTGGTTGAACGCTATCTGTGTGCTGATAGCACTATCTGGAAGCCACAACATTACATGACCTTACCACATGCACTGTAATGCTCTGATTGCAATCAAACACAAAGCCACATAAAACCCTGAAGACTTATTGAGACTTTTGCATTGGTCATGGAGGCCTTAAAGAAATTCCCCCCCACCCCAACACACACACATGATCCGCAACGATTGTGCGGAGCCTTACCTAGTGGGCAAGAAACAAGATGCATAGACACACAGTCACCGGAGGACAATTCCGAGACCTGTTCAACCATTAGACACAAATATGCAGTCATATTTCTGGAAACTGCACATTGATGATTCTGTAATGTTAAAGGTTTTTATTTATGCTCCATTTGTGTCTGTATCCAGCAGACTAAAAAGTTTCTATCTGCTTAAAAACACTGATTACATAAAGTTAAAAGCATTGTTTCACACTTTAGAATATGTCTCTAATTCCGGAAAGAAGAAAATCCCTAGAGCCTACAGGGTAAAGTTAATGCCAAGGATGCGAGCTGAAGTTTGCATGGATTTTCCTCAAGTCATTACTCTAATAATTTAGAAGACAGAAAAGATCTGAATTTGGGTTTTTTTGTAAAACATGGTTCTGCTACAAATATAAAGTTAAAACAACAAGGCCTTCACCCTAGAAAACAGGTTAAACTGATGAGACAAAGAATATGTTTAAAAATGTGTATGTGTGTGTGTGTGTGTGTGTGTATGTATGTATGTATATATACACACACACACACACACTTATTTAATGTGTGTGTATACAGGGATCATTTGGGGAGAAGTGGGCATACACAGACCCTGGACAGGTCACCATCAGTGACCACAGCCACCCAAGTTCAATTTAAAGAGTTCATTAAATGTAACTGTTATTTTTGGTGAGAAAAGACTCCAGAGAACTTTATTCAGAGGCCCCAGCATAGATTCAAACCAATTATTTATTTGTGATTGAAATATTGTCCAGTACTGTAAATCTCCTTTGTGGCTTAACGCACCATGCTGCAGCTGAGCCGTGCCTGATGTACATTACCGACAGAATCGGAGGTGAATCTGAGGGAAGCTGCATAACATTGGCTGCTGATTCACCCCATGAGTCATCCTTCTTCCACAACAAAAACATTTTCAACCAACAACCGAGTGGCCACAAGAGCAAAAAAAATATTTTGTGTGTTTATGTACGTGTCGTTTTAGGATTTTTCAGTGGAGTCTAAACACTTGTACTTGTGTATTTCTGTGCTTTATACATCTGGGCTGAGGCAATCTGTTTTAACTTGTGTAGATTTGTGAGGCTGTGTGCGTGTACGTCGGTGTGTGTGAGTGTGTGTGTGTGTGTACACCCTCAACCCAAGCGAGATCCGGCAAGCATGACGGAGGATGACAGCTTGATTTATGGCGAGGCTATAAGTAGCATGACTACCGCTTCAGAATGTGTGTTGCATATGCGCATGTGTGTGTGAGAGGAAAAAATGGCAGAAGGAGAAGGAAAAAATGGCTGGATGGATAGGAAGGATCATGCTCAGAAAGAGGGGAGAGATGGGAGGACGAGAGGAAAGGGGGATGCAGAGCAGAGAGAGATGAGCTGAATGATGGTTCTGGAAAGGGAGCATGAAGGATGAGTACATTCAATAGATGGAGGAGAAATTACAAGAAAGAGGTCAGATGGGGCTTACAGTGATTAGAAAAGAACCACCAACTTACTTATATAAATACTGAAAATATTAGAAATTATAAAATGCAAGACGAGGCCGATTTAGCTGCCTGCTGTGACTTTGAATCAGCAAGTTTGCCTGCTGCTAATGCTGCACAATCCCAACAAAATCAGCAACTCTGTGAAATTAAAGAACTAAAAGTTAAGTTGGGATTAATTCTGCAGTGCAAATAATACAAATTACAATATCCATTAATGAAGAAATGGAAGAACTGGAGATCTACAGAGGAAAAATATTCCATTTATTTAAAAATATATATTTTTTTGCAACCTTGACCACGTGTCCCAGGCCTATAGGTGGTAGTAAAATCACACTTTAATGATCCAAAATCAGAAAATTCTAAGGAGTTATGTCTGTCAAATTTTAGGATATTTTTTATTGTAAACATTGGTAAAAACATGCCCACTTTTAAACGGGATTACTGCCAAGTTCCCTCATTGACTCTTTTCTCTTCACTTTGTTGATACTAGATTGTTTAGTCATTGTCTTTACTCCTATGTACAAAAATACAATTTGGAAGAAATTGTAAGGGAAGAGGAGGCAAAAGGCAAGAAATCTGAGCAGCAGAGGTTGATGGAGAGGGAGAGTCTTTGATCTATCTCTTGGTGGGAGCTGGTCTTGGCATCCATCCAGAAAACCCCACAGCTTACACACACACACACACACACATGCATAAAGAGGCCAAACAGACACACACTCCTAGTTAAGGCTCCAGAGCTTTGTTGATTATTTCTGCTGGGAGGATCAAAGACTGAATCCTTGGCCTCCTCCGTCCATTCATCCATCTATCAACTATCTGTCATCTCACAAGTTCATCTGTCCTGACGTTCATCAAGCAGGTCATCTATCTTTCTATCAGACACTTTGTTGTCGGTTGTTACATAAATCTAACTCTCCTTTACAGTAGCCAGGTCTGTCTTATTTTTCCTTATTAAAATAAAAATATATATATATATATATAAAATGAGTTTAGTTTGATGATCTTGGGCTAGAAACACATTTTCTGGTTGGCTTTGACCACACGGTTACAGGCTCTAAGCCCTTTATTGGCCGATTGGCCCTATAAAGCAAAGTAGGATGATTGCTAAGGATTGCACTGAGTGTAATGTTGCTCTGTGTGTATGTTAGTGTTGTGTGGAGGGGGCTTACATTTTGGTTGGAGTAGTAACACCTGATTGGTTTAAGAAGCCTGTTCTGCTGGACTGGTTCAAAACTCCCTTTGATTCAGCCATGCAGCAATCTTGGATTTGACCTATAAGGACATTTTGGTATCTTATTCTAGCAGCTAGAATGACATGTTTAAAAACTTTCACGGAAGACCTGTAAACTGAAGTAAATAATAAAAAATCATTCAGGTTTTTCAATACATTTATTCTACATTAAATAAATCCTAAAAAGAAAAAAAAACACTTTTCAAATAACATGTACAGTTAATGTACTTTAAAGGAATAGTACACCCAAAACATGATTAGCCTTCATTTTCTACTCACCCCCATGCTGAACAACACTCTGGAGTACTTTTTTGATATCTCAAATGCATCTGGAGATCTGGGAGGCTTCTTGCTGTCTGCTGACATTCAAATAATGGTCTACGGTGCCCGAGACAGAAAGGTCCATAAAAGTCCACAAAAAACGTGTCAATATTCCTCCATACTGCTCGTCCAATGTATTCCAAGTGTCCTGAGTGGGTAGCATCCAGAATTTACTCGAAACAAAGTCATTTAGAATGTTTTTAGAGCATAAACAGTAGTGTATAGGATTTCCTGAAAGCGCGCACATGCGCATTCACGACGCTACGGAAGCCAGCAGACCAAATGCTATCCTAAATCTTGTCACCTGCTTGTCCAGCTATGGGAATCCTTCAGGCTTTGCATCCAGTTCTAAAAAGATAAAATTGTCACATTTATGACTTGTCTGTTGCCTATAATTGGTTTATAATTCATAAAATCTTTGTTTGAATAAAGGGTGTATAATGATAATCGTTGTGTCCCTTGACCGAGTAAGTTACTTTTGCCATTAAATTATCTTTATGGTTTTTAGCTCTCTTAATATTTAGAGATAAAAGTACAACAGTCTAAATTTCTTCAACAGGTTAAATATATTAATTAAAACAATTAGGAAAATATCAGATTTTCTGCTACGAAGGTCTCTCTAGCGTCCACCAACCACAGGCGAGTGAATCCCCATCAGTGCAGCGTTGAGATCTGGGTGTATAATAGAGAAATTTGAGCAGAATTAAGTTTATCAATAAACTTAATTCTGCTGTTTTTCCTGTGTGTGCTGGTGGCTGGCATTTCCTCCCCATTTGAGTCACTCCAGCACGTGTCTAATCACATGACTCCACCGATCCAGTCAGAAACAAAGATAATGGCGGATGAGCCCAGTAAAGAATCGTCTAACAAAGCTTTAAACGAATTTACATCAGATAATCCTGTGGAGCTGAGCGCACAGAGAAGTGGAGATTGCGTTGTCAGAGTCGAGCATGCAGCAGACAGGTTTCCAGTGAAGGTGTGAGAGTTTAAACGATGCACATTGTTCTCACTGAATGCTCACT
Organism: Cyprinodon tularosa; assembly: GCF_016077235.1. Lineage (NCBI taxonomy): Eukaryota > Metazoa > Chordata > Actinopteri > Cyprinodontiformes > Cyprinodontidae > Cyprinodon > Cyprinodon tularosa. Next base: position 194,021 of record NW_024039160.1, read on the forward strand.
TTGGTGGCACCAAAATTACACCATAGATGTCGAGCAAAAGAACACAAAATGCAAAGCTTGCCTGAAAACTGGCACTACCCAAAGTAACACATCCAACCTCCACCACCTACAGCACAACCACACTCTTGAGTTCAAACATGTGCAAAAGGCTCCATTACCTTTGCTAAAATGTTTGCAAGGGAAGAAATGTTTTTCTCCTGTTAAATGAGACATTGTTGAATGTTTAAACCTGAATGGGTACAAGGCTTTGATATCTAATTGAAAGTAATATAATGTGATTTATTCAATAAATTATAAATAGATCAGTTGAATTTCTTGCACATGCCTTTATTTCTGATAGGAGTCAGAGCATTTATCGTTATCAAGGTAAAACTGCCCAATTTATCATGACATTGATTTGAGGTCACATTTCCCAGCTCTACTTTATGGTCTCTATAAATTGGAACATAAATGTCAACATGTATCTTGAAATGTTATAGATGCGCGGAGTGTGATGCTGTGTTATCCAAAGTATTTGGTCTACTTGAAGACATTGAATTACAGATGTAGAACAATGTGATGGGTTATTATGTATATTAATGCAATCTAATAAGATAATTTCAACTGTTTTAAAGTTCTCTGATGGAGCGTGTGAAGATAAGACTGGATCAAGTTTTTGTTGCAACACTTGACAAACAAAGATATCTAAATGTTAAAGGGGAAAAGCTGTATATTGATGTAGAAAATATTCTAAAAGTGTAGTCTATGCATTAAGGTGTGTCTCATTTAAAACTCTTAAAAAAATGTGTGCAGCCGCATATCATGAATGGAGGCATAAGATTTTGCATTGCGACTAAAACTGCGATGCTTATTCATGGAAAATTAACTGGCATGCATGTTATCTGGTACAAAATGTGCAGACAAAAACTGCACCACATTAATTTGTTGCACACACAACCTCTAAAGCAAGAGCTGAAAAAATACATATATCAGTCTACTGTTGCAAAGCTGGCACAGACCTTGCAAAAAGAGGTTCGTACCCTGGAGAGTTACAATGTACAAGATGGTGATTCTGAAGTATAAGGGTTTTGGAGGCAGCTATGGTTCAAAGGTATCTGGAACCGATGGACGAAACGTTCCAAAAAAGCAAATAAGACTGCAGCTTTGGGATGCGGTTATCCCCTGCATGAATGTGTGGGTTAAAGCAGGAAAAAATATTATTCGTATGCAACAGAGTGACGTCAACAGCTGCCACCATCAAGGTCGGGATCCTGTTAGTATGAGGGACGACTCGGAGTCAAAGCAACATCTTCAGCTGTTGCTCAAACTGTGAAGAAGTCGTTATTACTCACTTAGCTCTTTGTCTCTTACTTACTTTCCATCTTGTTGACCTTGTTGAACTGAAATCTAATGCCACAGTCTCTTTTTAAGACCGTATTCATTTTTTCTTTAAACTGGACATGGTCCTGAAAATGTCCTTTTTTTTTTTTTTTTTTTTTTTTTTTTCCTCCGTGTCTGCTGCAATCATACCAGTCGGCTCCGAGCTGAACCAGCTGCTTATGAATTCTCTGTGTGTCTTTATTTCTGTGAGCTGTGGGGCCTGAAGGTCTAACCCCCAGTTGAACTCTTATAGATGTGTGTGTTTGTGTGTGTGTGTGTGTGTGGGGGGGGGGGGGGGGGGGGGGGTTATGTGTGAGAGTCAGGTCTGTAAACTCTCATCTTTGACCTTAGGCACATACCTATCTGATATTACATCTATCTACACATCTTCCTCTGCATCTATCCATCTCTTTCTTTCTCGATTTCCATCCAGTCTGTTTTCTCTCTGGGGCTCTGGAGCCTTAGGCCGGATGTAAGGGTCATTAAAAAGGGGTGTGTGAGTGTGTACGCACTCCATGCCGAAATCGAGGGCACTGGCCCTTCCTCCTCTGTCTGAAAAGGAAATGCCAAATTACTCCGGTTCTCTCTCCTTTTTGTTTTCTTTCTCTTCTTTCGTTTTCTACGATTGTCAGAGTGATGGATATACACTGCCCCAAAAAATGAAGGAAACACTAAAATAACACATCCTAGATCTGAATGAATGAAATATACTCATTGAATACTTTGTACTGGATTTGGAGCCACAGTCAAAAGTAAACTCGCTGAAAAAAACTACTGCAGGCTGATCCAACTTTGATATAATGTCCTTTAAAACTGGTTTAAAAAAATTATATAGGCCTCCATGTGCCTGTATGATCTCCCTACAATGCCTGGGCATGCTCCTGATGAGTCGGCTGATAGTCTCCTCAGGGATCTCCTCCCAGATCTGGACTAAAGCATCCACAAACTCCTGGACAACCTGTAGTGCAATGTGACGTTGGTAGATGGATCCAGATGTGCTCAATCAGATTCAAGTCTGGGGAACGGGTGGGCCAGTCCGCAACTTCAATGGTCCCATTTTGCGCAAACTGCTGACACACTCCAGCCACATGAGGTCTAGCATCATCCTGCATTAGGAGGAACCCAGGGCCAACCAGCATATGGTCTCAGAAGGGGTCTGAAGATAATCTCCTTGAGGAATTTGCCAATCCTTGTGTTCTCTGGCAAATGCCAAGTGTACTGCATGGTGTTGGGCTGTGAGCACAACCCCCATCTGTGGACATCTGGCCCTCATACCATCCTCATGGAATCTGTTTCTAATAGTTTGTGCCGACACATGCACACTTGTGGACTGCTGAAGGTCCTCTTGCAGGACTCTGGGAGTACTCCTCCTGATCTGTCTGCACAAAGGTGGAGGTAGCAGTCCTGCTGCTGAGTTCTTGCCCTCCTACGGCCTCCTACATGTCTTCTGGCGTTGGTTGTAGGGTCCGTGTCATGCTACCACAATTCTGAAAGCACCACCAACATTCAAAACTAACCAAAAATCAGCTAGAAATCATAGGTATTCTGTGGTCCCCACCTGCAGAACCACGACAGCATTTGAAGATTATAGTGAAATTTTTATTCAGTATTGCTTCCTATGTGGACGGTTTGATTTCACAGAAGTTTGACTTAATTAATTCTTATATTGTGGTGTTTGCGTGTTCGCTTAATTTTTCTTTTCATTGACTATGCTTTTTATACACTCCTCAAAAAAATTAATTCAGTATCTCATTCTAAAGATGGGCTGGTTATACTCCTGCAGCAGTGTGTCACAATGAGCTTTTCGGAGTTATGAGTCAGACATTTTTGATTTAGGCCCAATATTGAAGCATGGTCTGTACTATGTTATTCCACACAACGTAAGAGGGACAATCAGGAACTAGGTGTGGGTCTAGCTACGTCCGAGGCGGTGAGGAAGTGGGGGCAAGTTTGTCGGAAAACAGAGGGACATTAGGGCGAAAAAGAGCGGGGATCAAGGTGGAAAAAGGGTCCCAGCATTTTCGCACACCTCGCTCTTCTAGCTGGTCCATCTTCAAGAGTAATTTTCCATAATAGCGGTCATACAAACAAAACAAGCTGTGAAGGTACCAAACAGGAAATGTGCATAGTGTAGAGCAGATTTGGGAGAGGTGCAGCAGTCTCTGCGTTCACCAGCGCCCCTACGCAGGCGACCTGGTTTCGAAGTATAAATCGGCCTTAAAGATGCATAACCTGAAGAATATAACTGACAAAAAAGGAAAACAATAGCGGTTCAATGACTTGTTTTTGTTTTGCTTTTTCCAGGACTGTATAAGGATTTCAGAGCCTAGTTTGGTGATGTTGTTAAACCCATGTCCAGCTCTGATATACTGCAGGGGAAAGAGTTATTTTATCAAGGTTTTTCAAGGTTTTTGGGTTTGTTTTGAAAGTAGGTTTTTAAGTGTCATGTTGTTTTTCATCTGTTTTGTTTTTTTAATGACAATTCTGCTTTTAGATAAAATAAAATAAAAAGTTCTTAGCACAATTATAATACTGTTAAGTGCTGCCAAAGCAATACCAAGGAGTACCCTGACACCATCTGCCTAGACAGGCTTTAGGTGTGTTATAACTCTAACCTAAAAAGAAGCATAAGAAGCCTGTTTTGAAAATAAAGAGAAAATGTTCAGTGTGTGTGTGTTGTGCTGGAGGTGTGCCAGGGTGCCTGCCAGTCAGCCAGGCTGAGCTGAAGGGCCCCTGCTGGGGGTGGAAGGTTCAGGCAAGCCCCCTGCCTCCTCCAGCTTACTGGAGCGTGCTGGGAAACGAAGGAGGGGGGAGAAAGAGAGAGCTGGAAAGGGGGGTGGACATGGAGAAGAGATAATGATCCTGAGAAAAGAAGAAGGTAAAGAGAAAAAGAGATGGAAGCAGACAAACAGCACTGAGCTGCAGAGAAGGAGGAGGATATGTGATGTTGATGCAGAGAGAGGTGGAGAAGGTAAATCTAGAGCAGGAATGTGAGGAATGAAGAAGTTTTCTTCTGGCTGGAGACAGAAATGGAGGAAAAACAGGAGATCCTGCAGACATTAAACGGTGTTCAGTCCTCTTGCAGAGCTCCACAAATCCAGCAGTGTTGGTTATATTAATAAAATATGGAGATTTTTTCTAAGATAAAGATCTGAGTAATACATATACTTATCTCTCGTATCATTTACACACATCTTAAACGCGTAAACCAAGTTGGAATGAAAAGATTATTCCTGTATTTTATCCCTTTTAAAGGGCATAATTACTACTGCTACATGCCAGGTTCTTCTACTTATTTTTTTTTCAAGCAAATGGGAAGTAATTCTCACTAAAGATATCATTATTGGTGTTTGGATTTTTTTTTTTGATAGCTGTGACAAAAAGAAGAAAATTGAAATATATGGGGGTAAAAAAAAACAAAAAACCTTTTGCATGTTAAAAGTAAAACAGATGTTCTGCTCCAGTGTTCATTTATAGATACTTTGGTCTGTGCCTTTAATGGGCTTTGAAGAGAGCTAGGAGTCATCGTTAAGGTTAAAGTTTGGATTTGAAAGTAAGGATAATCCCTTAGAAAGGTTTCTGGATTTAACTAAATTTCATAAAACTAACAAAGGTAAAGTTTAACTGGGTGGCCTATAGAGAGTTAACTGTTCCACACAACATCCCTAAATATGTTGCTATCTTTAAAACCTTTACTCTTACTCATTAACTTTTGTGCTACATATGGCCTGAAGTACTCATCAGTATATAGGCCATGTGTCATCCAGTATCTCGAAATGGAAGGGGTAAAGCACAACTGCAAACTGCAGAGAATTTCACCTTCATGGAAGAAGGAAAACAATTAAGACTATTATATGAATATCAAGATCTCTTGATGTGCATTTTTGGTAGAGATGAATTACAAAATACTTGCAGTTATAATGCATACGTACCTCTTCAAACTTTTGTGTTTTATAAATCTCTTTTCTTACAAAATCTAATTTAAACACAAACATGTTTTTAGAGGTAGTATATGATTGCTTATGTGGTTCAAAACTCCTTTAAAATCAGTTTTTCTGTTTTTCTAATTCCTCTGTTGCTTTGTGTACCTCTTATGTTTTACCTCCATGTTGTTGGTTTTTTGTCTTGTTTGACTCTGCACACACATTGGCATCACTCAGGGGTGGTTTTGCCAAAGCCTCTAAACGCAGCATGGCGGCTTTGTTTCCTCTCTATTCTCGCTCTCTGAGGGACCTGTGCTACATTTTCTTATTTGTGCATGATTTTTGTTTTTTTATCTGAATTTGTAGCCACTTTGGCATGTCTGTGTTCATATGCAGTAGGCCGTATGGCAGCTTATCCTCACAAGAATTTGTCTCCTCTGAGGGAAGGAAGGGAAATGGTTGGGCAAGAAGGAACGGAGAGCAAGAGGAATACTGTGATGGAGGATGCTATAAACACCTACATTTTCCCATTGTGGGACAATAAAGGGAATTTAAATTCCATTTCTGTTCTATTCTAAAATCGATTAATCTGGTGATTATTTTTTCAATTAAAAATCGGATACCCGAAGGTTCCTTAGAGACTTGGAAGACTTTTTCGAAATTAAACCAGGGTGAAACTAAATCTTTTCCACTTGAGTTCTGGATAGAGACGTTTTTTTCTTAAATGCAAAATATTAATTGGGTTGCTCTGTCAGCTAAAGACACGTTTTAGAGTCTCTATACTTCAGTTAACAATTAATCGATTACTAAATTTGTTGACAATTATTTCAATAATCAATCGGATTGTTTCTCCCCTAATTAACAGAAAGCTTTTACAATGAATTGGAAAGAATTGGACTCATAATACTTTGTATCTAAAATGTTTGCTGTTCATATAAAATCTGTTGCATCAAATTAGCCTCAAATCTCCTAATTAGTGAAAATATTTCACCTTTATATACTGTGATTACAATATATCTAACAAGATGTCCATACAAAGGCAGGTTTGGTTAGCGTAGTAAACTAGTCCCACCCGCCAGTGGCTAAAATCATTTTTGCCTCCGAGTGGTCTAACCTCGACCAATGCCCTAGAACTGGCGGGCCAATCACAACGCAGAGATATGTTTTAAATTTCTCGATCGGTCAGAGCGTTGGCCAATAGGCACAAACATGGTTTGAAAAACATCAGGTTGTTCTCATCAACAATCTTCCGATGTCTCATTCATGGGGGCCAGACTAAATTACACATTTAATTTCACATTTAGTCTGGTTTATCAGGCTAAGGTTTGGTTGCATTTGACATGCATCAACATAAAGTGTTGGAAAAAACAACCAACATTTGAAATTCGCTGTGAATGTTTTTAGTGAGCTCAAAGGTGACACAATGCTTAACCAGCTAATAACCGGCAGGTTTGCGTTTTCTAGTGAATATAGGACCCTCCTTTCCCAATGATGCATGTGCTCACACAAACCGCAACAGTGGCAACTTCAGAGCTTTAGGTATTTAAGAAGCTTTTCCATTTATGAATTTTAGAAGTTTTCCTCTTTACAGCAGTTGAAAAGCCTTTTTACTCACTCCTAAGTTTGTTGTTTTCACCCTATTCTTCATCATGCTACAGCCTTACCTAAACAATGTTGATGCCTAATAACTTTTCAAAAAGCATCCAGCATTCTTCTTCCATTTCACTAAAAAATACTACTTTGTTTTTGTTTCTCAAGTGTGACCCTAGTAAAATACGCTAAAGTTGGTCTTTGTAAGATGCCAATATGTTGAAAAGGCACTGGATCTTAGCAATGAATACACTTAAATGTGGAAAAAACAAAGTAATTTTTTCCCCCCTCTCTGTTCAAAGTCTTTCTGGTGAACTAGATCTGCATTCAGCTGTCACAGCTAATGCTCCCCTTTCTTTGTTTGCACATCAAGCTTGAATTTCCAGAAGTTATGGAATGAAATATTGATATGTTTTCATCAGCGGTGCACTTCCCTGTCGATGCATGAAAACAACAGGAAAAACAGTAAAGTACACATGAGTAGGAAAGAGCCTAGACAAGGCCTGATCTAAATTGTCTATTTGTCAGGAAGCGGCTATTTTGTTCATAACTTAAACCATTAATATTAAATTTTTAGACTAACAGGGAAATCTGTTAACATCTCCATGTTTTTCTATCACTTTTACCTAAAATGTTTCTCCTTTTTGACTCCTTTGCTCTCCCTGCCATCCATCTTTCAGCCTCTCCTCCACTGCCTTTCTTTTCTTCCTGCTTGCCACACACGCTGACACTTAAACTAAATGCACTCACACAGCCTATTCCCTTACTACCTCCTCTCACCACCCACATAGAAAGGAGGACACATCCAGGCCACAAAGCACACACACACACACACATACACACACGGAGAACTTTCAGCGCCTTCTTCTTTACCATACTCAGCAAGATCAGATGTCAAGTCGACTGACAATGGGCACACAGGCTGTATTTTTCCCTGCACTTCGCTCCGTTTCCTTCTGCCTCTTATAGGATGTATGCATTTTTTCAGAACCATCTCACAGGCACAAATTCCCCCCCTGCCCCCGCCCCCCTTTACTTTTTCCCCCATAGCTTTTTAAGGGAGTAGGTGAAGCAATCCAGCAAAAAGGAAATAACTGATGAGAAAGGGGAAAGTTGAAGATAAATATAGGAACGTTATAGCCCAACTTGCATGTAAAAAGAGTATGCAAGTATGCAGTATACAAGACATGAGTGATTAGAGTGTGCAAAACACTGAAACATGAATTAATACATTTTAATGAACTGGACCTCCATGACCCAGAAGTCTCCCACACACCAGCAGCCATAATGGTTTATGTATAACATGCTTACATGTCCATACAATTGAATTAGATGCAGAGTCTTATATCTGCATGCAGAATGAGTTCTGTGTTGATGGCACATCCACAAACCATGTAAAGCTAGATTAAGGCAGCACTATTTAATGTATTCCCAACAGAGGCGGCTGTACTGCAGTAGCTAATGATCTTCCTATATCTCTAAACTAATATAACCTAAAAATCACAGATTTAGGTGTAAATTAAATGCATGAAATAAAGGAGTCTTTAAAGTCCTGCATTTCAGCTGAAATCACTAAAACTCCACTTTATTCACAGAATAAATGTAAGTATGGATGGCTAGAAGCGTTCTGACTAAAATGAGTTGCCTAAAGCCGAGCATACACTGTGTGATATTTTCAGTCGTTGCATGCAGTTATAGCTTAAATTGTACAAAGAAACAGTGTTTAAAAGTTCACAGATCACGATGCATGTTCTCACACTGCAGCCCGACGCTCTGATGCGATGCTGCACATCAAAAAAACACATCAGACTCAGCTAAGAGGGGTCGCTGGTCAGACTCCTCAAGAGAGAAAAAATAAGAACTCCCTGGTTTTTTTTTTTTTCTGGTAAATCAGCTTGTAGTTCTGCTTCAACAGCATTATTTGTCCACAAACACCTTACGACGGCCAACTGAATTTCAAACATGTTTCATTTTCTCCCAGCCTTACGATTCCTGATCGGTAGGGGGTCGTGTGAGGCTAATCCCCTCTTGTTACCCCCTTAATACTACACAATGCTGGACACACGATGAGGCTGAAACTCGGTCCAATCCAAAAATTCTCATACGACTGGAGAATTGGCCTGAAGAGGGCAAAAAATTGTCTCTGTAGAACAAAACACTGTTGCAGAGAGGCAAGCATCAACATGAATGGAACATTCATTTTGATCTTTATGAAGAGCTGCAATTTGATTTTTGATGAAATTACACAAAAGCATACTTCAAGGGTTTTTATTAACACAAATTTTTTGCATATATGTTTTTAAATATTTATTAAGGGGTTAAATTATATATACTACCTGACTGATATACAAGTAAATGTGCTTTTGCAGAGTTGCACAGAAACCACACAATTGTGGCAGCCGCTGTCAGAAAAGTGAGTTTGTGCTGACTACAGGTGCTGGTCATAAAATTAGAATATCATGAAAAAATAGATTGATTTCAGTAATTCCATTTAAAAAGTGAAACTTGTTTTCAAGATTTGAAGACGTTTCGCCACCTCTCCAGGAAGCTTTCTCAATTCAAATGTCTGGATCCGCAGTGAGTTTGAGTCTTATATACTTCAAATCTTGAAAACCAAGTCCAGTGGATATTTTTTGAATTTTTACGGAATGACTATGACCTGGATGACTGAGAACCTTCATCAGCATAAGCAAAGGGAGGTGTCTTTCAAGGGCTTCAACCCTTAGCATATTTAGTGTCTGCATCACACTAGAAAATCAAATACAGGTGCTGGTCATAAAATTAGAATATCATGAAAAAGTAGATTGATTTCAGTAATTCCATTTAAAAAGTGAAACTTGTATATTATATTCATACATTACATACAAACTCATATATTTCAGATGTTTATTTTGTTTAATTTTGATGATTACAAATGACAACAAATGAAAATCTCAAATTCATCATATCAGAAAATTAGAATATTACTGAAGACCAATAAAAACAAAGGATTTATAGAAATGTTGGCCAACTGAAAAGTATGAACATGAAAAGTATGAGCATGTACAGCACTCAGTATTTAGTTGGGCCTCCTTTGGCCTGTATTATTGCAGCAATGCGGCGTGGCATGGAGTCGATCAGTCTGTGGCACTGCTCAGGTGTTATGATAGCCCAGGTTGCTCTAATAGTGGCTTTTAGCTCTTCTGAATTGTTGGGTCTGGTGTATTGCATCTTCTTCTTCACAATACCCCATAGATTTTCTATGGGGTTAAGGTCAGGAGAGTTTGCTGGCCAATTAAGAACAGGGATACCATGGTCCTTCAACCAGGTACTGGTAGCTTTGGCACTGTGTGCAGGTGCCAAGTCCTGTTGGAAAATGAAATCTGCATCTCCAAAAAGTTGGTCAGCTGCAGGAAGCATGAAGTGCTCTAAAACTTCCTGGTATGTGGCTGCGTTGACCCTGGACCTCAGAAAACACAATGGACCAACACCAGCAGATGACATGGCACCCCAAACCATCACTGACTGTGGAAACTTTACACTGGACTTCAAGCAACGTGGATGAAGTGCCTCTCTTCTTTTCCTCCAGACTCTGGGACCTTGATTTCCAAAGGAAATGCAAAATTTACTTTCATCAGAGAACATGACTTTGGACCACTCACCAGCAGTCCAGTCCTGTTTCTCTTTAGCCCAGGCAAGACGCTTCTGACGCTGTCTGTGGTTCAAGAGTGGCTTGACACAAGGAATGCGACAGCAGAAACCCATGTCTTTCATACGTCTGTGTGTGGTGGTTCTTGAAGCACTCACTCCAGCTGCAGTCCACTCTTTGTGAATCTCCCCCACATTTTTGAAGGGGTTTTGTTTCACAGTCCTCTCCAGGGTGCGGTTATCTCTCTTGCTTGTACACTTTTTTCGACCACATCTTTTCCTTCCCTTCGCCTCTCTATTAATGTGCTTGGACACTGAGCTCTGTGAACAGCCAGCCTCTTTAGCGATGACCTTTTGTGTCTTGCCCTCCTTGTGCAAGGTGTCGATGGTCGTCTTTTGGACAACTGTCAAGTCAGCAGTCTTCCCCATGATTGTGTAGCCTATAGAACTAGACTGAAAGACCATTTAAAGGCTTTTGCAGGTGGTTTGAGTTAATTAGCTGATTAGAGTGTGGCACCAGGGGCCATCAATTTTGAACCTTTTCACAATATTCTAATTTTCTGATATGATGTATTTGAGATTTTCATTTGTTGTCATTTGTAATCATCAAAATTAAACAAAATAAACATCTGAAATATATGAGTTTGTATGTAATGTATGAATATAATATACAAGTTTCACTTGTATGGAATTACTGAAATCAATCTACTTTTTCATGATATTCTAATTTTATGACCAGCACCTGTATATTCTCATATTCTTGGGCATTGGCACACAATGACATATGGAATATCTGATCTTATTTAACAAAGCTTGATGTTTTAAAAATCTATGGGAGATAAGTTTGAAATCTCTTATCTATATTAGATAAGAGATGTCTGGCCAAAATTATGACAAAAAATACCATTCCTGTATTGAGGTTGAGCTTTCAAATGTAAGAAGAGTTAATGGTGAAATAAGTACCTTTTGAATAATTCACTTTCATCTTAAATAACAGCTAGACTATTGGGCAAACAGTAACACACATGTAATATTTCTCGGAATGGAAAAAACAGGTTAACAATAAGAATTACCATGAACTAAAAAAATGTATGGATGATGCTTAAATGCCAGGTTTGTGGCAGGAAATTTGCAAATTAAAATAGGCTATTACCGGTACTTAAAGGGGAACAGTCAAACCTTCAGCAAGAACTGCACCAGTATTTAGTCGATTTAGGTGATTAATTTACAATGAGACCATATAGTAGCAGCGGATTTAAAGATGAATATCTGAGCCTACAGTATAGGAATTAGAAGAGTAAATGGATTTTCTTAACCCAATGTCTTACCGTTACCTTTTTTTTAAATACACTTAGCAACAAGCAGCTGCCTAAATATAAAGACTTTAAATATAAAAACTGTTATGTTTCCAAAGCATTATTGCTGCTTTCCCCTTTACAATGGAGATTTAATGCAGGAGCTTCTGTGCCTTGCTCAAGGGCAAAGCGACTGGCGACGGAACGGAGAGTGGTTTTCATTCATTCGTTCGGCAGCCTTCCAGTGAAAACCACACAGCGTTCACCTAACAGCTACTACTGGCCCTGATATATATTTAAGTGCAGGCTGCTGTCAGCTGAACACACAAAGCACACAGAGCAACACGGCCACAGAGCATGTGTACAAGCCAGATTTGGCTCCGTCCTCATGTCTGCCATATGGTTGATTCCTCCCTGCTGTGCAAACCCTGCAGGCCAAACACTCGGCACTAGTGTGTGTGGGTGTCTGATTGTGTGTGAACATATAGCAGAGCCAGGAAACAAAACAGAAGTGAATCAGACCAGGAGAGAAAGCCGAGGAATATTAATCAGAATTTATTTTTTTAGAGGGAAAAATTATATAATCTGCAGTTTTTAAAATGCTAATTTATGCATCATTGTACAGTGAGGTCAACGGGATCCTAGCCACAGTCGTTTTTAATAAAAACTATTGGGTCAAGCATTAATATTCTCTTTGCTGGGATGAACAATGCTGGGTTGGTTGACTACAGCTATGAGCAATAATTAGGACACCCTGTGAAAGACTGCATTTTCATTTTCAGACACATGGATATTACATGGTTCAGTTCAAGTATACATGTTTAAGCTTTAAATTGTTTTTGTAATATTTTAATAATTGTCAACATTTCCAGGTCTGGTTTTCTAACTCCATAAAGACAACGGATGGATTTTAGTTGTATATAAACAAAAAAAAACTCTGATCTATGAGAGAGAATAGAGATAAAGACAAGAAGTTTGTCTATATTGTTGAGTTAAACTCATCTGTTCTGATGGTGGACAGGAGAGCTGGGATTCCCTATACTGCTTGGTAACTGGGAGATGTGGGCCTCCTCCCAAAACCCGATTATAACATTAACACACAGTATGAATCATTCATAGCAGAGGCCAGAAGTTGTAAACAAAGATTATGTTTCTCCTGAGATGTGATTCATTTCAACAATTGTGCTGGTATTCAAAATCAGCGCAAAGGCAAATGCTCTGATGCACCTCTAATTATAAAAACCTTCAAACTAATACCTGGTCCTTAAATAATACAAGTAATGAGCTTTTAAAATATGAAAAATAATGTAAACAAAATTCTGCAAGAAAGAGTTGAAGGTTAGAGTGTTTGCATGGGTTATTTAATATGCATTGGGGGGGGGGGGGGGTTAGGGAACTGAAAAGTCTCCTCTTTACTTTCTTTTGACTCAGTTGGGAAAACCCAGTGAGCAAGAGATCCTTCAGCAATGCAGTAAACCAAAGACTTAACTTGCATCAACAATCACCACAATACAAAACTGTTTTAATCCACTAAATATCAAATAACTAAAAAGGGAGGGCAGATATCTTGCATGGGGAAGGATGAATTTTCCGCCTCATTTCTCCTGACCTATGTGCCTCTGTCTCTACATCCTGAGGGAAGCAGTTTGAACTGATTGTGCAGAGGCTGGTTTTGGTTTTCAATGTTTACTCCCACCTTTTGCCCCACCTGCTCCTCATACACACACTCCTCATACGCAGCAGACAGTGGTGGTTAAAGCAGCCCGTGAAATAAGTTCCTGAACGCACCAAGATCCCAGATTCCTTGGATGTGATATTTTCAAAACGGCAAAAGATAGAAACTCAACACTTCAATTTAATACTTCAAATTTGGTGAAAATGGAAGCAGTGGTGTCTGTTCTTGACTACCTCCATTTGGGTTGAACTGTTACACTTCCAATGTATTTATATTCCTCCATGATGGTAGGTTTGAAGACCTCCTAAAATAGAATACAATGGCTTTTGGTTTTGTTTAAAGACATAGTGGAATAGGAAAGGAAAAACAGGAAAAAAGGAGAAAAGATTAAAGAAAGAGGAGATAACAGGGAGATGATGATAAAACATCTTCAGATATAGTATAGGAGATACACTAAACAGCCTAGGTACTATCGCTGACGTATAAGTAGTATTATTTAATCTGACATGTATGCTGTGGTAGCTGAAGATAAGAATATGGGCTTTCTGTATGGAAGGGAATCTCTGGGTACCTGGAACCAAGCACCTGTAGTTGTTTGTGAAAGTGCACTTGTGCATGTAAAGTTTATCCAAAGAAAAAATGCTCAATAGTGGTTGTGAAGAGCCAAAGACGCGCCCCTCCAGAGCACCGAGGCGAGCGCCAGGGGACCCAAAGCCCCAGACGCCCAAAGGCGCCCAGGAGGAGACAACCAAGGAAATCCAAGCAAGGGAGGAGGAGAGACGAGCCAGAGGAATTCCCCCAGCCACTGCAACGCCGGAGCGCCCGGGAGCTGCGGGGATAAGTATGCAGGCTCCACCGGCAGCCAACCACCCTGAAGTGGATCCGGCCATGGGCCGCGGGGACCAGAGGCCACAGGGGCACCCAAACCCCCGGCGGGAGCCCCGGGGGCCCAGGCCCCGCGGAGCAGCCGCCAGGAATAAGCCAGTACCCGCCCGGGCATCCACCCCAAAACGCTGAGCTCCACCAGTGCACCAGAGAGCCCAGTTTTTCCACTTTAACAGACTCACCACCAATAAGTGAAAATGGGGATGAGCACGTAGGACGGCTTTACGTAAACATATCACCAGAATGCTTGACAATTAGGAGGACCACTTATTTTGATGATCCACCCGGAAAAAGAACCCCCACTATAGTAAAGTTTGGCTTTATCAAACTATGCTTGTCTTCATCCACTCCTTTAACTTTGAGTGAACAAGATGTAGCAGATGGACAAGCGATGATACTCTGACATGGTGCAGATCACATTTAATTAAATAGTAGTAATATTTATGTAATTGGAAAAGTTTTGCTGAAATATTTGGAGGAGAATGAGGGAAGTACATAGAAAATGGATGAGAAATTCACCATAAAACCTCTGGCATGACTGCCAGACATGTTTCATCAAGAGGTGAAATAAAGTTATGAAAGAAAACTCCAATTTTCTTCCTACAATGCTAAACTCCTTCCATGTCTTATGAGCTAAAATGGGTTCTGTACTTGAGCAAAATATAATAAAAGTGATTAGGTTTTGCTAAGCTTTTCAATAATCTGCTGTGATACAATCAGTACCTGAGCTCTTATTCAACTTTTTTACATAAGTGTTTCATCCTGTTCCTCAGATTTTACTGATGCAGTATGATTTTTGTTGTTGTTGTTTTTATACACTTCCCTCTGAAATAATTACTATAATTTAAAGGATCAGCTAGTTTTTTATTTGACTAATTTCTCCTTTTTTACAATTTATGATCCTAGTTCTTGTCTAATTTGGCTTAAACACTAAACCCCAGTAGGATTTACTCAACAGAACATCTTGGGTGGTTTTTGGTCAATTGTTAAAATCATAAGCATTTTTTTAATGTGGTTTGCAAAAACTGAAAATGTTAGCGAATTAGTTAGAAAAATTGGTTTCTGACTTATGCTATAATTGAATAGGTATGGTTGTTGGGGCATAAACGTCTACAAGCTGAATTTAAAACAATTTTGTTCTTCTTAATTATGCCTTAAAGTGATAAGTTTTTCAGACAAAAGGAGAGCCCTCTGCAGTGTCAGCTTTGCTCAGATGTTGCCTGGACTGCAGCAGAAAAGGGATTCCAAGAATTGTGACCTGAAACTTTATCCTGCATTTGAGAACAGATTTGCTTTAATTCTACTCAGAATTTTTAGATTTCAAGACGTCCTTGGCAGGAAACCAGACAGCCTTGTCTGCATTGATTGTATAACAACTATTAAAGATTACTCTCTATATAAACTATTACTTTAGCTAAAACAAAGTGACTTTCTCAAAACATTAAGCTAATCTAAAAAATATAATAGAAACGCCCTTACTGGCCAAGAGTTGAGAAATGTGGGTGTGGGAGGGAGAGAACAGATACAAGAAAACTTTCATTTACCCAGAAGACTAAATAACATATTTTTAGAAGATATACTGCACAGCAAAGGTTAAAAGAAAAAAATATATATTATGTTTGTTAGAAAATATGAACAATTCCAAAAGAAGGAAACTGTGAAAATGACCATGATTGTAGAAAGAAAATCATTGAAGGCAAGCAAAAGGAAGAACTCTGTAGTCATTAACATTAAGGCATTGGAGTACAAAAACATCAAGGATATTTATGTGTTAAACGTGGGGGGGAGCTCTTATACAGATCATAAAAATGTGCAGACGGTGTCATGGCTCTAAATTCTTAATGGGCCTGTTGGGAGCAGCAGAGATTATAAAGTCTAGCATCAGTTGGGAGGAAGGATCTGTGGAGGCGCCCTTTTTTTGCACCAAGGCTGGAGCATTCTACCACTGAAGAAACTGCCTAACTTTATACAATCAATGGGGGACATTGTCCAATAGTGATAAGGTTATTTGCTGTATCCAGGGAGCATCCAAGAATAGCTGTCCCTACTATAAACCCAGCCACTTCTTTTGAGATGCAAGTAAATTGTTCCATTAAACCACAACCTAAAACATAAGTCATGGATTAGCGGACTGCGGTCCGGATCCGGACCCACCTGCTGGCTAATCCGGACCCAACCTGATTTAAAACATTTATAATATACCACATGTTGTCTGACAACAGTGTCTAAACAGCACTTGTGCCGCTTCTCCTGTTACCCCCGAAGTCCTACATCCTCCGCCACTGCACCAGACCTCCTACAAAGCAAAGCCTACAGCCTGCGCTGTTCCTCCCATATTGCTGCCCTCCGACTTCTCCTCGGAGCTTGAGGAGAGCATGACCTATATTATCATTAAATTTGTAGGAGCAAAACATGCAGAAATGAACGCTTAATATGACATATTTAAAAAAATCCTCATCAGCATCCATCATACGTATGTACGGTTTCTGATGGAAATGAGAAATCTGCTTCCTGGTCCGTTGAAGTACCAATAGGTTGCATCCAATCTTTTAAATAAACAGTGTTAGTTTTTTTAAATGTATAAGAGTTATGCTGTTAATTTGTAGTTACCGATCTGTTGTTACTAAATTTTAATTTGACAAACCGGATCTTCTCGCCATTCTTTTTCCTGTTTGGTGCAATAGCAGATCTGCAATAGCGGATCTTGCCCTGGCCGGACCAGAGCGGTCCCTGAACATTTAGAGTATGTTTGGCTCAACCTGCTGCTGTTAAGCAGGATTCTCCACCATGAACAGAATCAAATAAAGATCCAGGCTCAAAATGAGCACCTTGATATGTGCTTTAGAATGGATTTGTCTCCATTCAAACCCAGGTTTAAAGCCTTGCAGGGCAGCATAAAGCCCACTGCTCTCATTAAGACAGAAAAAAAGAAAAATAACAAATGTTCAGGTCTTTTAGAAAATATGGGAATCAGGAAATTGTCTATATACCAAACTGAAAGATTGTTTTTCTCTACTTCAAAAAACAATTCAGATTTTAAAATTGAAAAATTTTCCATTTTTTTTTTTATATTTTTTTTTATTTAAAAATTCAGTGTATAACATGCATAAACACCTAATTTTATTTCAGTGTTAAATGCTTTTTAAAGTAGCAGATCATTTAAAAATGTCTCCGGACCTTTACTGGTTTATGATTTTCTTTATTCGGACCCCGCTGATTTTTAATTGGTTACCCCTGAGCTAAAAGATGGTGGCTGCTGCCGCAGAGCCGTAGAAGTTCTTAAGAGCACAGATCCAGTTTAACTGATCTTTAATTTTTGTACTCAAGCTTCATTAATCAGCTGATCAGCTTTCATTTTAGGATCAAAATACAGCAGTTTATTGTAGCTTGTCACTTTGAGTCACTGTCACCATTCTAACCTAGATCTATAGCATACTGTAAGACTTGATTTCATGTTTTATTCTAAAAAAAATATATATAATGAATCGTTTCCTACAACTACAATTATGATTTTCCAATTAGTGTATTTTCTTTTTCTTTTTACTCTACAAACCAGAATTTTAGAATAATGTAATATTTTGTGTAACTTTAAATTTTTTTTTTATAATATTGAATAAGATGCTATGATAATGAGTTGCAATTAGATCAGGCATGCAGTACCTGTGTTATTTATTGGAAGGGTTAGGATTTAGGACTCATTTAATTGTTACAATAAAGCAGTATTTGCTTTATAAACCATGTCAGGTTTTAATGGACGGGATAACTGTCCAAATGCGGGAAAAGTCTGAAATTTTGCTGGAGATGACTGTAGGGTCTGTGTATTAATTCTTACTGCACATGCAATGCATTAGGTGATTCACAATTTGCATCAGATAGTTCTCCTTATCTCCAGCCTTTTCTTTTGTAGGCTGAACAGTGGACCATTTTATACATTTTATTTGCTTTTGCATTCATTATTGTTCATGTTTTTCATTTATTCAGAGAAGTTTAGTGTTGCTTCAGCAATTCATAACTGCACTGAAATTAATTATTTTATATTTATTTGTTTTTTAATAAAAGGAAGATGACTAGAAGATGACAGTAGATGACTAGTTACCCAGATATAAAACTGACCAGTGTTGAGAACTGATTCTGGGCTGCTTCTTCCATTCAAAAATTTCAAACACTTAAAAAATTTTCATGTAGAGAACCGACTGAGGAAGGTACCCTGATACAGAAATGAAGAGGAGATGGTGAGAGCAAAGAGAAGAATGAGGCTGGAGCGACGGCAGCCTCTGTGAACCTGCATAGACAAGCACAGTCGAGCTGCTTTTGTGTGTGAGAAAGGGAGGCAGAGAAAGCGAGGATGTTTTGACAGCTCGGAGCCATCACAGCAGCACAAGGCAGAGTATTTGAGCTGCTGTGCGTGCAGGTCTGTGTGGCTGTGCACACAATGTATTTATTTATTTTTTTGTGAGCGTTTATGCATGTATATGGAAGACCACCACAGATGTAAATAAAAGGGTCGCTTTAGAGGATGATTGGTTACGATTGTCATTTATATAAAGGGGACTTTACATATATGCACAGAACCTCTTCCACGAGTCCCCGTCATGAATCAATCCAGTGTTGAGCATCTTTAATGTACACAAAATGAGCACAACTGGACTCCTGACCCACAGCCTGCTTCACCTTCAAACCTCTTCACAATCACCGGGGGGGGCTGCTCTGAACTATACTCTGGTCTAAAGCTGCCTCTGAACAGCCCAAGAGCAGTTGGAGGTGAGACATCTTGCTCAAGGGCAGCTTGACCTGACTGTATTTTTAAATCTTATTTCTTAAAAGTAGCCCCTTTGCTGCTTTTTCACAGCCAGCCTGGGCGCTGGCACAGTTAACCCTCCAGTCCCAAACCTGCTACTTTCAGCTGCTGCCTCTAGGCTACAACTGCAGCTTTTTGCTATGTTTGACTGGGATTGTTTAGTCTCAAAAGAAAAGGTTTATTGTGACCCAATAATTCCTAACCATCATATTATAAAGATAGAGAGCAACTGACCAAACAACCTCACTGTAACATAAAAATTGTCTTTTTAACCCCTTTTTTTCATATTATGAGTTTTTAAAATAAGCATCTGAATGGTCAAAGTGCTCTTATACCAAAGCTAAAATCCAAAAAGCCTTCAGATTTACAGACGTCATTTTGAGACGGACTTCCTCCTGGATGATGCTTCTCGAATTCGGACTGCAGCCCAGAACTACAAAAATATTACCAAATGAAGTGTATGGCTGAAGTTCTCTTTTACAAAAGGTTTTTTATGTGTCACACAGGAGGATTATGGGCAACTGTAATGCTCCTATATGGTAGGAGCTCCCTATGCAAACTGAAGTATTGATAAAAAGCATCCTGCTTCCTCCCCCTTATCCACTGCTAGCCCTATTCAGACAGCACTTATCATGCACATCAGCTTTGGCTTAAGTGCCCTTACTGATTTGCTGGATTCGAATAGAGCCTTTGACTTTTTAGTTCCAGGCTGAAAGTGTCAAAATACAAAGAAGGGAAAACACCTCAATATTGTATAATACATGATTATACCTCCAATGTTGCAGGTTCTTTCAGGTTTATTTATAATCTAAGTATATTGTGTTAAGAAATTTATTTTACAAAAGTTTTTTCTTTTTTTTTTTTTTGAAAATGTAAGCTTAAAAAGGCTAAAAAAGAAATAAAATATTAGTTGAAAGGGCATGAATGGGTAGAAAATTCAAGCTGGTGTCGACGGATCCAGTCAAATAGGGGGCAGGTAATATCTTTAAGCATTTTTTTTCTTTTATTTTGCTAATTGTGTACGATCGATCGGGGTGTTTTCTCACATTTATTTTAAAATTACATTTCTCATATTTAATCATTCTGCTGTTGAATCTTTTAGATAATTCCCTTTTATCCAGATTCAGTTGTAAAATTGAAAGCTTTTCTTTAGTTTTTTTTCTTTTGGCTTGAAAGAAAGTATTTGAGTTTTGATCTTTGGTCTTTCACTTAGATGTTGCACTGATTCCAAGTATTTTAATGAAGAATTGACCTGCAGAAAATATCAGACTCTGAAATCTTTGAAAAAAGGTCTTCACTTTGCAAAATATTTCAGGCTATTCTCTTGTTTCCAGCCTTGGAGTGCTTTTTTTCCTCATCTTCCTCTGCACCTGTTCAAAGTCTGGCTCTAATTAGGTGTGTTAATGCCCATTACCTGCTACCCATTTATTACTGGTCTGATATCTCTATTGGAATTGTCTTTGATTTTGCTGCAGCAAGAAATCATGCAGTGTGGTATCTTCCTCTCTATGGTGTAACATGTCACACTGTAAAATCTCACTTCAGTTTGTGTGCATAACCTTTACCTTTGCCATGTATGCTGGGTACTAAAGGTGTTTCTGTTGCCAAAGTCAGTGATATGAGTTTCTGAGGTGCACACAGATGACTGGAGAGATTCACAGAGAAATTTGAAGATGGAGACAAAGATATTTTTACCTTGGCTTTGCAAACCATGGACTGGGTTTCATAAACATGCCATGAAACTGCCGTACCCACTCTCTCTATATCTACACTAGGTTTTTATATCAAATTTTTTATTGGTTTAGCACAATCCAACATTTTTTTAGAATTTGAATGTATATTATTAACGAATTAAACACTCGTCTCATGTAAGAAATTAAACTGTCAAGACACACCCCTGCACAGTCTAACCCTGAAGCATAATTCCAGTTCTTGACAGTTGGTAGAATCTTGCATTTATCGAATGTTGCCGTGCTTGAATATACCTGCTGTATATGAGTAGGATAATAGGGTAACCGAGGGGTGAAAACATTGTGCAAGTTCTTTAATGTATAACAGATTTTAAAGTCCTACAAATTAGACTAGCAAAGGTAAAAAGTAGGTTTACACTTGCAAACAATAATTAGGCAAGTAACTTAATGCATGCAAAATTAAACAAAAAAATTTGCAAGAAATAAAGCTTTGAATTGCAAACTAAGCGCTCTGGACCATTAGGGGGGTATAATCATCAATACATGGTATCAGACATGGTCATTATTACAAATTAATGTCTCTGGACCAAATTTGTTGCAAAAACATAAATGATGCCATTCAGAGAACCTTTGGAGGTAAGCTAGTCTTATTTTTGTGTTTCTGTAGTGTATGTTAATTCATGCATTTGCCCAACGTTTGTACCTCTGTTCCCCTTAGGGAATAGCAACCGCTCCAGGAGTGTAGATGAGAGTCTAAAATGTGCAAAATGGTCCACTCCTATGGGAGTATCCCAGGGTCGCTAGCCAAATAGTCCTCGATCAAGATCAGATCGTCCTTGTTGTATTTCTTGCTGTAAGCAATACCTGCAAAACCTTTGAAGATTTGCCAGAAGGTACTTAAAACAAATATCTAAGTCTATTTAGCTTTTTTTTTTTTTTTTTTTGCTGAGAGTCTGTTGCTTTATTCCTTTCAAATTTGCGAGATCCTAATTTTACCTTTAAGACCTAGAACCAGAGGTGGAAAGAGTACTAAAAAATTGTAATTGAGTAAAAGTATCTTTACTTTGCCTAAATTCTACTCGGAGTAAAAGTAAAATTACCCATCTCAAAATTTACTCAAGTAAAAGTACAAAATCACTTCATTTAAAATGTAATTTGAGTAAAAGTTACTTAGTTACTTTGAGTTATGTAATGCAAAAAAAGGATGAGTCATGAATCGAATTTAGCACAAGGTGTTTTAATCGATTTCAAGGCTTATTTCAGTATACATCCACACTTGCAAAAGATCAGCTGGGCTAAGGAACATACTTCCTCACAGCACAAGGATAATCACAACCTTTACCATAAAGTGCAAACAATTTTCAATCCTACTGTCCAACTGACAACACCATGATAACTAACTTACCGCCACATTTTTTCGTAAATTGGATGTTGATGTTTTAAAAGTCGAAAGCTCCGTTTTGCTGGGCAGGCACATGTTGCACTGCATTATTACATTGTTCCCTTTTGTGCATTTGAAAACAAATAATCCTTCCAAATATGGCCAAGGTTTTTTCTGGCTTTCATCTCCAAAATCTGTTTCCTCTTCAGGCCTTTCCTCATCCATACTCCCTAAATTGTGGTTAGCAACTGCCATCTTCCAAAGCGCAGCACTGGATTATGAGACAATACAAAGGGTAATTGCAAGGCAGGGCCACATTTAATTTTTTCACAATCAGTATTTTTTTTTTTTTTTACTCAGTAACGTGAGGGGGTTTTAAATGTAGCAAAGTAAAACTACTTAGGTTAAAATTTACTTGAGTAAAAAAGTACTCAGAAAATTACAAATTACTCATAAAAAGTACTCAATTACAGTAACTTGAGTAAATGTAATTCATTACTTTCCACCCCTGCTTAGAACTGACCATGAAGGTTTCTTCATCTGGCTGCTTGCTAACTTGGGGGAATCAGAAAGGTCGGCTCCACATGGGATTAAAAGACTGAATCTAATGGTTTCCAGAAAAATAAGACTTATCAGTGTGAACAGGGATAATTTATATTTTTTTCCTAACTCTGTGCTGTTTTTTTCACCAGAGAACCAATGCACATAGTAAACAAGTATCACAAGGGTTTGCTTCTTGACAAGGAGACATGTGTATGTGTGTGTTGCCCTTTAAGGAGGCTAAAAAATGCGTTGGTCTGTCTTTGGAGGTCAGGTATGTTTTTTTTTTTTTTTTTTTGGGGGGGGGGGGGGGGGGGGGGGTACCTGCATGTGTGCTAACAATGTACCCTTGTGTCCCCTGTGTCAAAACCTGGATAAATCAAGTGAACCATGGTGTGTGTGTGTATTTGTGTGTGTGTGTGTGTGTGTGTGTGTGTGTGTATGCATCAGGCCAGATCAATATTGGCTAATCAATAGGAGAAGACAGCTAGAAGGACCTTAGGGACGAGACGTGCACACCTGGTGTAAATGCAGCCCTTGTTTATATTACACACTCGGTTTCTTCCCTTATTTTCTCTCATTCTTCCTCCCATGTCTTATTCTCATCGTGGTTCTCTAAATGTCAGATTTTACACCTATTTTTAAACACACAGCTGTCTTATTCTTGCTTTCCATGGTGCTACTGACCAATCTTACTTATCTTGACTGATTATTCCCTAAAAACTGAAGGAAATTTTCTTCACAGATATAAAGAACCTAATCCCTGATATCAGAGCTTGTCTCATACATGTCTCCTTTTGAAATGACTATTGTGGATCCAGACACCACAGAGTTCACTTCAGATTCCTCGTAGCCCAGTGACCCAAATTTAAGCTCAAGTTAAGCTATTGTTTATTTTCTCAGGAAAAAAAAGACTTATTTGATAAATTCCTAAAAGAAAATCTTATCCTAAAAGTCAGGTGAGCTGAAACTATAGATACATTGTTTGGTTTTATTAGATTTGGTAAGGTTTACAAGAATAGCTTAAAAATAAAACTTTCCTGTCCATAAACTCATCTGTTAATTCAGATTGGGGAGCTAGGTTGTTTTTTTGTTGTTTTTTTGTTTTTTGCTAATTGAATTGGCTAAATACCCCAAGGATCAGTATCAGGACCAATTCTATACCGGTTGTATGTGGTTCCTCTTGAACAGATAATAATGCAATTAAAATCTATTTCTTAACTTTCACTTAAAATACACTTATTACTAATTTTGGCATTACTGCATTGGTAAGCAGTACAATAAAGCTAAGATCAGACAGTATTGCAGATTTTTTTCCTTTATTTAAAAAAAAGCAAGATGGAAAATATTTCAATATTAATATATATATATATAGCAAATGATTCTAAAATGTCATATTGGATGAGTTTTTTTTTTTTTTTTTTTTTTTTTTATCATGGCAGAGTAATTGCCAAACGTTTCTGCAACACTTTGTTGTGGACATCCCTGGCATTCTTTCTGAGGCTGCTTTTATACAGTAAAGGGAAATAAAATTCAGTATAAGGGATGTTTTCTGTTTATTTTATTTTTGTTTTTTTATTTATTGCTTTTATTCACTTTAAAGCTGAAATTTTATGATAAGTTTTAATCTGTGAATCAGCTTAAAGTTGTAGTTTATTATTTAATTGTACTGGTGTGTTCAAAAGCAGGATTCTCATACATACTGTTTTAGGACTAAAAGAACAATTCTGCCCTTCTTTCCTTTAAATATCTAACATGCAAACATCTTCTAATGCCAGCAGATGCTGACTTATATGCCCTAAGCCTTTTTTAAATTCATTCAGCATGCAAATTCACTGTAATTCACTTACTAAGCGATAAAAGTGCTACTCTGTCTCAATAATGGCTTTTATAGGCTCTGTATTAAATAACTCCACGCTGGAAATTTCCTCATGGTTTAGATATCTAGCTTAGGATCATCTGGACTGACAGGGGTTTCCTCATTTTTGATTATTGTACCAATTTAAGCAACATTCATTTTAACTTTCATTGTTCCATGCATTCTCTATTGACATTACAACTCCTCACAACCACTTCTTATGCCTAAAAACATGAGGTTACACATTAAAAGGGATTTTCTCACCATTTTTATTTCTATGTGTAATTAAAAGGGCTTTCCTATTTTTGTATGGATTACTGTTGTGCCTTTCAGTATCCATATTCTTTTCATATTTTTCATTACTAGCAAAGATTAGCAAAATTGCCCTTTTAATTTAAATGAATAGAATCTGTTTTGTTTTTTAACATTTGTAATTTTTTTACTCTGTTTTTTTATTTGATTTTTTTTTTTTTTTGGTTAAGTTTGTATTCTCGCATACGAATCATCAGAACCTTCTTTGTCTAAGTTTGTGCATACACACAAGGAACCAGAGTGTGTTTCCGCTTTGCTCTCAGTGATAGATTTGAAATGCAATTTAAGAAAGGAGATAATCATATTTATATATATTTATATAAATATGCATATAAACCTTTTTGGGGGGGGGGTTGTTTTTTGTTTTGTTTTTTTGTATTTGTTTTTTTGTCTAAAATGAAAGACATGGTTGAATTAGTGCCAATATGTTTGTGAAAATCTGAGCTAATTGTTCTTTATTTTTTCTAGTTGTTATTAGTGAATGAGCCAGAATATAGCAACAGCTAGTTCAGGCTCTGCTGGACCTTTTCCACATTGTTTGTGTGAGAAAACGGTGGTTCTATGAACCAGAAGTGATCCACAGTAAGGACGGTATTTTTGAGAAACGTAAAGGGAAATGGTGTCATGGTTTCTCTGAAAGTCCACCATCAGACCCATGGTCTTTCTTGGTTAATCTCCAGGCTGATGTGCCTACTGTCTGTATGCAGATTCAGGAGTTTTGCTGACTGGTCCAGTGAGTTGCAGTCATTTTACTACAGAGAGAAGAGGAGCTGGTACGACTGAGGATGCTCTCTAATGCTACTTTCAGTGAGGAAGCTGGTGATCCACTGGCGCTGTGAGCTTCTAGTGTTTCAGGTCTGCAAATCAGATCCTGGTGTACCATCCTGGTAACCTGGCATAAACCAGATTGATACCATGAATTTCAATTTGAATTCTACATGGTATCTATCTGGGAAGCCTCGCAAGAGAGAGGGACATTAAGTACAATTCTTCGAGCAGACTGGGTACCTGCTTCTCAT
This sequence comes from Cyprinodon tularosa, assembly GCF_016077235.1. NCBI lineage: Eukaryota > Metazoa > Chordata > Actinopteri > Cyprinodontiformes > Cyprinodontidae > Cyprinodon > Cyprinodon tularosa. The sequence continues at coordinate 219,974 of NW_024039160.1, forward strand.
GTCAGGTTTTCAGCCAATTACAGCAGCAGTACCAGCTGTGAACAATCACATTTTGTATTAGTTTTACAGCTAGTGGAGTTAACTGATAAATCAAACTCTCACCAAATCTGGTCGAGAGGAAAGCACAAACATTTTCTCATCCACCAAGCAACAAATACATTTTTTTAACCAATTTTTCAAAAGAAATGGAGGATATTTCAAATGAAACCGGTGCATAGTGTTGAGAATTGATAAGATTTTCACGTTTCAGATTCCCTTATCGATTTTGTGAAACGATTCGATTCTCTTATCGATTCTTGTCACAGTCATCTAAATCTAATGGAGAAGGCATCCATTTAATGAAAAAGCATTATTGTACAGTTTTGGGAAATAAACTAATCTCTCCTTGATTTAAATAAATGAGCATCACCTTTCTCTCGCTCGTTGAACTGCGGAGCAACTTCGTTGCATGTTTCGTTACATCCGTTGCAATAACTAGAATCCTGTAATAATTCCAGCTACCAGTAGTTCTAATTAAACATGTTGGCAATGAAGGGCTGGATAAACGAGAAAGGCACACTCCCTTAATAACTCCAAAGAGAGGTATGAAATTGATTTATTTCCAGAAATGGCATATGATTTAGTAGGAACCACATTAAGCACAGTGATATAAAACTAGCTACTTACCACCAGAGTTGCCTTCCATGCTGGTTGTAACTTTAGCTTCTGTCCGGCAGGATTGAAAAACACAGCATTCATGTTGTGTGCACAGGTGTTTCTGCATGTTGGATGTATTTCCTCCCGTGGTTGTAATTGCCACTTTGCAATTAATGCAAAGTGCCTTGTTGCCATCTTTCTCTTCCTTAAAATGTAGGGTGACCAGATTTGGATTTCTGAAAAGGACACTTTTTTTTTTTTTTTTGACTGCTGGGCCGCTGAATGGACCTGACTTTAACAGAGAGCCATGAGACGCCCGTTCTCAGCCGGAGGAGGGGGGGCTGGGGACCGGTAAGGCAGGCGGGGGGAAGCACGGGGCCGCTGTTGCTTAGGCTACTGTTACCGGGTCAGATTCGGTTGCTCTGTCCCCCGTGCTGATTCCCTGTTTCGACTACATGCTGCACTGTAGTCGACAAAATATCCCGGAGGATTTTGAAATTCCCCCTGGACATTTTTTTTTAGGTCTGAAAAGTAGGACATGTCCGGGGCCGGGTCTGGTCACTCTATTAAAATGAAGCCAAACTTTCGATCAGTTTAACAATTGGGACACAATTTTATATCTTGCTTTTCTAGACTTAGGCCTGGTCACAATGTACTTGCTTACTGAATGCCGTGTGCATAACTTGCGAGCCCTAGGCTCTGGTGCTGCCTGGAATTGATAAGAGAATCGATAGGCATGCTGCCAAACGGTGCCATGGAATTGGAACACACAGAACCGGTTTTGAACAGGAACCGGTGTTCGATTCCCATCCCTACCGGTGCAGCCATGTTTTTTGTTTTTTTATCTTCAGCCTTCCAAACATTGGATGATGCATTGACTTCTTACATGTCACTGCATTTCATTGGTCTGAAACATTTCTGTATTGAAGGTAATGCAAGTCATGCTTTTAAAACCATTTGGTTGTACAAACATTAAGGTAAAGATTGCCTTGTGATTTCTAAATATTGTTGAAAAAGCCCAGAAATATTCTGGTTGACATTATAGAATGTCCTTATTTCTTGTCAAATATTGGTTGTAAACACACTGCACAGTTTAAAAAGATTGTGAGAAATTGGAAACAAACTGCAGCAGGAGGAGAAAAGTTTCTCTTTATTGATTCTTGAATGACAAGTTCAGCTGACAGGAAGATGGAGAGAGGCAGGCATGCAAACTTGCAAGCGCATGCATTATGCACATGCACCTTCAATCACACGTGAACAGGAAGACAAGCACACACAAGCACAATGCACCTCCCACGCTACCGAGACACAGACTCTCCTGACAAATTAGAATGTGAGTGAGTTTGGTGGTTTTTGGCATCACAGTTCTGTCACATTTCTGTCAGGGCTGCACGTGGTTTCACAGCGAGACAAAAAAGTTGAAAAGAACGCTCATGTCTTTCTCCACTCCCACTTTCTCCCTCTTTCTCTATCCTTCTGTTTTCGGATGCTCTTTATTGAGTTTGAAGTGGGAATATGGAGAAGTCTGCAACACATGCTGCATAATTCTCAGTGTCCTATTGTAACACCCCAGGTTGTTATATAATTTACCAAGGACATTCACATTTTAATTCTAAATTATTGTCCTGCAATGAAAATATATTAATCCCAGCCAGTCTGATAATTAACACCATTCCTGAATAAAAAGGCTAATACTCAGCATGCAAAGTAATATCTACCCACATCACTATTCCTAAACAACAAATCAGTCTGTAAAGCAAAAAGGGAAACAAAATGTGACCTAATGAGCATCAGGCACCACACATGCCAGAACATCCAAAATCACTACTTCTATAATATTATAACCACAGATTTCCTTTTATATTTGCTTTTTGCTGTTTGTTGTGCAGCCTAAAGCACTGCTGCCCTTACATGTAACGGTTTCTCTCCAAGTAAGGATACTGTTTTGGCTATAAATACCAATTTTCTCAATCACAACATATTATAGGGCTTGCTTAGCTTCTGCACAGACTGAACTTTTACAAAGGGTTCTTTTTTTGCTCCTTTGTAATAATTATTTTATTTAATGGTATTGTCAATCATTCTGGTGATTTGTTTACATTACTTTTTTTTTCCCTACTTGCTTTGATTCTGTTTTATTTTGCTATATTTTAATCATGTAAAGCACTTTGCATTGTCTTTGTACTGAATTGTGCTATACAAATAAATTTGCCTTGCCTTGCCTTACGCCATCCTACATGCTCGTCCCCATTTTCACTTATCTGTGCTGAGTCTGACAGTGGAAAAATTGCAAATCTTCTTCTGGAATATAAGCGAGGAGAAATGGGCTTGTACATGCTTCCGCATGTGTTTTGTAGGTGTTCCCTCTCGGGAGCAGGTACAGGGTTGTGCATGTGCATTTATTTATTTTTTTTTTTAATTAAAGTGGAGAGGGTGGGTCTTTTCAAAAACTTGGGGAAATCCTCCATTATACCTTTAAATGCAGGAAAACGGCACATTAACATGAAAAGACTGCAGCCAATTCAGTCTCTTCACTCTGACATAATTGTAAAGAGTGTATCTTATTTACTGTTCGTAAGATCTCCAAGGAGTCTGTGTTTTATATAGATAGATAGATGAGGAAATAAATATGTTGTGCAATTATATCTATAAATATTCCACCTAAATCAACAATGGTCATTTATTTCTGTTCATATTCCTTCCAGTTGAAGTCAGACATTTTGCATTTCTAACGAACATTGAAAACAGCTCATTACCCTCAGAAAATGTGAAAGAGGTGTGTGTGTGTTTGCCCAAAATGTCTAACTGAAGATAATTAGCTTGTCCAGCTGGGTATTAAAGCAGTAGAGAGGCAAAGGTTTTGCATAAATACTATGTTTATGTGCCAGCTATTGTTAAACCTCAGTTTTTTTTATTTCTAATAGAAGAGTTTTGGTGTGTGGGTGTGTGCAGTCAGACAGTATTTTAACATGGCTAGCCGACTTCTTGCAGCCCACAGTTAAACAGTGACTCACAAATTCCTCTCTCATTCTGCTTCTTTTTCTCACCATCAGCGTCTTTTTTTTTCTTCCCCTCTGTACTTTTTTTTAGTCTTTAACACATTTCACTGGTTTTCTGACATATTTTTCTCTGACGTGCCTTCTTTTTTTCCCTCTGTAGGTTTGGTGCTGACTATAGCAGAGTTTAGGACAGAGGTGTTGCCCCCACAGTCTCCACCCCCAGCATTGACCCAGTAAGTTAGAATACTCCTTCACTTGCCTTTTCACTTAAATCTCAAATACTGAAATTTTTGTTCTCCTTGTCACTAATTTATTTCTTAATTTACTTACAATTTGCAACAATAACAAAATGTAAAGCCTCTAATGCGGATACAATCATTAAAAGACAAACCTCTGGTTTAGTGTTTACAGTATTTGCAAGTATACATGTTAGAATCTCATCCAGCAATTAGACTGTGATCATTTTACGGACTTGTTATCAGCTATTAGTAACTGTTGTTATCAGCTATTAGTAACTACAAGACTGAAATGTGTTTTTTTTCATGCATTTACATCGTTAATTGGAATCAATCATCATAAAGACAAAATTTCTGATCATATCTGGTCGGATGAAAGAATTTTCTACCCTTTATGGCCTCAAATCATTTCTGCCTTACCTTAAAGCTGAACAAGCATTTAGCTTTATCCAGATAACTCCATTTAAAAAAAAAACGAAAAGCTCTAAAGCACAATAGTATCTGACAGGGTAGAAATCAGTAGAGCTTAGCAAAATGAAGATTAAAAAACCTTTTGTTCAGCTCCTTTGTTGGTGTGAGGTTCTCTGTGATGAACTTGAACAATAAAAACATGCGAAATGATCAAATTGCCATTATCCAAATAGGGAAATTGGCATCTTTTTCCACACCTGCTGAAATAATATAAATCTTTCTTATTACAGTTAGTGTTACATCTTTTATTCAGTCTTTATAGAGCTTTCAAACACAAGAAAGGCAACATACTGAGGAGGGTTTTTGAAAACATTTATGTTGTGTATCCTTTTCTGAAGCATATTTTTGATGTTTTATTTCCTTATCTACACACTTACCAAACTTGCAGTCAGCTCTTTACCATAGATTCCATTCATAGCTTGCCTAAAGTAAACCACCTTACACTGAGGCTGTTTCGCCTTAAAGGAGAAGTTCACTTTTTAACACTTTAAGCCCATTTTCTGTATTGTCCAGGATGAAATCGAATGATCGACACCAAAATTTTGACAATTGGTCCTGTCTCTGCTTTTTGGCTCATGCAGAATCCCCCTGGCTGCTTCAGAACAGCTTCCATTGTGCATGTCCGATAATGTCCTTAAAACAACCTTAAACGTTCTTTTTTTAAAATATGCTACTCACCGGGTCGTCAGCGCTGTTCAATGACGTTCCAAAAAAAGTTTCGTAAAGAAAAAACGTTCCTGTAGTGTTTTATTTAGCATTTTGTAAATCCCATTGAGTTCTGTTGGAATAGTCAATATTCCCCTGCCACCGGAAACGGAAATGGGGCCTGTTTACACAGTTGTAGTCTTTTCGCTTCACTCTGTGTACTCCGACGTCGAGGTGCTAACGTCTCTGTTAAACACTTTAAAAAACTCTGAAAATGGAATACGAAAGGTGGATTCTTGATTCTCGACGTCGGAGTACACAGAGTGAAGCGAAAAGACTACAACTGTGTAAACAGGCCCCATTTCCGTTTCCGGTGGCAGGGGAATATTGACTATTCCAACAGAACTCAATGGGATTTACAAAATGCTAAATAAAACACTACAGGAACGTTTTTTCTTCACAAAACTTTTTTTGGAACGTCATTGAACAGCGCTGACGACCCGGTGAGTAGCATATTTTAAAAAAAGAACGTTTAAGGTTGTTTTAAGGACATTATCGGACATGCACTATGGAAGCTGTTCTGAAGCAGCCAGGGGGGGATTCTAAATGAGCCAAAAAGCAGAGACAGGAGCAATTGTCAAAATTTTGGTGTCGATCATTCGATTTCATCCTGGACACTACAGAAAATGGGCTTAAAGTGTTAAAAAGTGAACTTCTCCTTTAAGTTTTTATAGAAATGGCAATGAGGAGCAACTAGTGGGGGAGGGGGTTGGCAATGTGTTACCTTAAGCTGCATGCTGGTCGTGAAAACTTGCTTTTGGTATCTCTGCTTCTGTCTCCTTGAACCCCAGTTGGCCTTGGCAGATGGCCGCTCACACTGAGCCTGGTTCTGCTGGAGGTTTCTTCCTGTTAAAAGGAAGTTTTTCCTCTCCACTGTCGCTACAAGCATGCTTAGTGTGAGAGATTGTATTCGATTCAATGAGTCGATGCAATCAACTGGTTTTCCTTAGATAGAAAACTTTGAATCAATTTGACTGTATGATCTGGTGAACTGTAAAGTGCCTTTAGATGACGTGTTGTCTGGCGCTATATTAATAAACTGAATTGAAAACTGTGGAAAATCTTTAAACCAGCACAGATCCGTAATCACTGGAACCAGTATTTCATTGTTACAGAACTAACATAATCATCAGTTAAATTCCAATAAATCTCTAATTAAAAGCAATCCATTTTCAGGCTTTGCCACACACCTTTACTGAGGGTGCCACAAATTGTAATGGGCACTGTTAATTAACCTTGTGTGAATAAATTAATAAAAACTAAAGGAAAGGTCAGTTTTTGACTTAATTCTGAAGAGGTTGATTACCAATTATTAACCTCAGTTTATTACAGAAACTATGACAAATATGAAAATTGAAGTTTTAGGTTCTGAAGATCACATATTTTTCAAGAATGTTGAAAAAGTGTACAAAAGAACATGTAACAGGCTCTCAAACAAAGAATGTTTCCCAAATCAAAGGCAAAGCCAAATGTTCCCGTCAGCAAAGAAGAAAAAAAGTTTACTGACGCACAAGAGCGCACCCGTACACAACCCCCCGAGGGCCCCTGGGACTTCAAAGAGCCGTCTACTGTACCTCAGTGACACCTTAACACCAGGTGCCGCAGAAATGGGGAAGGAGGGAGGGTTGGTGGAAATGGTTCTGGAGAGAGAGGCTGAAAGTCGAACAATCTTTTGGAAAAAATTTTAAAAGAAGAGACAAAAAAGGTCAAAATCAGAAAGGGAGAGAGATGGGAATATGTGGGAGTTACAGTTACAGAAAGAGGGAATAAAGAGCAGAGGAGGAGAGGAAGACTAGAAGAAAGAAGTTTGTGAGATGGGAGGTAAAAACGAGGGACAGAGCGTCTGATGCAGGCCAGAAAGACAGAGTGGCAGAAAAGAGAAACAGACTGGGAGTTGTTGCAGCTGAAGACAGAGGCATGTGGGGGAGGCCAGTAACAGCGTGCTGCTAATACCCTCTGCTGCTTTGTTGTGAAGAACCCCAGTTCCCCTTTTATTGGTGAACCATTCCTTTTAATGACAGCAGTAAAACACACTCACACATGTATATATTGCCGTTCCTCGCTGCCTGACAGGATATAATGTTTTGAGCACAACGTGACAAGTCACAGCTCAACTTTTACAACTTGCAGGCTGAACGCTCTCGTTCACACAAACCAAAGTTCAAACGCAAAGGCAGCTCTTATAAAATAAAAAAAGACTTTACCAGCAAGGCATAAATATGCAGCAGAAATGTAGGTCTCGATCTAAACCAGTTGGCTCAAAGTGTTTAAATGAAGTTATCTGAACTGTCAGTCATAGAAACATCCAAATATCATACCCAAAGAATGAGTCAAACATAGCAGATAGCAGATAAAACCTGATTTGTTCATAATCTAAAACAAAAACCTACTACTCCGGTACTCCAATCTAACTGTTGCAAAACGTGCAACACGATCCGGCTACCGTTGAGCTTAACAGTTTGTAAGTTTGGTTCAGGTTACAATTTATTTTAATTAATAAAGATGTTGCACAAGAGACAGGGTTTGAGGGGTTGACCTAATATTTTCAATACATTAGAATTAATTATTCAATCAAATAGTTTAAATCGCCACCTAATCATCAGCTGGACTTTTCCAAATTGTTTAAAGGCCTAGTACATGTGTGTGGAAATATTTGACTCTGGAAAAGTGATAAAGAATTATATCAAATCATTTGTTCATATAAAATAGAAATAATGTTTGGTATTCCTAACTGACCTAAAACACAACTTTAACCTGATTCACTCTCAGACTATGAAGGGAAAAAGGGTTATTTGTCTTCTTAAACAGAATGCACCAATTTCAACCATCATGTTGCTCGGTGATCAGAGGTCATGATCAGCAGAGCGGTAGCCTCTGTGAGCTCCATAAAAAAAAAGTCAGAGTGGCTTGATTCCTCTGTTAAGCAGACTGAGCTAATTTAACTTTGCAAAAACATCTAAAGACAAGGACTAGAAACTAAAACGATTTGTCTCTTTTTAGGTACAACATTAGCATGCACTGTACTTTCATGTGTTCCAGCCTTGAAATTTTCCAGAAGCGTCCCTGAGGCTGTGAGAAAAATGAAACTGTCAGGCTGGACATTGTGCAGGCTTCTAGATGCCAATCACAAATGCCAGATCACAAATCTATCATGCAGTGTCTTAAAGTATTGCTAATTCATCTTACATTTTCTAAATACTATGTTACAGCCTCAAACCTCATTATTCTCCTGTTGGATTGTATCTGATTGAACTACATAAAATACTATATAATTGAAATGTGGAAACATTGTTAACTTAAATTTACTCAGATACCATTATTGAATCGAAAGCAACCAGTTCCCTTCTGAAATGACCTGATAAACAACAGTTTATATCAGTCTGTGGTTAATAAAGAATGACCAGGCTTGAAAAGGAGAGATTTTATCGCAGAGCACCCACTGTAGCGTTGTGCGTGTATGCAAAGCACTATTCATGGTGGAAAAACTGACACAGCAGGTCACTCTGAACTCTGCATCTCCATGCTGAACCATGGAGGTGGCAGGAGACCAATGTTATGGTTGCCCTGGACACAACCACTGAAATAAGTACATCAAAGTGTGGCAAGATCTTAATAAAAACAAATGCTAACTTTATCAGATCTTGTTGCAAATGTCTGTGGAAGGTACTAACATTTACAAACTGTGATATGTCAATTTAAAATGTTATGATTTAAGCCCAAATAAAATATTAACATCTGAGTTGTTGGGGCTGATTGAGCTATCTGATTAGAGTTTTTCTTCAATTTCATGCTGCAGATTAGCCTGATAAACCAGACTAAATGTGAGATTAAATATGTGATTTAGTCTGGCCCCGATGAATGAGACATTGGAAGATTGTTGATGAGAACAACCCGTTGTTTTTCAAACCATGTCTGTGCCTATTGGCCAACGCTGTGACGTAGTAAGCGCGACAGAAAGCTGGTGGGGGAGTCCTTCATAAAAATTAATGAGTGTAGAGCCTCTTCCTGCTCACATTTCAACAAAAACCCCAAGTCTAATCCTTCCAAAACTGATTCCAAGGCTGAGTCAAATGAGAATTGTTTAATAGTTGTTGCCATCTTCCTTGTGCTTTCTTTAACGTTGTGCAGCTTTGTCGTCACGCCCTCAAACCCCCGCCCGCTTTGCATCCTAAAGTTCAAAACGCATCTCTGCGTTGTGATTGGCCCGCCAGTTCTAGGGCCTGAGGCATTGATCGAGGCTAGACCACTTGCAGGCAAAAATAATTTTGGCCACTGGCGAATGGGGCTAGTTTACTATGCTAACTGCAGATAGTTTATTCTGTTTTTCTCCCATTAAGTTGCAGCAACCTGCTTTCTTAGCAACATCAACAGCTGTCAGCTTTCTAAGGATTATATGTGTTTGAGGAATTTATATTTTGGACAGATCTCCTATTAGATTAATTCAATGCCACATTCTTTAAAAGTGGAATATGATCCACTTTATGTCAAATTTTGTTATAACTTTCAGAGAGCTCAGGCTGTTCAGTGACTCTGTGGTTCCTCTCAGATCGGCAGGTTTAGTAACTTTTAACCCATCCAGCAACAATTGTAAGATAATTTTTAAACCTGTTTTGGTCAAACGGTTTTTGTTGTTGTTTTTATATGCAAGTCTATAATATATTGATAATTAACCTGAGGACTTGAAACTGATAGCAGGCTGCCACATGCCCAGATAAATACAGAAGCGGTTTCTCAGAGGACAGTCGGCACTTGATGCTTTTAGGGTGGTCCTTTTCTATGATATGTTATCTCTCCATTCGTTTTTACTCTCGGTTAATGTATTCATTATTAATAAAGGACCATTTAAATACATGCTTTGCAAATATTAAAAATCTGCTCCTAAATGCTGAATCTTCAGCCTATTTCTCAGGCTAAGAAGTATAAAATATGAATAAATGGTTTTACAAACATACCCTTGCTGCCGGGACTTCAATCTGCAATAAGATTCAGAAGACTCTATCTAGACTAAAGGGTATTTTTCATTATGGTAAAATATTTTCCAAACCATCGCCACCTTTTCTTTGGCTTTACCTTTATGTTCTATTAAGTTGGTTAATTCCGTGATATGATTACATGGTAGTTAGTGCTGTAGTTGTAATTAAATCATTCAGTCAAGCAGTGTCTTTTTTTACCAGCAAGTACTTTGAAAGATATTAACAGATGGAATTATATTATATACATCAATGTATATTACTTCTCTAGAGTTGGTGGGTAAACATAAAAGATTGGCTATATCAAACATATGTAAATGTTTAGTTTAGTTGTTGCATGTGTGTTAATTAAAAATAGTTATTCCACTCAAGTGTTTTTTAGTTTACAGAAGATGAATATCAGCAGATGAGTATTACAGTCTTTACTCCCCTTTTGTCCGCAGTTTTTTTTTTGTCACTTAAAAATGATGTGATTTTTGAAATAAAAAATGGGACCTCTAATGCAAAGAAGTTTTACATTTACATGCACCATTTAGTTTAACTTTGGACAAAAGTGTAAATTGGGAGTGCTATATTTGGAATATTAGGCACTCTTTGTCCACAGACTGGTAGCACCCATGCACTTTAAAACAATTCATAGTGCACCTAGTGTTTGCATTAATGTTATAAAATCTAAAAACACTCCAGGCTAGATTTACCTTCAATTGTCTCTATTCTAAATGTAAATTCAGGCTGTAACTTCACTAAGAACTCCATTTACTGGTTAAAAAAGATGATGCCTAAAGGTGGACTGCATCACATGCACATGACTCTCAAACTAAAATAAAGTGAACCCTGGCAACCTTACTCCCTGCTAATGTGTCCTTGAGCAAGTCACCCAGCTCCCACAGCAGCTCATGCAGAGGTGCTCTGAAGCCAGTCCCTGACCTCTGACCTCTTTGAGGAGGGTAGTGGACACAAAGAGGGATTCTCCCTGCGGGGATTAATAAAGTATCCCATTATCATTTGAATGCAGCTGATTGTATCTTTGTGAGTCTACATTTCATCCTGCAGAAGCTTTTCTGCAGCAATACCCAACGTGACCTCCCTGTCTCCTGTATCCATCGGGAGAGGGTCTGTGCACCAAATGTCATATGATAAGAAACAGTCGTTTTATCTTGTATACCTCCCTGCTTGCTATTCATCTAATGAATGGATTGCAGCTGTTCTAGCTACAGTTTGTTCTTCTGTTGCCTGGTTTGTAAACTGCTTTTATACACATGAATTTGACGTAAGTTTGGGTTGCCATTATGAGGCAAAACCTTTTGATATCTTATTAGAGGGAAACTTTTGACGGGAAGAAAGCTCTGCCTCCAATATAACTACAACTACTTTTTTTTTTGTACAGAGCAATAAAAGATGAGTCCTGGCGACAATTATTGTTGGAAAAATACACTATAAAACAGCTTTAATGCCCTTTTATTTATCATTATTCAAGGCTATCTCTGCAAAAGGGGTTGAATAAAGTGCATGATATACCGTTGCATAAATCCTAAAATCACATTTTTAAGCTCATATGTGGAAAGAAAAGAAGTGCATGAATGATTATTCTAAACATATTTTACTTCAGAGCTGTTTGACAAAATAAAATAGAAACTCATTTTGCCATAGAGACAAAAGTATGCACTCAAATCTTTCAGCTCGTTTTTGAATATAAAAAGTCAGTTTTGTTGCAGTGCTATTGCACAATACCAAAATACTTAAAAAAAAAAGAAAAAAAAGAAGCAACTTTAAAAACAGCCAACATTGACATTTTCTGTATGTCCCTGTGGTCAACAATCCCTCTTGTTGGCCTTTATCCTCAAATCCCCATGGACAGAGAGTCAGGAGGGAGAGAATGCTTAAATGCTTTGAATGGTGGTGTGGAATGCTAAAAGGAAGACTGTGTGTGGTGTGTGTGTGTGTGTGTGTGTGTGTGTGAGGCGGGGGGATGTGTGGCGGTGCTGGTAAGGTCCCCTGCCTGGTCTGGGATCTGGTATGCGTGACTGAACAAGAGAAGGAGAAAAGCAAGAAAAAAAGCCCAAAAACCTATGTTGCTAACTTCTAAAAGCAGACAATGGCAGCTGAGCAGGCCTGGCAAGCCCTGTTTAACTGTGGTATGTGTCACTTTACACACAGGCCATGTCCTGATGGAAAGCAGTCAGAGAAAACTTGCATGTAGCTGCAAAGACGCTGCTTGAACAATTCAAACAAAGCACCACAACCCCCTAAAAGGTTAAAACAAAAACATCTGGGAAACTTTACTTTATTAAACACTACCGTTAATGTGCTTTTATTTTTTCCTACTTTGTACCTTCTGGATCCATCTGCAAATAACTAGACTTTGAAGCTTCAAAAAAAAGAAATCAGCAATGCAGAACGGTCTATAATAAACAACATGGTGATAATTAATTACACAGGCACTGCAGCCAAATCAAGACGGCAAGCATCCATTTTGAGCCTCCTCATAAATAATAAAACAAAGATTTTTTTTTGCTTTTGTTCAAGCCCTTTAGATGAGCAGGACAATGGTTCTAAATATGTGGGCAGCTATTTGGAATAGTGCATTAAAATAATAAAAGGCCATATTGTTATGAAGTGTAGAAGAGCTCATTGAGGAGGAATTTAAAACACACAAATAATCCACACCACTGATTCATTAATTATATAAATATCTTTTAATGTTTTTAACCGTAAGAATATAAAACAATTTCATTTGGGATTCTGCATTCTTTTTCTTTACAAACACATAATATACAGTACATCTCTTCATTGTCAAAGACACCCACACACACAGAGCTTCTTCAGCAGGACGCACGTCCGTTTATATTCATCTTCTAGCAGGTCATTGCATTACAATAAAAAATGCGCACACACTGGCGTCAGTGTGCGCGTGTGCATGTGTGTACAGTCTAAATCTGCATGTGTTTTTTGGAAAGGAGGGACGGTGAGATGAGAAAAAGAAGATGTATATTCTGCTCATTGCAAACCCAAAACTCGAGGGAGAAAGGAAGGAAAAATAATCGATTTGCTATTTATTCTAAGCCTGTCTGAGGATTGATTTGAAGGGTACTTTTATTCAGAGATGATCAGGGTACGAATGAGGGGGGGAAAAAACACACAAACTGCACCAGTAAGGGCAACATGAATATGAATGCGTCCATGCTAATGTGGGAAAATAAGAGCACAAGACAAACCCTGATTAGCTGCGATTAATAAAGGGTAAGAAATAGAAAACACTTCAATTTGAAGTACTCTGAACACTCATCTCCACCAGCGTCCCTTACAGAAATACCTACAAGGTGTAACATAACAGTTAATGGACCCTTCTCTGTGTCGTCGTTAGGCATGGGTCGGCTCAAAACCGCAAAAATGTCATTTACAATAATTCCCCCCCCCCCCCCCCCAATTTTAAAAACATTTGGCCAAATAGCGCACACAGTAATGCAACACCGTCCCTGCATCACCTTTTAATGCAGACTGCCCATCAGCTGGCTGAAAAAACACATAAATTTCTCTTTGTAGGACACATTTTTCTTTTGGGAAATAAACTGCCTTTTAATGGCAATGAAGCTATAAATAATCAACAGCCATGAAAAAAACCTTTTATCGGATGCACTGATTAAAGTTTCTACAGGACGATACTGAACTCTGATTAGGTTAAAGGCTTGACCTGCCAATTACAGTTTTCACGTCCTACTATTTACTTTGACTTTAAAATAATTATAAAATGACCATTGAGGAATATTTGTAGTTACAAACAAACCCTGTCATGGTGTAGAAACTCTACTAGCGCCATCTATGGTGCTGACTATTAGTAGGTTTCTCTAAATGATGAGACGATCAGGCTTTTATTCGCAAATTCTGATCTCTCATCATTGAAATTTGTGGCCTAACCTGCCAATTATTTTATTTAAAGACTGAAATAAAATAAAAATCATCAAATATTTTTTACCAACTAAAGCTTGGTAAGGTCCCCAACATTGATGCAAATTTTAAATAACTAAAGTCGATTAAAGTACAAATACTTTTATTGAAGCATCAAGTTCTTAGTTTCTTTTTTATTTATATTCTATATTTAATCCAAGGATCGAGTAGAAATCTGCCAATTTCTTTCTCTGATCAGTACATCTGTTTGCTCTACATCTATACATGTCGTTCATAGTTGTATGATTTTAATATAATACGGATATTTGTTGCTGTACTTTTTTTATTTAAAGAAGTGTCTCGTATTTGTTTTTAAATGTACTAGAATCTTATACCGGCCCATGCCTATTTATATTAAACAATTATAGGTATTTTTGCCAGGGGGAGGTATGCTCATAATCCTGCCAAAAAGGACATTAAAGTTGGACTTTATCCTTGAAAGAATGAAACAAACACACAATAAGAAACCTTTTTGCTCCATGTATGATTTGGGGAATTTTTTTCGTGAAGCAAATTTGGACTGAACTCCACAGAAAACAGGAGCTGTTTATAGGGTTAAATTAACAAAGGTAGTCAGATTGCGTACTGGTCTCCTTTCACTGGCTCTTCTCATGGAAGAAGGGAGGGAGGGAGGGAGGGAGGAATGGGGGAGGGGGCAGCTCCAGTCCCTTTAGGCACATTTTCTACCAGTCTCTCGTTTCTCAGCTTTCCTCTGTCTTCTTCTGTATACATCCTTTTGAAAAGCAACCACATACGAGGTAGCCAAACGTTTATTAGGCGTGATGGCTGTAGCGGAAATTAGTCGTCAAATCTGGACTCGTAGCAAAAATAAATCTAAGTTTGGACAACCTTTCTTCGCTTTGAATATTAAAAAAAGATTTTTGATGTATGGATGTAAATAATTTAAAATTTGATGAGAAAATTAAATATTACAACTTAAGCTGCTGCAGCTCAGGTCAGATTTCTTGGGATATTGTAACTCTAATTAGTTAACATCTCAAAACAACCTTTTAAGTGATTTCTACTTGGAAGATATTAAGTTTTATATTTAAGATGTGGGCAAACAGAATGGAAAGTTAAAAAGCTGAAAAGAAAGAATGATCTGGTCTAACGGAAGAGGCTCACCTTCCACAGGAGCTTTCAGGGAGGGGTTTCCTTTTTTTTTTTTTAATAAAAGAAAATCACCTCTGCTATTCAACCCGACTCCTGCTCCTGGTGACCCCTATCCACCCAAAAATAAAACCCAAACACGCGCACGCACACACCAAAACACTCCTAATCACCTGACTTTCTCACTTTCTGTCATCTGCCAGAGTCCCAGGTTCAACACTTTAAGGCAGGGGAGCTGCGTGATTCGCTCCAGTCCCCTCTTGGTGATCTTGGTACATCCATACAGGTCAATGCCCACCAACTGGGTCAGGTGGTCAGCTATGAGCTCCAGCCCTTTGTCTGTGATGCGCACGCACTGACCAATGTTCAGGGTCCTCAGTTCGTGCATCTGCCTCACCATCCGGTTTATCCCGTCGTCTGAGATGTGACAGGAGCACAGGGACAGGGACTTGAGCTGGTACAGTCCCTGAGCTATGTATGCCAGAGTCTGGTCCCCGATCTTGTCACAGAAGGAGACATCCAGCCCGGAGAGTCTAAGGGTGCCCATGGCAAGGTGCATAGTTCCCGTGTCGCTGATGTTGTCGCAGGAGCGCAGATTGAGGCTCCAGAGGGAGGTCATGTGGGACAGGTGGATCATCCCGGCGTCCGAGATCCCCCCACAGAAGCTTAAATTCAGCACCCGCAGCTTGGTCAGCCCCTTGGAGATGTGTTTGAGTGACAGGTCTGTCAGCTTCTGACAGTCTTGGAGGGTGAGGTACTCCAGGCTTAAGCAGCCCTCCGCTGCACTTCGGGTCATGCCCGCCAAATGTCCAATCCCCACATCTGAGACATGCCTGCAGGACCTCAGATTGAGGCTCTTTAGTCTGTGGAGGCCCCAGGCTATCAACAGAAGCCCGGTGTTTGTGATGTTGCTGCAGCCACCGAGCTCCAGCACCTCCAGGTTCTTTAGATACTGGGCGATCCGACCCAGACTGGAGTCTGTTATCTGCTTGCAGAGACTTAGGTTCAGAACCCTAAGTGACGGGATCTCCTGGACAAATGCATGTCCCAGCCCATTATCTGTTAAGTTGTAGCAGCCAGACAGGTTGAGGGACTCTATGTTGGGCATCCCCTGGATGACATAGCTGAGGCTGCGGCGCAGGGACAGGATCTGGACTCTCCGGATCCCCCTGGCTTGGAGGCTTGGGAACAAGGAGGGATTTGCTCTGCGGAGATGCAGCTTGGCTTCTACCCCCCTCCACACTGACTTGTGGTAGGATGCGTCCCTCCAAGCGATGCATACTTGGGCCACCCTGCCTTTGTCCCTCACATCCAGGTAGCTGAAGATCATGGCCAAAATTTCTGGGAAGAGGCACGAAATGTGCGTCTCCATTGTTTTTCAAAACCCAGGCATATAAGAAGCAATACCCCTGACCTCCAAGGCTGAAAAAAAAACAACACCTTCTGGACTTGGAATGATGCAAAAGTAACAGCAGTCCCAGTTACTCCCCCCCAAAAAAGTAGAAAAAGATGAGTCTGGTGCTACTCTTGTTTTTTGTTGGGGTTTTTTTTAACTCCTACTTTCAATCCAAACTGTGCAAAATCGATCCAACTCTCTCTGGTGCCACGTGATCCGCTCTGATTGCGCAGCAGGATTCAAATGGATATTTTTAAAGCAAAACGGACAGAAAAACGTTAATTCCGGCTTGAACCCTCGGCTATCCGCCAAAAATAAAGGAGCCGGGGGAAAAAAGGGGGCGACGGGAAGGAGAGGAGGAAAAAGCGTCAATCCGTCCCCCCTCTCTCCCTCTTCTCTCAGACGACGCTTCCTCGTATTTTACCCACAGAAAGCCTTCCTCCGGCGGCCGAGCGGGGATCCAGACGGTCGTACATTTCAGAAGGAGGAAGTAAAGCGCCGAAGCGGGAGTCTTAGCGCCGCTGGTTACGGGGCAGCTCCATGACAGAGTGGAGGGGGGAGAGGAAAGCGGAAAAGATGGGAGTTTATGCTGGCTTTGTGGGCAGAGTGAGAGGCAGAGAGGGGCGTCCTGAGCTCAAAGCCTTTGTCTGCTCTTTTCAAACCGACTTGGCAGGAAACCCGGTACTCTGGCAACACCGGAGGGGTCGACAGTAGAAACGATGCTCACATTCACTCCTCAAAATTGCTTTACATATCTAAAAACTACTATATTTGCTTAATAAATGTTAGTATTTAATCTGAACAATATTTAGTGTATTTTCTAATCGCCAGAGTGTGAGTTTATTTTGTATTTAGGACCGAGCACCCCTATCCCCTCCCTGTGAAGCAGTTGGTTTGTCCCGCCTCAGCTGGAACGGTGCGAACAGTTTCCCTTGGAAACCAACTTCTTACAATTCAGTTCACTTTGGGGTTTAACCCTTCAAACGGACCACACAGGAAACTGAGAAGCGTCAACCGGACAGTCGGCTTTTTAACTGTGTATTTATTGTAAAAATCGGTTTTCCTCCACATTTCTTATTTGTATCGTTGCTTTGAGGAATTCAACCAAACGGCCTAAAAACAGACATAGGTTCTTTGTTTCAGTCCTAGTCTGAGGCTTTGCCTGATAGAATAAAATCAGATAAAGTTGCAAAGACTATAAAAACATTGAGTTTTATTCTTATTTTTTAAAGTTTCGATAACTATAAGGGGAGAAAGAATATATTTTGAAAATTACTGAATGGGACATCTTGAATAGAGGTTTATCCATAAATCTATTTCTTCATAATCCCCTCACCCATACATTTTATTTCAATTGTTTTTTATTTGTCTTTAAGTTACTGACAGGTGAAAAGACGAATAAACAATAAATCAGAATTCAAAAAAGTAAGATTTTTTATGAGTTTTTTTCAGCCGCAAGACCCTCAAATAATTTATTTTGTTTAAGGAACTTCAAAACAGAATAAAAGTATTACAGGCCATAAGCTGTTATGCATTATATCTAAATAATGTGGAGTTATTCAAGCTACAGTTCAAATCTATCAACATTCACATTCTTGCTGAAGATGCATAAAAACACTTAAACCTCTGTGCATTTGCACCGGTTTTAGGATTGTTTCCTAATTCTTTTTGGAACATACAAATAATAAAACCCAGGTGAATGTTTTTCTTCTATAGCACTTTACAATATTTGGCTAATAGCCCTCATAAGCACACACAAATAAGTGCCTTGCCCAGACTAGCATGCACATACTGCTGGGATTGAATCCAAAACTTGCAGACTGGCAGCATAGTGACTGCTCAACATAGGGAGCCTCAACTACACTGCAAAAAAGATCTAGAAATAAGTAAAAATAAGTAAAAAAAAAAATATCTTAAATCAAGTGTACCCTTAATTTGAGTAGATAAAGGAGATGATTTGACAATGGAATGAGTATTTTTAAGCTCATCAGCAGAGGGAGGCATGACAGACTCTATAAATGTCATGGTAGACGGGTCTAAATAATTGCAAACTTGGATTCTGTGCCTTTGCTTTAAAAACATCTCAAAACTGCAACCATCTCTGTTGATTTTGCACCTTGTTCCTCCACAGTTTTTACTTCCACTTTCTATTGATGTTTGGAGTCATCACTTCCTAAACAGTTAGCTTCTTTAGAAATAACCTATTGTGGCCAGTTTATTAGAATATATTCTTTCATTTTTATAGTCCTATACTGTTATTTTCTAAATGTAGTTAAAAGTAAACGGTCTAGATCACTTTGTAATAAATCTATAAAAGAGTCACTTTTCAAATTGAATTATTTTTATTTATTAATTAAACTATGAATGATATTTAATTGTATTAAGATGAAACATAATAGAAAGATTAGCGTCTCATTGTTTAATTTATAAAAACTCATATCTGTAACTTTTTACAAATTTATGTGGAAAATTATAAAACCAAGCAATACTGAAAGATCCTAATTTTATAACAACCATAACTGTTGAAGGAAGACAGTGACATCTATGTTTATAAAAACAAAAGCTCTCCATGTATTCATTCAGACTGTTGCACATAAAAGTGAATTAAGCATCGCTGTTCTCTCACCTGGCATCTAGAAACCTATTTTTTGGGCTCCGTAATTCCTGATATTCTAAAAAATAAATAAAAATAACGGTCGAAAGCTGAAATATTAATGAATTCCGACCAATCTTTACCTTGTTACTGTAATTCAAATCCCAGCATAACATAATTTTGAAAATGGCACCAAATAATGTCTTCCTTATTTAGCACTGAAAGTATTCATTAGCCCGTGCAGCCTATTTTTAATCCTTTTATGCTATTTTGAAAATGACCTATTAATAGATTTCTAATGTTGCATAATAGATCAGTTTAGAAGAAGATATTTAAAGTAAAAAAAAAAAAATCTCTTCTTGGAGTGTAAAGACCATTAGGGATTTATCACTCTCATGAGTTATATTCTGCACTTTCATCAAGGGCGAAAACAAAGCAGCTAACTGCACTGTCCCTCATGGCTGGCAACACCTACGTCCTTGCTATTCAGGGGCAGAGTGCGTCATGCATTTTCAAAATAGCAGTCCTGACATGAATACCAAGCTTTATAATGACGGAGCAAACACCTTGGGTGAGAGAGTCACTCCGGCTCCCAGCACAAGATGCTCGGACTGTGGTTGATTCTGGTCTGTTGGATGTACCTTCATAGATTTAAACAGGCATGACGTGTTTTGCCTGACATGAATGGTCTGTAAAAGTTCAGTTCAGTTTTTCAGTTCAGTTTATTTATATAGCGCCAAATTCACAACACATGTCATCTCAAGGCACTTTACAGTTCAACCAGATCATACAGTCAAATTGATACAAAGTTTTCTATCTAAGGAAAACCAGCTGATTGCATTGACTCATTGACTCAAATACAATCCCCCACACTAAGCATGCTTGTAGCGACAGTGGAGAGGAAAAACTCCCTTTTAACAGGAAGAAACCTCCAGCAGAACCAGGCTCAGTGTGAGCGGCCATCTGCTGAGGCCGACTGGGGTTCAAGGAGACAGAAACAGAGATACAAAAAGCAGCTGTAAAAGGCGGCCCCGTCCAGGAAACACACAGCCAGGCAGACGAGCTCCAAGGCAGCTCCCATGCCAGAGGACGAAGAGAGCACATCCACTCAGTCACGGCCAGAGAAACAGGACCACACTGGAAAACAGGCCGATCTCCAACATCTATAAACAAGGGTGTTGATGGAAGCAGCACAGCTGATGTTTCTTTCCAGGATGACGTCACAGCCAAACAGGAACAGACGAGGCAAAGCTACTCTGAGGAAAAGCAGAGAGAGCAGAAGGTTAGAGATTGAACTAACAGATTCTGCAGAATAGGAGAACAGAGAGAGAATGAAGCAGAATGGTGAAATGGGGGTCCCTATGTCCTCCAAATGTCTAAGCCTATAGCAGCATAACTATAGAGATAGCTCAGCAGCATAACTATAGAGATAGCTCAGGATAACCTGAGCCACCCTAACTATAAGCTTTATCAAAAAGGAAAGTTTTAAGCCTAGCCTTAAAAGTAGACAGGGTGTCTGCCTCACGGACTAAAACTGGTAGTTGGTTCCACAGGAGAGGAGCCTGATAACTAAAAGATCTGCCTCCCATTCTACTTTTAGAAATTCTAGGAACCACTAGTAAACCTGCAGATTGAGAGCGAAGTGCTCTGTTAGGAACATAAGGAACAATCAGATCTCTGATATAAGATGGTGCTTGGCCATTTAAGGCTTTATATGTGAGAAGGAGGATTTTAAATTCTATTCTTGATTTAACAGGAAGCCAATGAAGAGAAGCCAGGATAGGCGAGATATGATCTCTCTTTTTAATTTTCATCAGAACCCTGGCTGCAGCATTTTGGATCAGCTGAAGGCTTTTAACTACAGTTTGTGGACTTCCTGATAGTAAAGAATTACAATAGTCCAGCCTTGAAGTAACAAATGCATGGACTAGTTTCTCAGCATCACCCCTGGACAGGATATTTCTAATTTTTGCAATGTTCCTCAGATGAAAGAAGGAAATTCTAGAAACCTCTTTGATATGGGATTTAAATGACAGGTCCTGATCAAAAATAACACCAAGATTTTTTACTTTATTATCTGAAATCAGTTTAATCCCATCCAAATGAAGTGACTGGCTAATCAGTTTCTTTTTCAGAGACTCTGGTCCAAAGACTATAACTTCTGTTTTATCTGCATTCAGAAGCAGAAAGTTAAGAGTCATCCAGGTTTTTATGTCTTCAAGACATGCCTGTAATCTATGTAATGGGTTAGCTTCATCTGGATTTATAGACAGATATAGCTGGGTATCATCAGCATAACAGTGGAAATTAATCCCATGCTGTCTAATAATTCTACCAATTGGGAGCATGTATAAAGTAAAGAGAATTGGTCCTAGCACTGATCCCTGTGGTACTCCACAGGTAACCTTTGAGCGTGTTGAAGATCTATCATTAACATGAACAAACTGAATTCGATCAGATAGATAAGATTTAAACCAGTCTAGTGCTGTTCCTTTAATTCCAACAAAATATTCAAGTCTTTCTAAAAGAATATTATGGTCAACTGTATCAAATGCAGCACTAAGATCCAACAGGACGAGCACAGATACAAGTCCATTATCTGAGGCCATGAGAATATCATTAGTGACTTTCACCAGAGCTGTTTCAGTGCTATGATGAGCTCTAAAGCCAGACTGAAACTCTTCAAAAAGTTCATTATGGTGTAAGTGATCGCAAACTTGTTTGGCAACTACTTTCTCAAGAATTTTGGATAAGAAAGGAAGATTGGATATAGGTCTATAATTGACCAAGTCATCTGGGTCAAGAGACGGTTTCTTAAGCAGAGGTTTAATTACAGCAACCTTAAAAGCTTTAGGTACATATCCCTGTAACAGAGATAGATTAATCACATCTAAAATGGAGGAGGAGATCAAAGGGAATACCTCCTTAAATAACCTGGTTGGAACTGGATCTAACATACAAGTTGAAGGCTTAGATGAAGACAATAATTTTGCTAATTCAGAGAGTTCAACTGGATCAAAGCAGTCTAAACCCGGTTCAGATTCCATGACTACCTCAGGTACAATCGCGGATAGAGGAGTGCTTATGATCTTATTTTTAATAAGATCAATCTTATTTATAAAGAATCCCATAAAATCATTGCTGCTAAGAGCAGGTGGAATGGACGGTTCAACAGAGCTATGGCTCTGGGTGAGTTTGGCAACTGTATTAAAAAGAAATCTAGGATTATTCTTATTCTCCTCTATTAATGAGGAGAAGTATGCTGCTCTTGCTTTACAAAGGGTCCTCTTATACAGCAGTAAACCATTTTTCCAGACTAGGAAGGACTCTCGCAGGCCTGTGGAGCGATATTTTCTCTCCAGTTTCCTAGCATTTTGCTTCAAAGTACGCAGCTCTGCATTAAACCAAGGAGCAAGCTTTCTATTTTTAACGGTTTTCATTTTCAAAGGAGCTGCGTTGTCTAAGGCAATACGCAGAGAACTAGCAACCCCATCAACAAAATCATCAACCTGTGAAGGGGAATAAGCTAAGCTTTTGCACTCTGCAGCACTGCTCAGTGACACAGAGGAGAGAGAAAGTGAAGCAGATTCTTTAAAATTTTTAACTGCACTATCTGATAAAGATCTACTAAAATTGAACCTTCTTTTGGGGGAGGAGAACTCTGTTAAAGTAATCCTGAAGGTTATTAGAAAGTGGTCAGAGAGGACAGGGTTGTGAGGAAATACTGTTATTTCTTCACATTCTATGCCGTATGTCAGCACAAGATCCAAAGTATGAAGATGAGAATGCGTGGGACTATTCACATTTTGAACAAAGCCAACAGTGTCTAAGATAGCATTAAAGGCTGCTCTTAAGCTATCGCCTTCAATGTCAGCATGGATGTTAAAATCTCCCACTATGATGACCCTGTCAGTATTTAATACCAAATCAGAAAGGAACTCTGAAAACTCATCTAAAAATTCAGAGTAAGGACCTGGTGGACGATACAAAGTTACAAAAAGAAGAGGTTTTCTTGCCTTGAAATTTGGATCAGGGAAATTAAGGGTTAAATGTTCAAAAGAGTTGTAGGTATTAATTGTTTTGGGAGTAATCAGTAAGTCAGACTGGAAGATTGTTGCTACTCCTCCTCCTCGCCCAGAACTTCTGGGGATGTGAAAATTTAAATAGCTTGAAGGAGTTGCCTCATTTATGCTCACATAATCCTCTTGCTGCAGCCAGGTTTCTGTAAGGCAAAACAAGTCAATGTGATTATCACAAATCAAGTCATTAACTAGTAGACTTTTAGAGGAAAGCGATCTTATGTTAAACAGACCGCATTTAATTGTTTTAACTTTTTCCCCAATTGGAGTTATTTTGATTTTAATTAGATTATCATGATTTACTCCTTTGGGAATCTTTGCTAATTTATTAGATTTTGGTCGTGGGCAAGACACTGTCTGGATGGAGTAAAGAGTGGGTAACAGTAGAGAAGCTGCAGAAATGTGTGTTAAACTACAACTCTGCTTCCTGGTCTGCACCCTGGGTCCAAAGAGTTTAGATTTAAACAGCAGACTTTATAGGTTAGCTTGCTTGATTTAAAAACTAAAATTATCACATGACTGGAATTTTAACTGATCAAATTAAACTGGATACTAGGTTCTCAACTTTCAGGTCTCAGCTTTCTATGTTAGAAATAAATAATTCAGAATCGCTTCTATAGTAACTTACAAAATAACTCTCATACCTTCTGAACTTCATGTTTGAGTGGAAGGAAAATTATACTTTATTGAATATAATTACACTCCCTGCTGTAGAAAAACATGCCCACAGCATGATACTGCAACCTCCCTGTTTTACAGTGGGTATTTTTTGCTTTGATTACGATGTGCTGTGTAAAATTTTTCCTATATAATATACAAGTGCAAAAGAAAAAGTATTTGCTCCATTTTTAGATACGGTATCTTGTTTTTGCTTTGCTTTCACACTAAGGTTTTTATGATCATCAAATACATTTCAGAAATGTACAACATCCCACATTGGAAAACATAAAATGCTGTTTTTTAAACTTGATTATGTTTATTAATGTAGAGAAGGCTAACATAACACAGGTCTGTATGTAAAGAGTTATTTTCTTGAGCCACTTTAGTGGGGAATCAGTGGCTCAGTCCTCTTTGCTGAACTGGACATTCTTCAAGATTTTTTCATGTCTTTTTAGAATCGTCTGCATTAAAAGAATTCATGTTTGTAGCAGATATCATTATCACTCATTAT
The DNA here is from genome assembly GCF_016077235.1 of Cyprinodon tularosa. Classification (NCBI taxonomy): domain Eukaryota; kingdom Metazoa; phylum Chordata; class Actinopteri; order Cyprinodontiformes; family Cyprinodontidae; genus Cyprinodon; species Cyprinodon tularosa. The sequence continues at coordinate 244,285 of NW_024039160.1, forward strand.
GTTTGTCACTATTAGTGGCAAAAATAAAGGGGAGTGACGGTCTAGTGTTTAGGGCATCGAGCTTGGAATCCTGAGGTTCTGAGTTCGAGCCCCACTCCCACAGACTGCCACTCTGGGTCTCGGAGCAAGACCCTTAATCCCCGATTGCACCCTGGGCGCCACACAAAGGCAGCTAACTGCTCCACCAGGTTATGGGTTAAATGCAGAGGTACCTTTTTCCAATGTGAGATCAATAAAGTTAAATTGTTATTTAGAACATTTTCCCCCAAAATTTTGGATTATCAGAATTTTAACTCCATTGGATGCATATTTTTTAAGCAATCTCTCTTTCTGATTGTTGAATCGTAAAGTCTGACCTCAGCAGAGTTAAATGGGATCTACAGAGCTTAAACCTGGCCGCTGCAATGGAAGGTTTTCATTGTGTTGATCCGAGTCTTGAAATCCCCATAGGATATATTGACATCTGTAGTTTTAAGGTGGTAAAATGTGAAGCCATAGGTTCCCTTCCCCATACCCAGCCTCTATATGTGAGTGGTGTGTGCATTGGTGTGTTTATGTGGCTGCGCAGCATGCATTTCTTTCTGTTTTTCAGTCTCCCTCTGTCTGCCTCACATTGCAGCCGTGTGTGTGTCAGTGCCCTGCTGGGTTGTGTCACAGCCCTCTTAGAAAACCCGCTGGGCCTCTGCTTAGCACTCACACTGAGTGAGAAAGAGGGGATGGAGTGGGATGGATGGATGTGGCAAAGGAGAGGAGGGGAAAAGTGAGAGAAGGGGTCAGGGGAAGAGGCAGTGGTGTATTAAATGTAGGTTTCAAAATCAGGCTTGAAGGGTGAAAAAAAGGTCAGGGATGTCAAACTGAGGTGAGATCAAGATCCCCAGATTTAGTAGGTGTGGGTTTTTGATGTGTAGACCATCCCTAAAGTTTCTCTCTGTAATATGCTTTTATTCTTTGCTTTCAGCCTCTTATCAGCTCATATTTTTTTGAGGCTTGTGTAACTTTGCGTCTGTGTTTGATAATTCAGAGGAGGGCTCCAACAGGATAATTGCTCGTGTCGACAACTCGCTTCATCTGCACCCGCAGCGATTGCTGGTTGCCAAGGTTACGTCGCCATGTGTCAACACGTTCCCCCCCCGAAGGTCGGCACCTTCCCGAATGGATATTACCATGACTCTGTAGATTCTCTTTCTTCTCCTTTACAAGCAGACAAACAGAATCGCACGTACGCAAATGGCAGAGAAGAGGCAGAGCAGGCAGATGCAATGACTCGGATGGCCTGCTTACTGTACACTGTATTCAATGAATATTTAATGTTCCCTCAGGTGTTTCCTCGCTCCACCAGGGCTTCACCTGTACCACACTGAAAACTGATCTTTGTGTTGATTTTGCCCTTGAAGATTAACTCTATCAGTACATGTATGTTATGTAACTCTCTCTCTCCTTGTAAAAATACTCTTGTCTTAAATGTTATTTACAAACTGGTGCAGAACCACCTCTAGTATCTATCCTGTTCTTTCCCTGGAACAATTTCAGTTGGAAAAATCAAGAGGTACATCAAATAAGCCTGTGATTCAGTGCCTTGTAAAGGTGTTATGTGCCTGTTGACCTTTGTCAGTTTTTTAACATTACAAGCAACTCAATTTATTTTTGCTGTTTTTTTGTGGGGTTTTTTTTGGTAGAGCAACATGTTGTATATTTGTTAAAGAAAATTGTCTTGTAGTTTTGACTGGCAGGCAAAGAAAATCATTAATAAGGAGAGAAAAAACTTTGAGGAGCAGGTTAAAGAGATCACTTGCTTGGCTGGGAAAATCTACTGACAGGAGGACCACAATTCTTTTTACAGTTCACAAATTTGGCTTTTAAGAAACATTGCAAGTCAATATATGAAGAAATATATTTTAATTTGCTAGAATCTAAGTGAAAGGGAGAGCAAAGATGTGGACAAATGTGATCTGCTAAGATGAGAACGTACTGAACTTTTTTGTATGCATGCAAAATGCAATTCCACTATGGGGAAATATGGTTGTTGCAGCATCATGATTTGAGTTGATGGGAAGTCCAAGCCTAATTCCAACAGAGATGCTGAGGCAACACTGAGAATCTGACTGAGCTTTACCTATTTTCCAAAGTAATATGGACAAGCTCTTCTGTATTTATGGACTAGATTGCAGTTAAGTTGTCATACTGAGTATTTACTGTGGAGGGTTGAATGTTAAATGCTTTTGTTTTCATGGAAATAGTTTGAAAATAATGCAGAAACCAATATATATTTCCTTATATTTAAATTTAAGCTATATGTTGTGTTGGTATATTCTAAAAAATAATTCTACCTTTTTTCATTGTAATGCAACAAAAACATGAAAAGTTAAAGGCACATGAATAGTTTCATTTGTAGTCAAGAATGTAATTTTGTGTATTAATTTGATTTTGAGTATTTTGGTTGTTACTGTTTGAATTTCCAAACAGATCCTAATTTAAATGCAACAAAAACATCTGGTGGCAAATACATGTTCCTACCTTTGATGATACCAGTTACAGATGCTGTAGTCATATATGCCAAAGTTAACAAAACAAAGGCCAGAACCCCTCAGTAAATCAATAAAGGGGATTTAACATAAATGATTTTAAGATTTTGGAAATTCCCCATTATATCATAGCTACCATTAAACTGTTAAGAGGCTGTATGGAAAAACATTTTAGACAGTTTATGTGTTAAATCTCCAAAACCAACTGATTCCTCCAGCATATTTAAAAGAGGCCTCTAATTTTGAGAGAATGGCTCCCTTCACACCATTTAGATCATTTTTATTAGTGGCCAGGTTGATTAGGTGTTACTGGGCAGAAATAGCTGATGCAACACCTTCAGAGGCTCATAAAAGTACAAGAGCAGTTGTTTTGTGACACAGGGCAAATATTCTTATATTTGTAATTTAAAAGAACATTTTTAAAAAGACATTTTAGTTGACAGAATTGCATGAAAAGTTGCAGGCGTAAGAGGTAATGTCATTAAACCAGCTGTTTCTTCTCCCAACCTCTCTAACCTGTCTTTTTCTTTTACCTTATGTTCACTTTCTTCCCCTCTCGGATCGGACAGCTTGGCTGTGCATCCGACTCGCTACACTGCCTCATAGCCTGTGTTGATGTGTTACACAATGCAGCCACCCTTCTGTTTTTGCACCACACGGCCTGCCTAGGTGTGTGTCTGTGTGAGAGAGAGTGTCCACAGTGATGCTCACTGTTTCTGCCAGCTCTGCAGTCTGACATTGGAGATTTTTCAGGCTTGCACACTCTCTCCCACAATACTCAGCATTTTGGCATTTCTCAAAGCGCTCCTTCTTCAGCTGGCATGAAAAGGCCGCATATCGTTGTGGGTGTGGGGTTTGTTGCATGTTTGCTGGCCTGACTGTGCAGTTTGTCTCTCTGAAGGCAGAAAACAAGGACTTAGAGAGAAGTACTGAGCGCTCAAAGATTCTTCACCTCTTTAGAAATTTTATTATTATTTACAAATAAATGTTTAATTTAAATAGATGTTGGTATCAGACAAAGATTATTAATAAATACAAAAATATGTTTAAAAAAATTATGATTTCATGTATGAAGGGAAAGAAGCTATTCAAACCAAACAGGCCCTACATGGTAATATATTTATCCCTCTTGTTAAATAATAAGAAAACAATATATATGTATTGTGTATGGATCTAAGTGAAAATAGCAGTGAAAATGGCCAAATAAGGACAAATGGAGAAAACGAAAAAGAGTGGAGAACCTACCAAAGTTTATTCAAGTTTGCACCAGCAATTCATCTAGGACTTCTGAAAATAAATGTAAACTGCATCTAAAGCACTGCAACCCACACCTGCCTCAGTAATAAATATTCACTAAGGGACTGGGCAAAAAATGGATCCATGGGAGCTTCAGAATAAAAACCACCGCTGACCAAAATGACCTGGAGTCTCTTGCATCTCTCAAAAGAACATCTCCTCTTGGTAATTAAGCAGGCAGAAAAACTTTTATGGACCTCGACCCCCTCCTCCACCATTGTAGCTAAAGCTTCATCAGAGTGTCATTCCTCCCGGACTCTTACTGCGTTCCCTGTCTCATCTCAACAGGTCTGACAGAAGACCGCCATGTTAAGACTGGTTCTGCCAGAGGTTTCTTCCAAATGGGGAGTTTTTCCTCATCATGGACAGGTTCTCTCAACCGGTGTTATCCAACTCAACTTCCAACTTCCAGGTCCCTGAGTGAAGCTGTAGAATCAGCTCATGCAGTCCACTCAGCATACCGTCTCGCTAAGCAGCAGTCTACAGACTGAGCAACTTCATCCATCTCCTCTCCACCACCAGTTTCAGGCTTGGAGGCGGAAACAGCCCCATTCTTTGCTCCTGTTCATGCATATCTATCAAAATTTAGCGCTATATTTCCTGCCAAGGTCTGAGCGCCAAAGACAAAGTAATTGTATCAATAAATTTCGCCTATTCGTCTTTTCTCTTCGTTTGACTTTTTCAGATTGAAATCCTAACTACAAGTAAAAGTAACTTGATCAAACTGCTACTCAAGTTAAAGTATTGAAGTACTCACTTTTTCAAAATACTTAAGTATTCAAAATTACATGCATATAAGTTAGTACTTAGTTATTTAAAAAACAAATTAAATTGGAAATATTAGTACATTTGTCTAATTTTCAGAGTAATTTTAAAGAACCTTGTAACTTTCAAAAACCACCTGATGCATTGATGCGTAGAACCACCTGCTACAGAATCCACACCACTTTTGACAAACATCAGCCACAAAAAAGAAAGGACAGCTTTTTCGATTATTTCTTATTTAAAAACAAACCAAAAAGAACACAGGAGTGTCTTGTTTCTCCTCACACCTTCACTTAGGAATAGAGGTTTAAGATTTAATCTGTTATCACGAAGAAACTACAACTTTGCTTTGAGAACTCATCCTACTGAGCAACTTGGCCACATGGCAACAACAGCTTGGAATCCTGAGGTTCTGAGTTTGAGCCCCACTCCCACAGACGGCCACTCTGGGTTTCTGAGCAAAGACCCTTAACCCCACACTGCTACCCAGGTGCCCCACAATGCCTACCCACTGCTCCCCAAGGGGATGGGTTAAATGCTGAGCTAAATTTCTCCAATGTGAGATAAATAAATTTCAATTATTATTAAAATATATATTTTTCCCCAGCGTTTTTATTGTCATTGGGCTGTCACAAGTACAGAGCAACAGAAATTAACTCTCTGGAAAAAAATTGCAACAGCGGATTACCACCCCCGAGGGAAAAGTCTTCCCTATTTGCAGTGCATCAGTAAAGTATTCACATTGCTGCACTTTGCTCACATTCAATTATCTTCCAGCTTTATTTCAATTGGTAATTCAAATTGTACATTTCTTCTAAATACTACAAACAATACCCCATTGTGACAAGGTGAAATATGTTTTTTTTTTTCTCTTGTCTCATCAGATGAAGAGTTGATGAGACTCATGCTCTAAGAGTCCTTCAGGAGCCTCTTGGCAAACCTTAGGTGGGCTGCCACAGAGAAATGCTGGAGCTCTGAAAGAGTGATTATTGGGTTCTTGGTCACCTCCCAGATTAAGGCCCTTCTCCCACATGGTGGTTCTAAACATCTCCATTAATGGTTAAAGCCAATGTGCAACATTATAGGTTTTTATGGATTTTCCCCCAAAATTTGTGTCTCAAGACAATGTTAATCTTGGAGGTCTAGAGACAATTCCTTAGACTTCATGCTTTGTGTTTGATCTCTGGCATGCACTGCTATCTGTTGTACCTTGCATAGAAAAGTGTGTGCCATTCCTTATCACGAATGAATTTATCACAAGTGGATCCATTTGAGGATGAACAGCGGAAACTGTGGATCTCTGCTCCATTTTTATCTTCATGGCAAAGGCTGTGACTGATTCCCAGTAGCTACAAATGCTTAATTGCATTTCTTTCGCCTAATGTCGGGAGAACTTCTGCTAGCTTTTATGGAGCATTTTACTTAATCACATGAGGACAGGTTTGTTTGGATATTTTTCACCTAATGTGTAAAATCATTATCACTTTCATACTCTGGATACCTTCATCTAAAATGTAAAAAAATCTGATTGTTTGAAATATCTAAGTATGACATACATGCAAAAACAGAAAAAGTGGGCATACATCACAACATTGCACCTGGCTCATCTTCCTATTATCCCTGACTAGTGCAAAACGCATAGAAGTAGCATTTGAAATGTGAAAAGATGTCAAAAAATTTCAAGGTTTAAAAAAAAACTTTTGCATGATCCATATTTAATGAGGAGAGACCATCAGCAGTTGCTGAGACCTTTGCCAAGATGCATTATAATCCAACAATTTAACCAAAATCTGCTCATTATTATTTTGGATTCTGACAGATCTTCAGGTTAGGTTGTCAGGCTGATATCTCATGAGTAAGTGGTGGACTAACCTAATTTAGTTCTAAGCTTTTAAGAGATATAGCTTAAACAAAGAGGTGAAACATCAACCTAAATATAAAGCACAATATTACTCAGCATTGGCTGATAAACTGCCAGCAAGTGCTTTACTCACTGCAGCGGTTCACATCAACAAGATTTCAAACCAGAGATGGGTTACATCCAAATTTAGCTTGTGCTCACAGTGCTTTGGTTCTCTGCCCGTGGCTGTTATTCAGATACTAAAAGCAGCTTTTTATAGAAATCTGTCTAAAATAACTTGTGGAAATATTTTCTTAACTCTAATTCCTAATGACATGTGATAAATGCAATACATAAGTAATTGAGCAGTAAATAAAAGGTGTATTGATCATTTCAATATTTTAATGTTTTTCACCACTCTAACATTTTTGTGCTTGAACTGGAATAATATAGCATGGATTAGACAACAATTAGAAAATTTTCAAACAATCTTTGGTAAAAACAGTGGAAAATATCTGTATAATAAACAAAAAAAATTAGGAAATACACTAGCAAAAAAAAGTTTGTACCGTCTGACCACACTGCTACCAGATTGTGGCTCACTTCCCTCAAAATCAACAAAATTGGAGGTTTCTGTACCTCTAACATCGGTTTTATTTTCCTATTGTGTATCCGTATACAAGTGAAAACAAAATATTTTGGATAAAAAGGTTGCATAAATAAAAAAATAAAAAAAAAACATTAACATGACTATTTATTTATTTATTTATATATATAATAAAGGACAAAGTACACGTATTATCACTGTCAGCACTTTAATGTGCCAAATATGCTTTATTTGTCAAGGCGAACAAAGGACCACGTATTCAAGGCAAACAGACTGGCGGATTTCTCAATCTTTAATTTTTTTTAAATGTTGAATCTGCAGTTCAGCCGCTAGGGCGTCTAAGGCAAGAACATCTGCAGAGAGAAAACTCAGGTTAGTGACCACGTAAATCTGATGGAGGATGATTACCAATGCTTGAGTCACTAACCTGATCTTGAAAGTCCACTCCCTCCTCTGGTCATGGACTGAGGAAGGAGTGGATTCCAGCTGAATGGCTGCCAACAGCATGCAACGAACACGGCCCGAGAATTCCAGACTCTGCAGAACTGGATGACCAGCCGATCTGAGCTAACGAAGGAAGGCGGGACTTTCCAGAAGGTGAAGCCAAAGGCTGTGTCGAAGAGGTTCACAGGAGTCCAGGCCAGAATATCAGAGATCCAAAGAGGTACTCAAGGGAAATCCAGGTCGAAGGCAGGAGGTCTGCTAGAGAACTCTCACCAAAGGCTCAAATTATCTGGCACTGATGACTGGGAGCAAGCAAGTTAATTAGAGACTGGAGCAGGTGACACAGGTGGACCATGATGAAACTGGGTGGAGCTAGACAGTTGAATGCAAGGAACCATTAAGATGATCATTTTTCTAAGGTCCACATTTGTGTGACCATTTTTTTTCAATAATCTTTTTGCTGCTGTAAATTTCCCCATTGTGGGACAATAAAGATATTGTATTCTATCACTGCATGAAAAGTGAGATTTTCGTCCCCGTAAACCCCCGTAAACTCCCGCAGATCTGCCTGATTTTCGTCAGTTTCCGACAATTTGCAACCCGTGCTTGTCCGCGTTTGTCGTGCCACAAATTGTCGGAAACGTACCGTGACGTATGTGGAGAGCGATCAGCTGTACTAATGGCCCTAATTAGCATATGAATGCAGCAAACCCGCGCGGCTGGCCAGGTCTGGCTTGAATAACCTTCTCAGTATTGGCTGAAACCACTATTCTCAAACAAATGAAATCGCTCGTGATTGGCAGCAAAACCACACGTGGCCACGCCAGGCTTTAATTTTCTTACTGAGTATTGGACGGAACCGCTTCTTTTTAAACAAGTAAAGTCGCTCGTGATTGGTTGGCATATATATATATTTACATATATATATTTATTCATATATATATATATATTTATATTTATTTATTCATTCATATATTTATTCATTCATATGGTGTGTATTTATGTTATCCTACACTTCTACACAATTATTATGCTACCATCAAGGACATGAATGAATTTATACAGGAAATGAACATTTGCCAGGAAGCTGTTTATGCAAAGAAAGAGCTTTATTAAAACACACACAACTATATACAACGCGTATCCAAACACATGCGTTTCTAAAAATTAAAACTCCGTGAACGGTCCGTTTGCTTCCTCGGGGTTGGAGGTAACAGGCAGCATTCCCTCCGAGGCAGGTCCGATGTGCAGACGCCTACTGTGCGTGGCCCTGTACTTCGGCATCGCTTCTAACCGGGACTGCAGCTTAACACAGAGTTCAGTGAGATCCGGCCTACGAAATGGCGGCGACCGTACAATCCATCCAGAGACACCGCCGAGGAAGGCGGACTTCCAGAGTTCCACTTCCTCATCTGCTAGCACACTCTGCCTCGCTTTCAGCAGCTGAAAAAAAAAAACAATGAATCAGCGCACTGCGTATGGACACAACACATCTATCAATGCACCTGAAACATAGTCACCAAATAAAGTCTTACCCTCTTTCTTCTGGCCCGACTCCGAGCAGATAGCCTCCGCACGCAGCGTGTTGGCTGGCAGCGTATATCTGAAGCTCCTGCGTACCGTCTGAAAATACGTCTTACAGGCAGCTGGAAAACAATTAAATGAGAGCGGTATAAATAAAAAATCAAACGCAAGTCACAGTAACAAGGAAGGAGAAAACATTAAAACAAGTCACTTACACACAATGTCGTCTTTATCATCATCGTGCAAATCTGGACTTGCTGATTATGGCTCCGAGCAAATAGGAGGTCTGTGAAAACAAAATGTAAAGCTATGATCGGTATCCATTACCTTTTACCGCAGAATGAAAGCATATTCTTTAAATCTTACCCTTGCTCCGGTTCATAGCGCCTGCAATTAGTCTCCGAGTTGTTAAGACGGCGTACTGCTTCCTGTAAATCACAAAAAATGCACTTTAATAAAGCTTGTTCTTGCAAGGCTAGGCTAGATAGGCTAATAGCTAGGCTGCTATTAGCCATAGCTCAGGCTAGGCCGCTTTTAGCTTAGCAGGCAGTAATCGAACATATATTTACCGCTAGCATCTCTTCTTTGAGTTCGTCTTGTTCGATGCAGAGTCGCCATCGCGTCCAAGAGGAGTTTTAGGGTGGCCAGATGTCCGGCTTTAGGGCGGACAGTCCGGATTTTCATTGCACTGTCCGATGTCCGGCGCTGCACCCAGCCGGACGTGTATTTGTCCTCCTTTACTCCCAGATTCCACATACTCCGTCAGCGCTCCGCCCCGCTCACGTACGGAGTACTTGTCTGTCATGTAAATCAATGAGGTTTCTTGGAGATCGTACAGAGCATGCGCGAGATGAACCAGGGTGTCCGCGGATCAATAAAAATAATTAAAAAATAGCATTAAAATAGCATTAAATTAGAGTCACTCATTCCTGTATGAACCCTGTGAGCGCTTAATTTAATATGACATATTAAAAAAATCCCACCATCATCCAGCACATGTTCAGTTTCTGCCCAAATATATATTTATATTTTTGTAGATTTTTGTAACGGGGATAAGGATAATTCAAAACTGCTTTTTTTTTAATGAACTTGTTCACTACTTCCAAACTCAGCATCTCTTTTCATTCCTGTAATAAGAAGTTTCTTTTGAATGGATTTGATTAAAGTTTAAGTCCCTCGGTATAAAATAAATATTTTGATGGAGATGAGAAATCTGCTTCCTCGTTGGTGAATAACCAATAGTTTGGATCCAATCATTTAAATAAACGGTGTTAGTTTTTTTTTTTTTATATATATATAAGAATTGTGCTATAATTTCTAGTCACCGATCTGTTGCTGCTATATTTTAATTTGACGAACCGGAATTTGTCGATGTTCTTTTTCCTGTTTGGTGCAATTGCAATTGCGGATGTTGACCTGGCCAGACCGTATGACCACAGTGTACCAATCTTCTGATGGCTACTTCCAACAGGATAATGCGCCATGTTATAAAGTGAATCATCTCAGACTCATTTCTTGAAACTTTTCCACTTAAGTAATTGTGAATTGAGCATATTGACAGACAATATTTTATTTTTTATCTTAAATGCAAATTTTTTTTAAAATAATTACTGCTCTAAATGTATTGCTCTGTCAGCTAAAGATCTGTTTTGGTCTCTATACTTTAATTAAATAAATCAATTCAAGCTAAAATGTGAGAGGCTATACTAAGCCTGATCTCTTTGTATCAGAGACTTTCTTCCTCAGAAAGATGTCACTTGGGGTAAAACCCCCCCTGCAACCCTGGTTTGCATTTGTATAGCTCACAGCATGTTCATTTACATGTTAAAGCCTCCCCTAGAATTCCATGGGGGGGAGGCATGGGGGGAACACTGCCTAAGAGAGTCCACGTCAATTTCTGACAATTTACGGGAGTTTTCGACGAAGCCTGCAAATTGCCGTAAACTGCCGCTAACCTGAAGTTCCACGACAATCTACAGTGCCGCATATTGACGAAAATCCCACTTTTCATGCAGTGTATTCTATAAAAGGGGTATGAAGATAAAAGTAAATCTAAACAATGTATGTATAAAAATATATCTGCAAAATATCTTATATTCAACAACAAAAAAATACTTAGTTAAGCAAATTGTGCAAAATAGCAATTTAAAAAAAAAATCATATCATAGATATTTTATAATATGTCCTTGAATATTAGCCAAACCTATCTACACAGTCACAGATAAAAACCTTTAGCTAAATCAAGCATTAACGCCACATATCTGACTCACTAACCATTAAAACAACTATTTTCATTCATTTTGGCAGAACTATTCACTTACTTGTATTATATTAAACTGAACTTCTAATATTCACCACTGTTCGGAGCCAAGTACCATTTCCTCTGATCATGGAGCAGCTGGCTTGCTTGGTCTCGCAATGCATCATGGGATAACCAAGGATAGGGAGGATACACTGGACCCATCCTTCAAATTGGGCAAAAAGGACACGTTTGTAGACGGCATAACGAGGAGTCTTGAAATCCGACCAGACCTTGACGTCGTGCTATGATGTATTCGGCCTACGAATCTGGCCTTCATAGGACGCATCACATAAATTCGAACTGATCCAATATCTCCAGTCTCTGGCAGGTTGATGATACTAAGCACATTTCTATCATTTTGTTAAAGACAAAAATTATTTAAAATTATACATAATCTTGCAAAGCCGATTTTAGATAATATTTGGTAATGTTTCTTCATTCTGTTGGTACCATACTCCAAGTGTTAAGTATTGTAGTAGAAAATACCAACTGTTCTTTTTGTGACGTTAATCTTACAGTAGATTTTGTTTAGTTTGATATAGTTCAGTGAACTATTTTACTAGTAAATAAGTAAAGCCTGACAAGTTTATTTTGTTCTCCCAAGATAAATTGTTTTAAATTTTGCAATGATGACTGACTGACTTACTTCAGTGTAAAATACTTTCTTTTTTTTTTGTCGTATGTTGGTTTTATTTTTGGCCTTTTAACTTGATTACTGTATTACACAGGACAGATTTTCTGCTACATCATTTTCTTCATATTTGTTGCTGGGTTTTTTAGTTCCTGCCATAGTTTTTCTATTTATGTTAGGTTACAGAAAAGGAGAGTAAAAAGGACAGCAATTTACACAAGACAGCTGACATGCTGATGCCTTCTTACTCCTAAAATCAGTGAAATGTTAATGTTATGTTGTTGCAGTTCAATAAAGTTGAATATGCCTTCATAGTTTTAAAGTTAATTTAAAACAGGCAGTGACTAGGGGCAGGATTGAGCACCGAAAAATAAGGATATTTAATATCCTTAGAGATACATGCAGTTATTTTTTTTACTTGGCACAGAGCAAAGTTTATTTCACATTCCTAGGTAAGAGTGTGAATCAAATCAGATCAAACCAGTCAAGATTTGTCTTCTAATTCCCTCATTTAATATTTCCAAACTGCAGATTTTTATGTCTTTCTCTTAATTTAACACAAAACGCTTCTTAGTAATATATACCCAATGGGGGAAAAAAAAAATTTAACCTTATTTTTAATAACTATTAGGAAAAAGCTGAGTGAGGCACAGAGTTGTAATTTGTCTGTTTAGATTTATCTGAGTGTTTGTTAATTTCTCTCGGGAAGGCATCAGGAGGCCAGTGCTGCTCAGAACTGCAGAGCATGGGGAAATCAGGGAATATGACCCAGCTGTGGATGTTTCTCCCTGGGCCGCACCATTAGGGAATCGGTCTCTGTCGCAGCTTCCAGTCCAGTGCAAAACAAAACAAAATAAATTTTCTCTGAAATATTCAGTTTCTCGGCCTGGATAAATAAGTAGGGGCTATTTAAACAACAATTAACAATCTAATTTTTTTTCAACTAAAATTGTAGGAACATTATGATTTTTTCCCCCCTATATTTTGTTTGAAGCTCTTTTTTTATTATTATTTTTTTATATAATTTTTTCTGAAAACTTTAAAGTTAATTCATTACCATGGTTATCTATCTTCTTTTTGTTCATCTTTCTCTCCTACTACAGGCCCTTATCTTATCTGTTTATTGTTTTATCTGCCTATGAACTTAAAAGAACTACAATTATATCTGTTACACTTTTTGCACATACAAAAGAACAAACATTCAGTGACACTGACCCTTCATACTAAGAGCAGTCTGCTTTCTACAGAAGAATATTTGGTTGTTGCTTCATTGCAAATACCACATTTGTAAATGTATGTAATTTGCCCTATTAGCTGTGTAGTTTTCTGTTTTGTTTTTTACTCTCCCTCTGATCCTCCTCCACATCGTTAGATGCAATACCACAACTTATCACTGACAGAATAAGAATTACATTTTCAGTTGAAATGTAATCTGTCAGCACATCTCCCGTTGGCTTCTCAACATTCAGTGAATGTACAATTTGGAGGCGAGCTCACCTCTTTCTAGCTGAGAGCCCTATTTCTTGGATAGAGCAGCATATGATGCACTATGTCATTTTCTAGCAGGATCACATAGCTTAAAGTATAGTGGAGGATTTTCGGGAATTTAAAATAAAAATGCACATGCACAACCCTGTACCCGCTCCAGAGAGGGAACACCTGTTAAGCTCGTGTGAGAGCATGCACGAAGCTATTTCTCCTCGAGGATGTGTGGGATCATAAGACGATCGCTCTGATGGATCTCATCTCACCCATATTTACATCAAGTTTCTCCACAATTAGACTACTGGTATATTAAAAAAAAAAAAAATCAGGACATGCTTTTATGTGTGTGTGTTCTACAGTGGAAATTTGGATGCGTTTTCAGGGTAAATAAGGATCTGTGGCCTTTGTATAACTACTAATGATGCAAATTACAAAATAAATAAACTTATCTTCTCTAGAAAGTTACAATATAGGTAGATAACTTTTACTAGCTGTGATGTGAAATGGATTTCTCCAAATAAGATGCCAAACTTCACCGGTCGAACAGAAACTTTGCAACCGAGGCATCAATGGGAAGCCTGACCTGTGCTTTCAGTCTACGTCATCGCATAAAAGAATCTCCCATAAAAACTCTAGTCTTGTTTCTCTTGTCTGAGGCCTTATTCTTCTTCTCATACACTTCGTAGACACTTTTTCTCTTACAACCCTCGGCCATTTTCCATGAACCGCTGTGAGAAAAGTGGCCTTCAATGACTGTCTGAAACCGTAGCTCACCAGGCAGCTAACAGAGGACAAGCACGTAGGACAGCGTTGCGTAAACATATCACTAAAATGATTGACAATTAGGAGGACCTCTTATTTTGATGATCCACCCGGGGGGGAAAAAAATCCTCCTATATCTTTAACATTTAAGTTGGCACCAGGTTTCCTAACATAACCCCGATATAACACCAGGATATTAAATAATCACTTCATCTCTCCAAAGGGTTTGTAGATTATGTAAAACTATCTAACATTACACATTAAGAGTGGCTTCTAAATTAACTTGCAGAAAAAGTAAATTATTATTATTTTATTTTAAAGAGAGATCTTAGCAATGATGTTGTTTTAATTAATAGAAATCAATTAGTTTTTGTTAGAGTTGGAGTTTATTTCAGTTATTCTACTTCATATAAAACAGTGGCTAAAATTCTACCACGTTATAGAAGGCCTAATTGATTTTACATATATTTAAGGATATGCAACAGAATGATGAAATTGAGATTAAAAAAAATGTAAGCGCAAGATATGTAATAACTTGTATTTTAAACTGTCAGACAAAGTGAAGTATTAAATAAAGGAAGTCATTGGAGCGATTTAACAAAGCAGAAAGCTGTAGAGAAACAGATGGTGAGACAACGCAGAGAGAAGTGTGAAAAAGAGACATAGAGAAGTACAGAGGGGATATATTTAGAGGGAAAGAGGGAGAGTTTTAGCCTCCCAGTTAGAGGCATGACTCATCTTCTGCCAGCTGACATAAGGATGGATGGAGACAAGGAGGAGGGAGATGGACAGAGGAATATGGAGGGGAGGACAAGTGTTACCAAGGTGGGAGAGAAAGATATGGAGAAACAAGGTGGAAAGAAGCGATGGAGGATGAATGAAACAAGCTGTGTGGTTGTGCATGTAACCACATATGTCCAGAGAAAAACAGAGAAAGATTTAAAGCCTAAAGCTTCTTCAGAGATACTTCCAACTTTGTCTGCATGTCCCACAGGGTGTGTGAGAGAGGATGATTTGAGACATAAATTCCCGTGCAGGCAGCTGCATTTGGCAGATTGTTGCAGAACACGTGTTTATTGTCTTTAGAATGCATTTAAAACGGTGACACTCATGATTTGTGCTTTAATAGCAGAATAGAGGAGTAAGGTCTGTTTTTTTCAGGCCTTTTGTTCCAATAGACACTTATTTAATTTCTCTCCCTGAGGAAGCCTGGATAATTTCTTTGGATCAAATAGTGTGACACCTGGATGAAGATCTACCTAGAATCCTGTCGCAAAGAGAGCATTCATTGCTCATCCGGCAAAATATTTTATTTCAGTGGTGATCAAGTCTAGGTATTCTATGTGAGATTTATCATTGTACGTTTCTATTATAGTGATTTTTTTCTAAGTGCTCAAGAAAAATCTGTCTATATGAAAATGTATCTGAATATTAGCAAGAGTGGGTAATTAGATTCATTATAAACCTGAGCTCCGGATTTATCCATTCTACAGCTCATGTGTATCATTAAACTATCGATAATCTAAGCCAAGTCAATACTTCTTCTGCAAAAACAGCTGCCCCCATAAAAAGGATAGTGGTGTGGATGACACAAAAGCAGCCAGAAGAAAGGCAGAGTTTGAAAAAAAACATATTTTTTTTATAATACCAAACATTTGTGTTTGCAAGGTCCGAAAATGTGAACCCAAAGATGATAAAACGTAATTAATCGAAAACCAAGCCAGGAGCATTTTAACCTAGGAGGGAAGGGAAAATTAACGCTGGACAAACTAAGCGGCATCATCAAGATAAACCAGCAGTGATTAAAGAACCAAAAGGGAATATACGCTGAGGAGAACTGATGAGAGGAAAAAAGAAACAGCTGTGACTAACGAGCAGATTGGAAGCAGCTGAGAGAGTAAGCAAAGGAAAGAACCAGAGAGAAATAAATAAGAACAAAAGGCAAAACGGGAAGTAAACAGAGCAGAAACGAATAAGCTCTGCCCCAACAGAACACAATATAAGAGATTTCAACCAACAGGAGACTCTAGCATGAAATGGTAGGGAGAATTAAGCCAAAGTGGAAGTCGCCATTATAAGTGCTGTCTGAACAGCGCTGGCAGTAAGACAGGAGCTTGGAAGAGGAAGCAGGATACTTCCTATTAATAGTTTGGGTCCTACTGGTAGCCCTGTTTGGACAGGGACCTCCCAATGTTCCTATCGGCTACATAGGAGCTGTATGGTTTCCTATAATGCTTTGAGTGATATAACTTGTAGGCACAGCCCATCTCATGGAGTTTAAAAAAAATAAAAAAATTATTTATTCACATTCACTCAGTGAGTTGTGTGCAACTCCATATGTTTTGGGTTTCATAATGCAGAACTTCAGTAGTTATCTTCAATTGTGTAACTTCTGCTTTTTGTAGTTTTTTACAGAAGGCTGTCGTCCCAATTCTACAAGCGTCGTCAATTTTACTGCATTGTCTGCAGTAATATCCAGATCTAGAAGCATGAGCTTGGATCTGCAGTTTTTCTTGCATTCAGAATTAGTCTTTGAACAATAAGAAAACAGGAAGAGAACATAGTAAAGAAAGGGCTATATGACCAAAATACTACAACAAGCCACTAGTAACACATTAAAGAAAACTGTAAATGCATTAAACTGAACTGTGGTACATTTCTACCAGTTTGGCAGACCTAGAGATGCATTTTTAGCACATTAGTTTTACAAAAACAGCTGAAAACTTGGTTAGAATGGATATAAAGTGTATTTAATCTATGATTTTTAAAACTACATTTTTTGCATAAGAATACTGTAACGAAGCGGTTATCCTTGTGCATCTTCTTCCTTTCGGTAAGCCTAGCCACTTAATTGACTAAATTATTGAAATGGCATTTTTGCTACTTTAGCCTTCAGAAAATGGTTGCATTCTTAGAGTTGAAAGAAATAACACTTGTACAGTTTGAGCAATTTATTCCAATGCACAACCCAGAAATACTCAGGAGATGTAGAGGTCTTTTATACTCATTGACCTTTTCAGAAAAGATCACAAACAGCTACCATTTAAAGAAAATTGATAAAAGTGCTCAATCTGATTACTTCAGCTTTTTATTGTACAATTATCTAAAAAAAACTGATCAGTTATGACTTTACACTATATGTCTCCTCTAACAAAACTTTCACCTTAACTATTGTGGAACCACTCAATTTTAAAGCAACATTCACTTCCCAGAATTAATACTTTGCTTTCTGGCACCATCAGCTCCCTCGGGTCACCAGTTAGCCGTCTGCAGCTGGTTTCCCTGCAGGGGGCAAGTGGGCCACTTCTGCTGCTCCAGTCTGGTATTGGAGGCAATAAAAAGCGAAGCTGGTGTTAATCCAGAGAGTAGCTGCCGACTTTCTCAGACATTGCTCCCTGTTGCAGGCCTATTGCTCATATCCTCCAGGGATGTGCCGTCCTTTCTACTACTTCCACCCCTTTCTGCTGCTATGGATCCTTTACTTTGACACTCCCTCCCTCTCTCACCCTCTGCTTTCTCTCCTCCCATTTCTTCTCCTCCCAACTTTGCCCATGTTGCACCTCTGTGCCCTCACCCCACCCTGCCTCTCTTTAGCCTCAATTCCTCAGCTGAAATAATTTCTGCAGCTCAACTGCTCCTCTTAGTGTCTTAACAGGAACATCGCAGGTAGTGTTCAAAATAAATCCTTTATTGCTAGCTCTTTATGTTCATATTTGATGATTGAATCCATCTTACTTTAAAAAGTTACTAATAAAATTTAGGTTTGTGAATTTTGAGCCTAAAGTAGATAAAAAGGAAGCAGAAATTGTTAAAGAAAGTAGCAGTAGATGGCCATTTATTTTCCTTATTATAATGTAGGATTACTTAAAGTGTATTTTTGGACGTTGTCTCCTTTATAATTTCTCTTCAGTCTAGATATATTTCACAGGGATTTAATGTAATTCAAAAACACCAAGCGGTTCATAACAGGTTCTGAAGGAAAATGGTTTAAAATTTTTCTTTTTACAAATAAAACCTGAAAAGTGTAACCTGCTTTTGTAATCAGTTCCGCTGAGTGATGATGCTGCCACCATGTTTCACTGTGAGGCTAGTTTGGTCCAGGTAGAGAAGGCATGCCAAAACTTGGTTCTCGAAGGCCGCTGTCCTGCAGGTTTCTGAGGTTTCCCTGCTTCAGCACAGCTGATCTCCGTTTATAACTTTTTAACAGGCATTTGCTGAACTGCGATAATCATAATCAGCTGAGCTGAAGCTGAGAAACCTCTAAACCCTGTAGGACAGAGGCCCTAAACGACCGACTTATGCCTGAGGTACATTTAACATGGACCTTCAGGTGTAGGACAAAAAGTGGTGGTGTGTCTTATCTGGCCAGAATGTGTTATTTCATGTGATACTTGTGTCCCACGCAAGACAGGTGTCTCTACAATTCCTTTAAAGTTATCATAAACCACTTGATTGCTTTCCTGATGAATGCACTTTTTGCCTGGCCTGCCAGTTTGGGTCGACAATCATGATTTCGAAAGTTTGAAGTTAATTCAAACTCATCAAATAATGAATAAGCTCAAGAAGATATTAAATGTTTTCAGTAGATTATATTTAGGGTAGAGTGAAGGAGATTGAGTATCGCATGCCATGTATTTGCAATGCTTTTCAGATGATGAAATTTCCTTCCAATCAACAATAATGTTTTGCTCTGAGCTCATATATGATTATTGTAAAATGCGCAAAGATTTGTGGTAAACCAACAGTTTTACATGCACCAATTATCTGCCTGATAATAATTATCCTTTTCACATGTAATTTAAATAATGTCCTTAGCTCTAAATAAAGGAATAAATGCCCTAAAATATCAGATCCAGGTAGTGAACATGTAACTCTAATAAAGCAATCATCCACATTTCAGAGAGCATGGGTCAAATAGATGCTTTTCAAAATGAATGTGTTTTAAATAACAGACTGCTATGAAATTCAACAGTTATTAGTAAATTATAAATTATCAGTAAATCCAAACATTTTCTACAGAATCCTTCTGAGTTATTTCTGAAAGTTTGGAACAAACTCAGGTTATCATTAATCTTTTCCCAGATGGAATTGGTGCCATCATGGAAGCTATTTCCTTTTCCCAAACATTCTGCGACGGGAATGCATCAACACAAGAAAATAAGCTCATCACCAACATTACTCTTAATGTGTTTAAACCTGTTTCAGTGTAACGGAAGACATAGACTGGTGACACCACAATACACTGTTTATTATTTTATGTTTTACTAATGTAATAGGCCTATATAAACCCAAAACAGTGTTAACAAGTTAGTAGAAAAACATTTAGGGCAGACTATTTTTTTGGTTTCCAACAACACAACAAAAGAGGATAAAATATGGCCATTTGTAAAGTGCTGTTTGTTCCTTTCTGAGCAAAACACCCCAGAGGAGCTCATTACCAACGGCGCTTTATGAAGGTTTGATCAGTTTCTCTAGATTTTAGGGGCCTCCCATTCAAGTCCTCCTTTGGCCAATGGAGGTAGCCTTTATAGAGAAGCACTGAGTCGGATGAAAGAGCCGCTCTGCAGGTTCACCACCCACCGACCCGCCTGCAGTTTGTCTTATAGACCCGCTTATGAATTGAAGAGCTCGCTTCAACACACATTCTTTTTTTTTCCTCACCGTCTGTCTGTGAATGTGCAGGGTAATATGTCCCTATTATTAACTGTGTGTGTATGAATGTGTGTGTCTTTTTATTTCAAACTCCAAAGAAGGAAAGGATTAGGAGATTTTTGAGGCACTCGCCCTTTTACTCAAACAAATTATTCACTTCAGCTAATAAAAGGAATCTGACCCACGTGAACTTTCTACAAAGGCTGGGTGAAGTTCAGCAATAAGATTCTACCCCCATGGATGGACGGATGGATGGATGATTGATCTAATTAATCACTGATTATGCTGCATTATTTATTCCATTTGGGATCAATACACTATTTTTGATCAGCGACTGCATTTCAAGCACCTTAGGCCACCCTCTATTATCTTAAGTGCCTGAAAAAATCTTCCTGCACCTTGAACATTTTTTACATGTTGTTGTGCTACAGCCGTTAACTGAAAAGTATTTCTTCTGGATTTTATGCAATCAATCCAATGAAAAGATGTGCATAATTATAAAGTGTGAAATTAACCACTCAACATGGCCCTGCATCAGATTAAAGGGACCTAAATACATATGTGTTCCCAACACTTTTCCGATTGTATTTCTAATTAAAAATACTAAGGTGTTAGTTTTGAACTCATGTATATATTTCCTTTGATGTTAAAACTATATTATGTTAAAGAGAAAATGTGCCTTTATTAAAGCTCTGCAAAATATTACTGTTAAAATTATTATTCTGCACTCCAGTAAATGAGTCATCATGAGTATTCAAGTGTCTGGCATTCATTTGTGTTCTGTGATCTTTGCTCTGAAACGTTTTAGATGTCACCACACTGGGGGAAAAAAACGATCTTGAAATAAGTAAAATTTTCTTAAATCAAGTGTATTTACACTTAAAGGGGAACACCGTTTTTTTTACATTGGCCCCTTGATTTTACGTTATTACATCATGTTCTACTCACCCATATGAGTTTTGAGTCATTTGGAACGGTTCTGAAGATATTCCGTTAGGTTATATCCAAGTAACTTCTTCGTATGGGCAACGAGTTGAAAGCACAAACTGAACTGTTCATAATTTATTCTTTATGGTACGCCAGCATTCATAACATGTAGGCGAATCACTGTCCCCCAGACATCCACGGTTATATTTTTTATATTTATATATTTTAAAAACAAACCGGTGCGTGTATGACGTCATCCGTGCGCGCCGGCTACTGTTCATTCTTCCTGTCCGCTGAACTGCTGCTAGTTTTACTCACATGCCTGGAAGATGTCTAATGCTGCTACCACAGATGATCTCACTCTCGAATTGGAATTGAACGATTCAGATTAGCTAGCCGAACGAATATAAGGGGTACAGCGTATCCGACTGTGGCCCGGGCTGCCTGTCACATCTCCAGTCTGGTGCGGGGATGACATCATACACAGCCTGCTTTGTTTTTAAAAAAAATAACCACAGATGTCTGGGGAACAGTGATTCACCTACATGTTGTGAATGCTGGCGTACCATAAATAATAAATTATAAACAGTTTAGTTTGTGCCTTCAAGTCGTTGCCCAAAGGAAGACGTTATTTGGATATAACAAAACCGAATATCTTCAGAACAGCTCCAACTGACACAAAACTCATATGGGTGAGTAAAACATGATGTATTAACATAAAATCAAGGGCCCAATATAAAAAAAAAATGCTGTTCCCCTTTAATTTGAGCAGGTAAATGAGATGGTTTTCCAATGGAATGAGTATTTTTACTCTTATAATAAGATAATTAGATAAGATGCACTTGAAATAAGACAATGCAATGGTGTGTTCTTATTTTAAGTGTAAATTGTCTTGTTCCATTGGCAAAATGTCTCTTTTACCTCGTCAATCCAAGAACAAATGCACTTATTTTAAGAAAAAATAACCCATCTAGATTTTGATTTTTTCCAGTGCATTAACTATGAAAAGGAGCAAGGAGACATCTGAGTATGCTACCACTGTCTGGAGGAACATTACAATAGCTGCTAATGAGGATAAACTAATATGACAAACATTTTACATTTGTTAATATCTGAAATACATTTTCCCTTTCAATTATTTGTTCTGGAAAATATCCTGATTATTCACATTTTTTCTATGTATGGGGACCAAAATTGGGTAATATGGACTCTGTAGTAGACATTTGATAGATGTGATGCCTAATGTGAGGTGAGGGCTTCTTACCAGTTGTTCATCTGATCTCCTCACGTGGTGACAGGAGGGGGGAGGCGGTTCCGACCTGAAATCTGGGTGCGAAAAAGAGGAGGAGTGTAAACTTAAACAAGAAATAGGAGAGATGGTTTTAAAGCAGCTGCAGCGGGACAAGAATTAGTCACTCCGCTGCTTTAGTCCAGGTTTCGATATCATTGTCAATAAGTATATTTATATTTCATTGTCTAAACGAGACAACAGAAATCTACATGTCACTATGTGGCTTGTTTCATCTGTCCGCGAAGAAGAGAAGCTTTACGCAAAACTGGAATAATCTGTGAACCGTTTTACGCACAATGTTTTGATCTGCGTAAAAGGGAGGAAGGTGGATTTCTGGATGTTTTGTTTTCCTCAGTGTGACTTCAGACTGGAATCCGATTGCTTGACACCCTGGGATACACTTTTATTGAAAATAAGGATAATTTAATGCAGGAGGAGTTTGGTTATAAAAGGAAAACTTTGTTCATATCTAAGTTTGCTGAGCTGGATCCGGACCTGCAGAGTTTCCATTTAGCTCCCCTCTTTGGAAACTAATCAGGACGCGTGGTGAATCCTTTCGCCCATGTCTCAGCAGAGCACTTTGCCCCGCACTGGCTGCTCCGCGGTGCCGCGGCGGGCAATTATGGACAACAGCCCCGTCCTGAGGAGACGAACCGGAGCCGCCCCACATCTGCTCCAGTTGGCGGTCCTCCTCGCCTGCAGCTCCCAGCTTCGGATGGTGGAGGCAAACTCATGGTGGTGAGCGACTGATCTCTGACATATAGTTTGAAAAATGTTTTAAACGCCATTTAACCATTGTTTGTTTTACGCATACATTGCGCATCATCACAACATGTTCCAAATCCATTTGTTTTCCAGATCCATTTGTTTTTGTTCTTTAAGGTTTTTTCCCCCTCTTGGTGTTGGGTGCTGGCTTTGATGGGACAAATGTGAAGGCTCTGTCACAATATTTATCCTGGCTGTCCCCCAAATGGCAAAGCCCGTGCCCTCAACACGCTAAATTATCAACACTTGCTCCTGTCCTGCACAGCATTGGATTGGATGGACGTTTGTGTCTCTGTGATGCAGAACATCACTGACATGCATGAGCTGCTGAATCTGGAAACAATATGAAAGCTTGGTAGTTTGTTTTATTTACTGAGGGGCCAAGAGCTTTTTTTTCTGGGGAGGATCTAAGGAGCCATAAAGATAGAGGCGGTAGAGATGTTCTCCACAGGAGTCTATTTATTTTTGTTTTATAGCCCACTTGTCCCTATAAAACCAGTGTCTGACTTCTGTGCTCTGTTGCACAGATAGATTGACTGGATTCCCTATTTAATCAGATTTAAATGTATCCTCTGCATCTCTCAGGTCTCTAGGTCTGACCCCAATCCAGCGACCTGAGATGTACATCATTGGCGCTCAGCCTCTCTGCAGTCAGCTCTCTGGCCTTTCGCAGGTAAATGTCCCCAGACCATGGGAATCTCCCCACTGGGACCACTCAAAGCGTCGAGCCATTAAGCAGCTAATCTCTGCTAATCTTTGTCGTTGTTTCTGTGTGGCCCTGCAGAGTCAGAGGAAGCTGTGCCAGCTGTACCAAGATCATATGAGCTTCATCGGGGATGGAGCGAGAACAGGAATCAAAGAGTGCCAGTACCAGTTCAGGCAGAGGAGGTGGAACTGCAGCACTGTGGACAACACATCTGTGTTTGGGCGGGTCATGCACATTGGTGAGTTCTCATGTTGTGTGAATGGGAAATTTCAAAGCAACAGACATGTTTGACTGGTGTTTTGAAGAAGTTAAATATAAATGCATTTGTTTCTTTTTAAAAAAAAGCCAAAACATAAATATATATTTTTAAATGCTTAATTTTTCTAGATATCTACTTCGGAGTACCAGAATTTTAAAGTTTCAAAACTGCACCATTTCCCCAATGTTGACACACATTGGGGAAGTGATGTAGTTTTGAAACTTTAAAATTCCCACAATGTATTCCTTTCAAAGAAGATTCAACAGAAAGTAATCTGAACAATTAACAAGCAGTATAACACATAGAGCTTGGCAGAGCTGCCCTTCTCACTTTTAAAGAATATAGCTTATATAATTTTCTTAAATAACCTTCTATAATGCCATGGAACTCCAATAGTGTTGCATGCAGTGAGAATCTTATGCCAACTTCATTCTTTCGATAGAAAGTTGAAGATATCTCAGGGAATGTGTGGGGAAAGGGCCACTTTATGAACAAGCTTGCAATAAATAAAATGAATATTGTTCATAAAGAATCCAGTCATTTCCAATATATTTGTCTTATTTATTAGTGTTGTTTTTTTATTTTTTTATTTAAATGCCATTCCAAAATCTATATTTAGATAAGTCTTTTTTGTGCATTATTTTGTGCACAAATTATTTTACTCAGGAAAATGGTCTTTAAAGGTGAACATTGAAATATTAACTTTTGGATTGTTTTGTATGCCATTGAAACCCTAGACTTCATCAAACCTAACAAGCATTTATTCCAAACTTCTTTTAATCCATCAAATTACAGCGAGTAGTTTTTGTTTGCCTGTTTTTTTTTTCTTTTTTTTTCTTTTATAAAAATGCCGATAGAAAATGTATAAAGAATACATAAAAATGTTATAGCAACAAAACTATTGAGGAAAGGCCACAAATGATAGGATTGAGCACAAATAGACCAAATGTTTACACCTTCCATCATACCAGAGCAATAAAAAAAATAATAATAAATAAATGTCTAGTAGGCCAACAAAGTTGAAATGTAACTTTCATTTCATCGTTTAACTTTGGCGCGAGCGCAGTAATCAGATGATCAGCGCAGCGCGCGCGTAAAGACGCGCGTAATGAAAGAGTTTCTTTAGTAATCAGTAAGTTTCAGTCCTGGATCCGCATCCAGCGCGTCTAAATTCCGAGGTGGCGATGACGGGATGGTCTAATCAACAAGTAGGTGTGAAATCCGCTGCAGGCGCTCAGTCAGTCAGAGCTGCGCCTCTCTCTCCCTCCGGATTGACGGTGGTCTGTCCTCCAGGTTTAGACGGAGGTGTGAGGGCAGCCCATTGTCCCGCGGCTCTTCTTTTGAAATGCGCTGATGAGCTAACATCGAGCCGGCAGATCCGGACCTGCTATTTGAAGTCGACTCTCCACAGTCCCATAAACCTGACGGGGGAAACTGTTTCTTTAAAAGTGCAGCGAATAATAAAAAAAGGCTCACACGCCTCGGTTTGTTTCATGCATACCTGGCTGTCTGGCTGGCTGGTGTTTATTCCAGTCTGCTGTGTTATAAAAGCGCACCGTGGGGCCATAGGTGATCTATAAAAATAGCTCACTACTGACCTGCTTTCAAGTAAACTGGTTAAATAATAATATTAGAATAGAAAATCCTTTTTTCCCCCACAATGGGGAAATTCTGTTGTTTACAGCAGCAAAAAGATTATAGAAAAAAATGTCACACAAATTTGGACCTAAGAAAAATGTTTAAGAATAAGATAATAGTGAAAAGTTGAAAGATAAACAATAAAATACTGCACTGTAAAGTGTTTTAACAATATAAAACTGTGCATCTGGACAATGAATAACCAATATCCGCTATGGACATTTTTACAGTCATTGATATTTGAAAATAGCAGCAGGATCAGAGATATGCAAAATGACAGCAGCATGTTATTTTAATTAACTAATGTAGAAACTGTGCAAAATCAGCATGAATGTAAAAACTTATTGAGGTTGTTGGGATCTGTGATGGTTATAAAGTCTTACAGCTGCTTCGAGGAAGGATCTGTGATGACGCTCCCTAAACACTAAATAGTTACATTAAAAGAGCAGTTAAAGTACTGCCAAATAGATGCTTATTATAGTAGAAGCATAAAGGCGCACCATGATAGGCGACATAAGTTTTGGGGCACCACAAGTACACATAGATCTTTGTTGTATTCCAAACATGTTTTCTGTTGCATAATTAATTGTCTAGTGTGGAGCCCCTCTTTTTTTCAGTGTAAAAATGAGACGATGAAATTACAAATTATAATTGCTTATAAATATGAAGTATAAATATTTCATTGTAAGTTTAATATTGTTACCTTTTACTCAAAGTTGGTTATAAGTAGTGTGTTGTCTGCCGTGACCTTTTTTAAAGACAGCAGAAGATTTTCTCATATCTTTCAGTCCTTATGCACCTTAAATAAAAAAAACGAAAACTACAAAAAAGGCAATAAGGATTCATGATATTTATATTCAAACTGTTTTTCATATATAAATAATTTTAAGATAAATTATAAATAAGTAAAGAATTATTTTTTGCGGGAATGCAATGGCATGAAGGCTGTAACTTTACGATAAAAGCTGGTGGGGACGCCCTAAGGGTGGTGGCTGATGGACCTACACCTAATCAATCCGAACGCTTTCAATAGGGTTTATATTTTGCAAAAATGAGCTCAAACATATGTATATTGAATGCTTCACTATTGTTGAGAACACAAGAGAACCACAATACATTTGTGGTATTTATAGTTATAAACAGATGCCAGCCTATCGTGCATTATTTTATAAAGGGCTCAAAAACATTAATGTATAAAAAATGACAAATACCAGCCGATACCAATGCCAACATCAATATATCCTGCATCCCTAGTATGGACACAGCTTCACTTCCATCAATCCACCCATGCATGGCTTCCCTTTAAGCTGCATCAGTGATTATCAGTGTATGACCGCATCAGTGATTATTCACAAGCAGCAAAATCAAATTTAGAAATTTGTCCCATGTGTCATTGACAGCCAAAGTCTATATATTGAACCTTATATTTCAAAAATTATTTATACACTGGTTTGTATTATTTGGGCTTTAATTCTTGTAGGTTTCTTATACTTTAATTTTCAGTCTGTGTCCTGTGAGTCTGGCTGTCTCTGGGTTGCAGCTATTTCTGAGTCTCGTTGAAATACAAAAGACAAAATTATATGTTGAATTTTATTATAGCGTTGCATATTTTTTCTTGTAAACTTGGAGATGTATTTTATTGTATGTCGCACATCCCAGAAAATCTGTTTCACCCTTAAATCTGCAGCTGTCCCTAATTGTGTCTCTGCTCTGCTAAAAAACAGATTTATGAACCTGTCTACCAATATAATGATGCCTGAGAAAATAATTTTCAGGATCTCTAGAAGCTCTGCAGTCTGATTCTCTGTTCAATAAGAAATCAACAGATATGTGTTAATTTTAATCTGTAACTCTGAGTATGTTCCTGAGAAGCCCAGCTTTTTTAACTCGTATAAATGTACATCTGCTGCCATTTTTAGCTGAAAAGGTCTGTATGTGTAACTAACGGATTTTTCGGTGTCATCTCAAATTTTTTTAACCAACCAGTCTCCTAACTTTTACTTAACATATATCGGAGTAGCTGTCAGTGAAAATTCACTGAGAGCTTTATGTTTAAACGGCTTGCCATACCCGGTTTCTCTTCTCATCCTCGTAGCTACTCTGTACGCAGAAAATTGCGACACCAAATAATATTATGGTCCCAAAGCGACAGATCTGATGAAGTTCACCGAGAGGTGGGAATTGAGAGCAGCGGGAGAGCGAGATGGAAACACGGACTGAAAACGCTCTGAATACAGACGGCTGCACCCAACCCCAGTTACTGTTGGCTAATGTAAATCAGCGGAAAGGGGGAAAAAGCAGAAATTATTGGTGGGGACATGCCCAAACCAGTCCTTCAGAAAGTTACGCCTGTGATTTGGATCTTTATTAAAAATCAAATATTAGTTGTCCTCAGAAGGTACCCTGTTACTGTAGGTAATGGAGTTTATCTGTAAAACTCTCAAATTTGATAGAAAATACAGCACAAATGGCTAACCAGCAGATGGATCAAAAAGAAAGCTGCTGAGCAGCTTATAGCAGAGTTAGAGGTTTAGAAAAATAACCCAAAATACTTATAAAAGGTATACAGTTTTACCTGACAACTTCTGCATATTTCTCCTAATCACGGATGATGAAAGGTGAAGGGTCACACATCACATCATTTTCAAGAAAGTGTAGTTATGTTATTACACCATGATGAAAAGTTGTGTTCATATACCAAGCATTCATCTTGATCAGGGACGTCCTTGTCCAAATCGCTTGATGTTTTCTCTTCATAACTGATTGTTCCTCCTCCTTTTCAGTCATCCGTCTTGTTGATAAATGGCTCATAGAGACATCAATCATTGATGTTGACGTCTAAACAAGTTCCAATGAAAAATTGCCATTTGTTAGCAAATGTTGAACTTAAACTCCCCAAGAAATAGTACTTATTATATTTTAATGACCTTTAGAATTATTATACCAGATAACCGTAGCATGATTTATAGTGTGGAGATGCCAACAATTTTTTTTTTCTGATTATGTGGCAATCGGCAGCCATCTTTTATTTCCTCCTCAGAATTATATTGTAGGTCAGTTAAGTTTCAGGCAGTTGTAAGTTTTACATTTATATTTGGATGTTGTGATGGTTGGAACAAATCTTGATGGTTGCCAACCTTCTCCTGGAGACATAGGTGACCTAATGGTGTCCAAGCTACTATCTGGATCTGCTGGTGATATGGTTCTGTTTAAGCCTTTGCTTAGTGTTGTAATAGCTGGGCTGCCATTAGGGTGTAAGATGGGCCTGTTTACTACAGACAGATTATCTTTTTTGACCCTAGTGGCATCTTCTTTAGCATCCAAAACAAAGAACTATGTGGATTGACAAGGAGATTTATTGCTGGATGTTTTCCCCTCAGCAAATACTGCATCTAGGCTTTCCCATAAGGTGAGTTTGGATGAAAAAGTGTTTTTACCCTTAATTTGAGTAGGTAAAAGAGATGATCTTCTATTGTTATGAGATTTTTTTACCCTTACAATAAGATATATAGATATTATCCATAATAGACATTGTGCATAATGAGAGAAATAAGAGACTCCAGTTTATTCTTATTTTAAATGTAAATTGTCTTGTTTCATTGGCAAAGTTTCTCACTTACCTGCTCAGTTAAAGAAAAATGCACTTAATTTACGAATAATTTACTCAGATTTCAATTTTTTTGCAGTGTCGTCCAGGGTTGAAATGTGTATCTCCTTTTTTCAGTAGCAGGAGAATCAAAGTGCTGTAAACATCTTTTTTATTTGGAAGTGCATCACAAAACTGCAATGCTTTAATGACATTTTCTTTTTTTTAGGATATAGGGTAATAGATCTTGATAGGTATGATTTCAGATGAAACATGTCTAATAACAGGTTAATGGTATACAAGGAAACTAAGGCTTTGAGCTACTGGAGCAGTCAGAACACACAAAAAAACTGTTTAAAAATCAGCAAACATTTTCCTTTTTCTTGAATTATGTATTGGTTACATTATTTTTTTATATCAAAGTATTAATGCTGAGAAGTACTGGCCCAAACTGGAGGAATCTGGAAAAAGATGTAAATTATGAGGCTTGGCAAGAAGCATAATGAATTATATCCATCTTCAGCAGCCATTTGGTCCCATATTGTCCAGTTTGCCTCAAACAATTGGACTTAAATGAAGATTTTTAGGTACAATTTCAACATTACAGATATTATTCAAAAATGCTTAGATCACACCAAGTTTTCTATCAAAAATAATCATTTGTTTATATGTTGGTGCTTTTTTACTTTTAGGACTTGTAAGGTCTCTGAATTATATTCTTCTCAGCATATTGAATAAAAGCACAGGAAAACAAATTAAAGTCTTTTAACTGGTGGACTTCAAATCAATTTACATATTCTCCTCCTAATCTGTTATTTTCTAGGTTTTCTATAACCAAACATCTACTGTTAATTTCAGGGTTACGAGTTTATCAGATGCATTTTTAAAAATGTTGTTTTTGTTGTGCTTTTCAAATTGAGATGAATAAAAGATGCATTAAATAACTGGAAATCACCTCTTGAATAAAATGATCAATATCCAGGCCTGACCAGGTAAACCAAGAAGACAGCTTAAAGAATTTCATTTTTATTTGTACATGTGCACATGTAGAACAAGTTTAATCTGCAGCAATATTAGAGCCTCATTTCCCAGCTATATTCTAGTGTTACCCTGTTGTAAGTGTGGACATATATGCCAGTCATTTTGCACTAGATGATTGAAGAGTATTTGATAAACGTGTTTTGTGAATGCGAATCCCACCCCTCAGCTTTTCCCACATAATCATATTTCCACATATATAGCATCCCCTCAGGATAATGCTGCCACCCCTGTGCCAAATAAATAAAAAATACTGAGCATGTACACTAAATGATAAAATGATTTAACATTAATTTCAATCTGAAAATCTTGTGTTTTTCTTCTCCATAAGGCTCAAGGGAGACAGCATTTACCTACGCCATCAGTGCCGCCGGTGTCGTCAACGCCATCAGCCGGGCATGCCGCGAGGGCGAGCTCTCCACCTGCGGCTGCAGCCGTGCCGCCCGGCCCCGAGAACTGCCACGTGACTGGCTGTGGGGAGGCTGCGGCGACAACGTGCATTACGGCTACAGGTTCGCCAGGGAATTTGTCGATGCCAAGGAACGGGAGAAGAATTACCCACGCGGGTCAAAAGAGAACGCACGAATCCTCATGAACCTGCACAACAACGAAGCTGGGAGGCTGGTATGACCAAACAATAAATACCCTCAGTTTTTGTTCTGCTGTAGGAGCTTCAATGGGGGGAAATGTGGTTTTCCTCTTTTTACCCACATACTATATCTGTATGTCTGTTAGGAATGTGTGTCAAAGTTGATGTGGCCTTCCCAAGCAGTGTTTCTGTGAGTGTGTGTGTGTAGGTTATTTATTGGGAGCCTGCAAATGGTACAACTGCTAACGCCCTTGGAGTTTAGCTGGGTCGCACAGGTCAAGGCACATTCCAGCCTTTTAACACACAGACGCACATGAATGCAGAGATAAACATGGACAGATGCAACAAAGTGGACGTAGACATTATTGAAATATGACAATGAAAGTCCATCTCATGCCATGTTTGCAAGAATCTACATATATTTAAATGAGAAAAAACACTTAACTCAGAAAAGGTTGGCTAGCCTGTTTGGGTGCAGGCTGCTTATCTCCAGCACAGCTTTGTTTAAGCTGTTTACAGGACAGAGATGCTGTTTGTGTATATGCATGAATGCTCTGTTTGATTTGTGTGAGAGACAGTGAGCCCAGGTTTGTGTGTGTCAGAGGTCAAAGGTGAGGGTCTGGAGAGCTTGTGTTTCTGCTGACGGCCCCGTTGGGGCAATAGAAGAAAGTATGAGGAGAAAGATATACTGCCACGGCTTTGTATTAACGCATCCTTTCATATGTGCACCGTCTTTTGAAATAACTTTTCCTCCCTTCTGCTGTTTGATCCTTCGCTCTCATTTTCGTTTGTCCACCGAAATGGAAGAGAAGAGATGAAAAGGTGGGGAGGAAGACTGTTTCTCTCCTCCTCCCAATCCCTCCTTTCTGTCTTTCTTCCAAAGACACGCTGGTTTGTCCTAAGTGGGATTTGTCTTGCTTGGCTGAACAAGGCGAACCACAGAGTTTTTGTGACGGACGCAGGGGTCTGCCACTGTGTGTGTGTGTATGTATATTCTTTTTATTTGTGTGCACAGTGAACAACGTGATCCTTAGTGTTTGCTGGGATGTGGAGACAGATGCAGAACAAAAAGTAAAACTTTGTCAAAAAATATTCACATAATCAAATGCACATGTTGCCAGTTTAATATTTATAACAGAGAAGGTGGACTCAAACTGATGCAGACAGATGTGTTGCTCCCAGCTGGGAATCCG
The DNA here is from genome assembly GCF_016077235.1 of Cyprinodon tularosa. Classification (NCBI taxonomy): domain Eukaryota; kingdom Metazoa; phylum Chordata; class Actinopteri; order Cyprinodontiformes; family Cyprinodontidae; genus Cyprinodon; species Cyprinodon tularosa. The sequence goes on from NW_024039160.1 coordinate 276,107, forward strand.
TTCAGGTGAAATGGCGTTCCTGAATTGTAGAGGTTTGAGTGCGAATTCTGTTGGCAACTCTGTTCTGACAAGATTACACGTAAACAAATGGTCTCCTGCAGAGAACATGCAGATAAAAAACATGTGCGAAGAGCATAGCCACAACATCCAAGTATGCCTTCTGTAAATCATGCTAATTTCAGACTTTTATGAGACCAACCTCAAACTTTGTTTGATTTGCCAAGAAAAGTGCAACTCTGAGCTGGGAAGATGCACAACACATTCTAGTGTTTTTTAATCCATCCATCCATTTTCTATACTAGCTTAACCAAACTATAGAACATTTAAAGAAAACCAATGAGTAAGTTGCATGTATTTGATTTAAGAAAAAGTTGAGGTACTAGAGGAGAACAAGCAAAGTCTCATGGATAAGAGACTCTGCCAGTATGTAAATGTGGAACCTTTTTGACTAAAAGGTAAAACTGACAGTTGTTTCACCTTATAGGCCAACTTTACTGTATTTAAACTCAAAATAAGTTTTAACATACCTTTTTTTTTTTGGTTAGAATAGATTTTTAAAAAACAGTCAGAATTGTGCTCCTAGTCATTTCGATATATCAAGGTCTAAAATTGCCACTGCAGATTGCCGCTTACAGGTGCTGGTCATAAAATTAGAATATCATGAAAAAGTAGATTGATTTCAGTAATTCCATTTAAAAAGTGAAACTTGTATATTATATTCATACATTACATACAAACTCATATATTTCAGATGTTTATTTTGTTTAATTTTGATGATTACAAATGACAACAAATGAAAATCTCAAATTCATCATATCAGAAAATTAGAATATTACTGAAGACCAATAAAAACAAAGGATTTATAGAAATGTTGGCCAACTGAAAAGTATGAACATGAAAAGTATGAGCATGTACAGCACTCAGTATTTAGTTGGGCCTCCTTTGGCCTGTATTACTGCAGCAATGCGGCGTGGCATGGAGTCGATCAGTCTGTGGCACTGCTCAGGTGTTATGATAGCCCAGGTTGCTCTAATAGTGGCTTTTAGCTCTTCTGAATTGTTGGGTCTGGTGTATTGCATCTTCTTCTTCACAATACCCCATAGATTTTCTATGGGGTTAAGGTCAGGAGAGTTTGCTGGCCAATTAAGAACAGGGATACCATGGTCCTTCAACCAGGTACTGGTAGCTTTGGCACTGTGTGCAGGTGCCAAGTCCTGTTGGAAAATGAAATCTGCATCTCCAAAAAGTTGGTCAGCTGCAGGAAGCATGAAGTGCTCTAAAACTTCCTGGTATGTGGCTGCGTTGACCCTGGACCTCAGAAAACACAATGGACCAACACCAGCAGATGACATGGCACCCCAAACCATCACTGACTGTGGAAACTTTACACTGGACTTCAAGCAACGTGGATGAAGTGCCTCTCTTCTTTTCCTCCAGACTCTGGGACCTTGATTTCCAAAGGAAATGCAAAATTTACTTTCATCAGAGAACATGACTTTGGACCACTCACCAGCAGTCCAGTCCTGTTTCTCTTTAGCCCAGGCAAGACGCTTCTGACGCTGTCTGTGGTTCAAGAGTGGCTTGACACAAGGAATGCGACAGCAGAAACCCATGTCTTTCATACGTCTGTGTGTGGTGGTTCTTGAAGCACTCACTCCAGCTGCAGTCCACTCTTTGTGAATCTCCCCCACATTTTTGAAGGGGTTTTGTTTCACAATCCTCTCCAGGGTGCGGTTATCTCTCTTGCTTGTACACTTTTTTCGACCACATCTTTTCCTTCCCTTCGCCTCTCTATTAATGTGCTTGGACACTGAGCTCTGTGAACAGCCAGCCTCTTTAGCGATTACCTTTTGTGTCTTGCCCTCCTTGTGCAAGGTGTCGATGGTCGTCTTTTGGACAACTGTCAAGTCAGCAGTCTTCCCCATGATTGTGTAGCCTATAGAACTAGACTGAAAGACCATTTAAAGGCTTTTGCAGGTGGTTTGAGTTAATTAGCTGATTAGAGTGTGGCACCAGGGGCCATCAATTTTGAACCTTTTCACAATATTCTAATTTTCTGATATGATGAATTTGGGATTTTCATTTGTTGTCATTTGTAATCATCAAAATTAAACAAAAAAAACATCTGAAATATATGAGTTTGTATGTAATGTATGAATATAATATACAAGTTTCACTTTTTAGATGGAATTACTGAAATCAATCTACTTTTTCATGATATTCTAATTTTATGACCAGCACCTGTATATGCACAGCCACATTTAAAGATGCTTAAGATTTAATGCGTTTGGAGATATAGTGCCATGAAAACATATATGGTTTCACGCTGACACTGTCCACTGCCATAAATAAACCATACTGTGACACATGGTGGTGGTAGCATCATGCTGTGGAAAGCATTTTTTTAGCAGGGATAATGAAAGACTCGTTCCGAATAATAATACAATTAGACTGAAGGTAGAAAAATCTGGGATATTTTAATGTTTGTAAAACTCAGCATATATTTTTTTTTATATATCAACCACAGATTTAAAGTGTTTTTTAGAAATTTAGAAAAGCACTTGATCAAAACACACCAGATAAACATACATGCTGTATATATGTTTCTGTTAAAGGAATAGTACACCCAAAACATGATTAGCCTTCATTTTCCACTCACCCCCATGCTGAACAACACTCTGGAGTACTTTTTTGATATCTCAAATGCATCTGGAGATCTGGGAGGCTTCTTGCTGTCTGCTGACATTCAAATAATGGAGGTCTATGGTGACCGAGGCAGAAAGGTCCATAAAAGTCCACAAAAAACGTGTCAATATTCCTCCATACTGCTCGTCCAATGTATTCCAAGTATCCTGATTGGGTAGCATCCAGAATTTACTCGAAACGAAGTCATTTAGAATGTTTTTAGAGCATAAACAGTAGTGTATAGGATTTCCTGAAAGCGCGCATATACGCGCTCACAACGCTACGGAAGCCGGCAGACCAAACCAGCGCATTCAGCTCGGCAAAGAACTCATGCTCTTCCTCAACACTGAAGTCCTCAGATATTTTTCTTTCGTTGTTTCTTTCTTTGCACAGGTAAACAGCACATTTCTTCTTCTACGCTTGCATTATTGGAAGAGCAGACGCTGAATGCGCACTTTCATCTGGTTTGGTGTGCCGGCTTCCGTAGCGTCGTGAACGCGCATGTGCGCGCTTTCAGGAAATCCTATACACTACTGTTTATGCTCTAAAAACATTCTAAATTACTTCGTTTCGAGTAAATTCTGGATGCTACCCACTCAGGACACTTGGAATACATTGGACGAGCAGTATGGAGGAATATTGACACGTTTTTTGTGGACTTTTATGGACCTTTCTGTCTCGGGCGCTGGGCACCTCCATTATTTGAATGTCAGCAGACAACAAGAAGCCTCCCAGATCTCCAGATGCATTTGAGATATCAAAAAAGTACTCCAGAGTGTTGTTCAGCATGGGGGTGAGTAGAAAATGAAGGCTAATCATGTTTTGGGTGTACTATTCCTTTAAGGACTGTAGAAGTGTTGGAACAGCAGGAGTTTGTTTTTTATTTCCAACTAGGAGTTCAAACAAAACAGAGTGCATTTAATGTGACCTTTGCAAATGAACACACCTCCACAGTTTAGGGTTATATAATGAAGAACATCAGCTATTTACTACATTTGTGTGACTTGAGTGTTTTGTTCTATTCTAAAGGCTTTATTCCCAATTTGACAAGCATCATCCATGAGGGTTTCCATCACATATATCGTTCAGAGGGCTAAAGCCTGTCTAGATACGGTACAAGAGTCCAAAGTTCCTTTCCTACCCACAATAGTGTCCTTACTGTTTAACCCACAAGAGATGAAGGACGAGGAGCCAGGAGCTACAATTTGCTTTATTTGGATTGAACCAGTGAATGGTTTGTTTACACTTAGGTGTTTCACTTTACCACTAGATGGCACTAAATCTCAAGTTCTGCTCCTTTAAAATACAATGTCCTAGTGTTTAGTTGTTTTCTAGCCAGCAAACGGAAAAATTAGGTGATTTGACAAAAAAACTGCAATTTAATCGCCTGATTTATTTTTTTTCAAAAAGCAATCAGACTAACGGCAACGTCAGCGAAGCATTAACATGTTTGTTTTTTTCTTAACTTCTCACTGTATTCACAGCTTATCCTTCCACAAAAGGGTCCCTGTGTTCTCCATTTCTGTCTGTTTCAGAGACGAGCAAGCACACACACATGCACACAAATGCTCACTCTAACCCTGACTGAGAAAAACCTATTGTGCTTGACACAGAGAGCATGTCTCCTCCATGGATGACTGGCCATGAAGGTCCAGAGTCACTGTGCCCAGCAGGCATAACCCACCAAATACCTCACTGTGGTGTTAGACAAACAAATGCATGCCCTGATTGGACAAAATGGGGTTCCTGGCAGCTAATATTTGGTGATAAAGGTTTTTGAATGCATGAGATCACAGAAGGAATAAGTTGTCGTTATATCTTCAAGTGAAACCCTCTTAAGTGTGTAGCCTTAAAAACAAATGCCATTGTCCCCTTGTTTCCCTTGCCTGTCTAAGGGGGTCGCGGGGGTCAGATCACAGGATTGCAGGGTGCCGAGTGCTATGCCTGCTGGGTAGTAAAATGGAGGATTGAGAGCAGGGGGTGGGAGGTGAGACACAGGGGTCAGGGGAGTTTGGGATGCAGAGGTTAACGGAGGTGAGAAGGTAATTGAGATCAGGCAACATGAGGAGGTAGAATGATTGGTTTCATTTGCGTCAAGGGAAATTAGGAATCGGAGGTAAATGATTCATTAAGTAAGTGTGTGGCACTGCGTCTCTTTGGCATTGATGTGCATCCAAAACACAGTGCAAGGCTCCATAAAGGAGAGCATGTAATTTATGTAGGTGTTTTGGATGGAGGTGTTTTTATGCGTCTTGTTTATTAAAAGTTGTTTTTGTGACCTGGTAAAGCTGCGGGGTTTACTGCTGCAGAGATCATAAATCTTCTATTTCCTGTTCTGTTTTTTTGTTTTAAACAAATCCACATGTTCAGAATGGATAATGTGAAGTGGAGAAAAGTTGTTAGACTGTTTTTTTATTTCTGTTTACAACCCTGATACCTTCGGTATTTAGGGGGATCAGTGAAAAGTGTGGAGGTACCCTTTTCCATCAAAACCCCTTAATACGACCAAAATATGAACAACTGGCCATTTGCAAACTTACCAAGATGTAACCGTCCACTTAAATTAACATACTAAGCAAGAAGAGCACAAGTCGAAAAAGCAACCACTGTTAACCCTGATGGGGATGAAGATCTCCAGCTTTTGGTGCTCTTTTTTTTCTTTTTCTTTCTGGAAATACATCTCTAAATCTATTGTTCAAAGAAATCTAGATAATTTGATATTTCTTACAAACTATAGAAAGGACACTGCTTCCTGACACTGACACACTGGTTGTGTGGATCGTCTGTTCAAGATCTACAGGAAGGCTGTCCAAAGTTTCTCAGAGGTGTTGAGCATTAAGATTTATTTAGACATAAGTCATGTAATCAGATTCGTATTTGGAAATAAAATGGTTAAAATATTTTAGTTTTAATAAATAAACAAGGTAACAAAAGTACACCACTCTATATGGATTAAATTTGTCACCATGTTTAAGCTGTTTTTTTGCTTTTTTTTTTAAACTAAATTAAATAACTTGATGTAGTATTACATAAAATCCCATAAAATACATTGAAGATTTTGCATGCAACATGGCTAATATAGAAAAGTAAAATTTTCCAGGTTGGAATAAATATAATTTTAATTAAAAAAAATAAATATATATATATATATATATATATATATATATATATATATATATATATATATATATATATATATATATATATATATATATATATATATATATATATATATATATATATATATTTATTTATTTATTTATTTATATATATATATATATATATATATATATATATATATATATATATATATTTATTTATTTATATAAAAAGATATGGTAATGGTTGCCAATCGCTTATCCATCAGAGCTGTTTGAAGAAATGTACCACAAATTATGACAGTGGTACAGTCAGGAACATTCTGTGGAATAGTAGAAGTCCTGTAATTAGTCATTTTAACCACTAGATGGTAGCAGACTGCTATTAAATAACCTGTATAATAACTATCATTATTATACAGGTTATTCCGTAAAAATTCAAAAAATATCCACTGGACTTGGTTTTCAAGATTTGAAGACGTTTCGCCACCTCTCCAGGAAGCTTTCTCAATTCAAATGTCTGGATCCGCAGTGAGTTTGAGTCTTATATAGACAACGCCTTGTATCGCTTGGAAACAAGCAATGGTAACCGATGAATGGGTCGTTAGTTCCATCGTTAGCCTGTAATATCTGAACCTGTCTATGATTCTAGGGGTCGGTCGTTAAAGGGGGGATTGCCATTAAGGGGGGGGATTGTCTCCTGTAATACCTGAAACCTGTCTATGACTTGTTCCTCTGTGATGGGGTGGGGGGTTTGGTGATATCTGGAAGGGATCATGTCTATGATTGAATTGTATGTTTTTGGAAGCTGGAATCTGAGTCCACCACCTCTGTTTAAAGTTGGTTTTTCTCTCTTAACATAGATGGCTTCCTTCACGCCCCTCTCAAACCACCTATTTTCTTTATCCAGAATATGGACATTCTGGTCCTCAAAAGAATGTCCTTTGTCCACAAGGTGTAGGTGTACTGCGGAGTCTTGTCCAGAGGCGGCCGCTCTTCTGTGTTGGGCCATGCGTCTGTGGAGAGGTTGTTTTGTTTCGCCAATATAAAGATCAGAGCATTCCTCGCTGCACTGAACAGCATATACCACTCCGCTCATATTCGGTCTGGGGGTTTTATCTTTAGGATGCACTAGCCTCTGTTTAAGGGTTTGGTTTGGCTTGAAATGTACTGGGATCTTGTGTTTGGAGAAAATCCTCTTGAGCTTTTCAGACACTCCAGCAACATAAGGGATTGTGATGTTTTTGCGTTTAATTTTCCCATCGCTGTCTTCTGTTGCGTGTCTTTTGGATTTCCTTGCTGATTTGATAAAAGCCCAGTTTGGATATCCACAGTTTCGGAGAGCATCTTTGATGTGTTTCTGTTCTTTTTGCTTCCCATCTATTTTAGTAGGGACATGTTCTGCCCGGTGTTGTAAGGTCCTGATGACTGAGAGTTTGTGTTCCAGTGGGTGGTGTGAGTCAAAAAGAAGATACTGCTCTGTGTGAGTAGGTTTCCTATACACTTCAATGTTTAGGCTTCCATCCCCTTCCATGCTCACCAGACAGTCCAGAAAGGGTAGTTTGTTGTCCTTGGCATCCTCTCTGGTGAATTTGATGTTACGGTCAACAGAGTTGATGTGTTTGGTGAAAGCTTCCACGTCCTCTAGCTGGATTTTGACGAAAGTGTCATCCACGTATCTAAACCAGTGGCTTGGTGGTATTCCATTGAAAGTGTCTAAAGCTCTCTTTTCCATTTCTTCCATGTAAAGGTTGGCTACAATTGGTGATACTGGAGATCCCATTGCGCAGCCATGCTTCTGTCTGTAAAAATTACCTCTGAATTTTGAAATAGGTTGTGGAAAGACAAAGGCCCAGTAGTGTGCAGATCTGGTCCGGAGTGGAATTGCTAAACAGCTTACTAATATCTTAGCCCCCTTGGTGGGGAACACACCACATCACATAGAAAACTCCAAAGACCTTGCCAACAAAGCCAAACATTTAAGAATGGCTCCAGGAGAAACCCTGGTATCGTTTGATGTTACTTCACTTTTCACATGCATACCTATAACAGAGGCAGTGGAAACAGTCAGGACACGTCTTGAACAAGATAGTGATTTAAACAACAGGACTAATTTCACTCCGGACCAGATCTGCACACTACTGGGCCTTTGTCTTTCCACAACCTATTTCAAATTCAGAGGTAATTTTTACAGACAGAAGCATGGCTGCGCAATGGGATCTCCAGTATCACCAATTGTAGCCAACCTTTACATGGAAGAAATGGAAAAGAGAGCTTTAGACACTTTCAATGGAATACCACCAAGCCACTGGTTTAGATACGTGGATGACACTTTCGTCAAAATCCAGCTAGAGGAAGTGGAAGCTTTCACCAAACACATCAACTCTGTTGACCGTAACATCAAATTCACCAGAGAGGATGCCAAGGACAACAAACTACCCTTTCTGGACTGTCTGGTGAGCATGGAAGGGGATGGAAGCCTAAACATTGAAGTGTATAGGAAACCTACTCACACAGACCAGTATCTTCTTTTTGACTCACACCACCCACTGGAACACAAACTCTCAGTCATCAGGACCTTACAACACCGGGCAGAACATGTCCCTACTAAAACAGATGGGAAGCAAAAAGAACAGAAACACATCAAAGATGCTCTCCGAAACTGTGGATATCCAAACTGGGCTTTTATCAAATCAGCAAGGAAATCCAAAAGACACGCAACAGAAGACAGCGATGGGAAAATTAAACGCAAAAACATCACAATCCCTTATGTTGCTGGAGTGTCTGAAAAGCTCAAGAGGATTTTCTCCAAACACAAGATCCCAGTACATTTCAAGCCAAACCAAACCCTTAAACAGAGGCTAGTGCATCCTAAAGATAAAACCCCCAGACCGAATATGAGCGGAATGGTATATGCTGTTCAGTGCAGCGAGGAATGCTCTGATCTTTATATTGGCGAAACAAAACAACCTCTCCACAGACGCATGGCCCAACACAGAAGAGCGGCCGCCTCTGGACAAGACTCCGCAGTACACCTACACCTTGTGGACAAAGGACATTCTTTTGAGGACCAGAATGTCCATATTCTGGATAAAGAAAATAGGTGGTTTGAGAGGGGCGTGAAGGAAGCCATCTATGTTAAGAGAGAAAAACCAACTTTAAACAGAGGTGGTGGACTCAGATTCCAGCTTCCAAAAACATACAATTCAATCATAGACATGATCCCTTCCAGATATCACCAAACCCCCCACCCCATCACAGAGGAACAAGTCATAGACAGGTTTCAGGTATTACAGGAGACAATCCCCCCCCTTAATGGCAATCCCCCCTTTAACGACCAACCCCTAGAATCATAGACAGGTTCAGATATTACAGGCTAACGATGGAACTAACGACCCATTCATCGGTTACCATTGCTTGTTTCCAAGCGATACAAGGCGTTGTCTATATAAGACTCAAACTCACTGCGGATCCAGACATTTGAATTGAGAAAGCTTCTTGGAGAGGTGGCGAAACGTCTTCAAATCTTGAAAACCAAGTCCAGTGGATATTTTTTGAATTTTTACGGAATGACTTTGACCTGGATGACTGAGAACCTTCATCAGCATATTATACAGGTTTTAGTTTTAATGTTTATGTATATCTGTCTTTCATCAGGCGGTCTACAACCAAGCCCATGTTGCCTGTAAGTGTCATGGAGTCTCCGGTTCCTGCAGTTTGAAAACCTGTTGGCTTCAGCTGGCAGATTTCAGACGAGTCGGAGAATTTCTAAAAGAGAAATACGACAGTGCTGCAGCCATGCAGATCGGACGCAAGGTAAACTGTGCAATATGTAGTTACCAAAAATACCTTAAGATTGTACCGTTTATATACGCTAACTTTTTTATTAGATAGTTTTTGTATAAGAGGCTGTGGTTAAATTCCAACTGATCCCATGCTTTATGGCACTGAGGTGAATAATCAGCTCATTCGTTAAGCTTTATTCTTCTGATGTAGAAATTAATTATGTGAAATAATACAATAATTCATGATGGGTCCTACATTTACATAAAGATTAATGTATAGAAATATGTGTGAAACATACATCTCCTTTTAAATAACTGGATGTCTAAGTCCTTGAAAGTTTCAACTTCTGACAGGTTGTTTCTGAACTGAGAAACAATACCCAAAAATTAATGAACAATAGATATTTTATTTAAAATCTGGACCAATGTAAGTTTTCCTGAAACAGACTTGTCCAAGTTTCTTTCTCAAACTTCTTCCATTTTGTCCCGCCAGGGAAAGCTAGAGCTCAAAGACAAGCGCTTCAACAACCCAACACCTGAGGACATGGTCTACATTGACACAAGCCCCGACTACTGCCTCCGAAACGAGACCACGGGCTCGCTAGGAACGCATGGGCGTTACTGCAACAAAACCTCAGAGGGCATGGATGGCTGCGAGCTGATGTGCTGCGGCAGAGGGTACGACCAGTTCAAGACCTACAAGCACGAGCGCTGCCACTGCAAATTCCACTGGTGCTGCTACGTCAAATGCAAGCGTTGCACGACGCTCGTGGACCAGTTTGTATGCAAATAACATGCGGGGGAGCTCTGGCCTAAAGAAGGGAGAAAATGTTGGAGATTGATGATGTCCTTTTTAATATAAAGAGCTGATTGATGGACTGGTGTATTAAAAAAAAAGATGTCCATTATCCTGACAACACTCCTGATTGGAAGGATGAAAGAACAAAAGAGCACAAACGATGCACAAGTGAGGAAGAAAGGAGTCGGGGAAAAAAAAGGACCAAGCTTGAAGCCTTGCAGTGGGACACAGACCTGTGAGCTGAAGAGATTAAATAAATATATAAGTAAATGAAAAATAAATCTACAACTTATACATTTTAATTTAAAGAGACTTCAATTTGTTTCTAACTTTAAAGCAGCCTGACTCCTCTCTTTGCCCGCTGCTTTCTAAATGCAAGAGCACTGCTAACATCACCATAGGCACTCCCATCTTCACAGCAGGAGCAAAGAAACGGCCTAAAATACAGCCATCGGGAAGAGAACAATTCAACGTCATAGAAATTAACCTTTGGTGCCTTGTTAAAGTATTCACACCCAATCAAATTAAGATGGAAGTAGTCAAATTTATGAGACAAACAGAAAGTAGAGCATAACTATGCATTGAAAAGATGGTTTCAATATTTTTGCTGCAATATTTGGTACAAGGAGTTTTGGATATGTGGATTTGATACTGCTGTTATATGTATATGTTATATGTATTCAAGAATGTCCACTAGAGGGTGTGGATCCACCAGCCTTGAACATTTGGAGACAGAAAAACATTTTCTTTTCAATCAGACTGGATGAAGAATATTTGAAACATTAATTTTAAAGTATCCAAATAATTTTTTAAGATACAGTTTGATCTAATCCTTGATTTAGTCTTTGCTGTTTACATAGTTCTTTTTTTTTTATCTAAACCGCTCCATTTTATCTCTTTGTTTATCTTTAGGGTTGTTGTCTTTGGAGGTGAATGCACAGACCAGTCTGAAGTCTTCTGGCTTCTAAAAAACATTTTCTTTCAAATTCTGATATTATGTCCAACTGGAGACAGAGCATAACCAGTTTATTTTGTCCTGGCTAAAGAACAGCATCTCCACACCGTCATCATTCCCTACTGATGTTAATAATTGATTAAACAGAGCTCTGTATGATGTTCAAGGCTTATATGATGGATTTAGAAGCTAAATCTGCTTTAAACTTCACAACTCTACCTTAATCTGTCTGCAGTCTTCTTCCTCATGCTGCTTGTTCACTAATGTCTGTCTATGACCAACCTCTGAGGCTTTTAAGGAACAGTCGCTTTGTAGTCAGATTAAATTATGCACAGATGGACTCCATCTACCATTAGAGGATGGAAATCTAATTTGTTTTATTGGGTTTTACTTACAGCAGGTGTACTGGGTTTGCTTTTTATTTGAGAACAAAATAGAACACCACATTATCTTTCTCTTCATAGTTATGTTCCACCTTATGTTGATTTATTAGATAAAATCCTGATAAAATACACTATAATTTGTAGCTGTGATGTGAATAAGGATATTGACTATTTTTGCAAGGCACTGCAAAAAACAAGATGTATCCAATTTTTTCTCCAGTGTGGTTTTTTAAGGGTCATTTGAAGCAACATCTGCAAAATAGTAATAATCATGCTTAAAAGGACAGGATGCACTCCCCTGTTTGTTACCTGACAAATGATCCTGTGAGCAGGTTAATGAGGCCTGCTGCTTGCAGCCGTCTTGACATTGTTGCTGTTTAAATAAGCAGTTTGCCGCCCAGCTCCATAACCTTCAGTGAACAAAACTTCCATTAGAGTGACTAATATGTGTGATCTGCCTTAATGAAAATGTGCAAAGAGACACGTTCGGTGTAACCTGGACCTTTTCGTTTTACAAAAGGTGTTGAGTGTTTTGTCGACTGCCTGCGACATTTGGTAACTCTGTTTGTGATGCAAGTTGTGGGCTGAAGAGGACTGAACATGCCGTGGAAAATAAGTGCAAGACGAACAGAACAGGACTCAAACTTTGTACACGCTACTTTCAAGAGCAAGTCAATAAGAAATTATATTTTGTTAGTGTTTATAAGCTTGTGATGTTTTCTATGTTTTATACATGCATATCACTGTGTATTCTTTTGATAAAGTAGATTTTGAAAGAGAGGCTTTTTTTTGCTGCAGTTTCTACTGGAGTCTCATCCAGGCCAACATGTTCCCTCCTCTACAGATAAGCCTTTATCTGGTGGCTTCTTTTTTTTCCTTTAAAAAATAATTCCTGCTCTGGAAAAACAAAAACAAAGTGAAGGGTGTAACTCTGTACAGAAATGTTCGGTTGAGTAAGAGGTGGAAAAAAACAAAGTAAATTGAAAGATAGCTTTTTATCAGTTTTTGCTGAAATTGTTCCCTATTACATTATCTAAAATTTGGTTCCATCTGTCAGGCTCCTTTATTCTATCCATCCATTGGCCCAATCATCTGTCCTTACTATTATCAGGCCTTACTATTATCAGTTTTCTATCATCTCTAATCTATTGTAATTAAATGGCTATTTACCTCAATATGTATCTGAAGGGAATTTGACAGAATTATTGTGGTGAGATAAAATATGATGATCTGTCTTATTTTTTAAGAGATGAAATACCCAAATGGAATTAGACTAAAATCAGTGGTTATTTCAGTTCAGTTTTTTAACCTTAAGGAAATTAAATGTTGTGACTCATATTGTAGGGATTTCTTCAGTGACCTTTTGTCTATGCTGATGGTAGGAAGTGTGTTCTGTAGTGGTCTGTCTTACAGCAGAGCTGGAGAAGCCTCTGAATGAAGGAATGTTGTTGTACCACAGTTGCTCAAAGGTGTCCCTGTTTTTTAATTTATGAAAAATCGCATGTGGTAAAAAAATATCCCCAGGAGATCTAGAGAAGTTCTCTGATGCTGCTTCCTGAGCTAATGATGGCATCATGGACTTGGATATGCAGAAGCTTGCTGCAAACGCTGAAGAACCTGAGCTTCCATAAGAAGTACAATCTGCTCTTGCATTAGAGCTAGTACTGAACATGTACTAAACATGTACTTAACGGATAGAGAAGTTCACATGTAAATTACATTGTACCTGTAAACAAACCATTTTAACATATGTTGATCTAGAGCGGATTATTTGGTCTCCAAAGTTGATTCAATGTGCAAGAAGGTGTATCTATTTATAATTTTTTTAATTTAATATATATATTTTTTATTTAAATATAAAAGTTTTCCTCAGAGTTTTCTGATTAAACCACTTTCAGCTTTCCCCATTATTTTCTCAGCCTTTTCCCCTGAAGACCTTTGATTCCAACAGATGGCCAAACAGCTTGTCTCTGTCTATAAACTCCTTGTTTATTCTACATTCCTGTCCCACTCCATCGATTATCCGCATGTAAACCCTTCAGATCCCTAACCTTTATTCTTTAAAATATCAAGTTAATTTTTAGTTGTCTCTTTAACTTCATAAAAACGCCCATGCAGTTTTATTCAACAACTATTTTCAATGTTTAGCACTGAATGTCAAGGCTAATCAGGTCAGAACCCTGACCCTACTAGCAATCCCATTAGTCGAAGCTGCGTGCAGGTAATGGGATTAGACAAGTGACCTAGAGCTCTGAGTCTGAATAATCCTCCCCACCTTACAGAGGACACTGCATGTCTGGGGTCATCTGTCACCGTGGACAAACCCTCATGGCTCAGTGGAGCTGGAAACACAATAATCACTCATATCTATAACTGATTATCTATAACGGTAATAGAAGGTAGAGGTTAGAAGGTAATAAGGATCAGATAAGTGAAAGTGTAACCTTAGGTTACTCCGATCCTTCTTTTCTGACAGCCATCTGTTTTCAAAGGACTGCCAGCTTGGAATTCACAAACTGAAAAACGATCTCTGAAGTTTCCACCCTTTTATACCTTAAAGCTACAGTGTGTAATTTTCAGCGACATCTAGCGGTCAGACTGCAGACCGCAGCAACATGAACATCTCCCCCCCACCGCTTCTCCCCCCCAACAGTACGGCGAGCGTTACGGGACAAAATGTCTTCCACGACGTCCGCATCACCTACCTTCTCAAGTGATGAGGTTTGTTTACATAGATAATTTTAATACTGCCATCTATTGTTCAGTACCGTCTCAGTTCATCTCTCAATCTCTCAACTTGCCGTAGTTACTTTCGAGCGTAATGGGCGATCTCGCAATCGCTAGTTTGTTGGCTCTGCGCTGCCGTAGCGCAAAGATGTCTGCCTCCATGGCTGCGAGACCCGCTCCTATGTAATTATAAATAACGAATTCTAAGGCAACACAAATATTAAGGTTAAGAGGCTGAGCTCGTAGATGATGATAAATAACATAGTTATGTATAATATATTACATTTCTGACTTTATATCCCTGTAATTATTACACACTGTAGCTTTAAGCTGCAATGATTTTTTTCTTTTTTTTTTTTTTCTTTTTTGGTTAAAGGTATAGTGGAGAATTAAATAAGTGGTAAGGCTGTCCTACATGTTCGTCCCCATTTTCCCTTACCCCTGGTGAGTCTGACATAGTGGAAAAATTGCAAATCTTTTTTTGTAAAGTAAGCTTTTATGAGCGATGCAACTTTTAAACAGAGCCTGCACAAGGAGAAATGTGCTCATGCATGCTTTCGCCTACGATTACTAGGTGTTCCCTCTCGGGAGCAGGTACAGGGTTGTGCATGTATTTTTTAAAGTGGAGAGGGCGGGTCTTTTCAATTAGCAAAGATTCTCCACTAGCCCTTTAAGGTTATAATATCTAATGTTATAGTGTGACTTTAAAAGTATGTATCAGTCATAGGTGGTGAATTGAGCTGATGCCCACATCAAGCAGGCTTTGCCAAACATCGCAGGGAGACAAACGCACCTAAGAGAAGCTAAAAAACAATGTTTCTGGAATGTGGGGGAAACCTGGGATACCCAAAGAGAACCCATTTTTTGCATGCATGGGAAGGACATGCTAACCATGCAGAAAAAGCCAGAGTTGGGATTTAAAACCCAAGATAGTTGCAGTAAAGTAACAGTATAGAGAAAGGGGGATGATAATTCAGGAAATGGTATTTGTGAAAAAAAAATTAATGTCTTCCACTTTATTATGTAAAAAAAAAATCGTATAAAAGTTTTTTTTGCATGTAAACTATGGAACAAATATAGTCTAAATCAAGGGCGTAGGAATATGTTTACTATTGGGGGGGACACATGTCGGAAATCTGAGATTCGTATTCAACAGAAACATATCTTAAGTACGCTACTTAAAAAAAAGGCTATTTAATCTTTTACTTTATTCCTTTATAAATGTGTCTTCCTAAAATAATGCATTTAAAATTTACATAATGCATTTGTTCATAAGATGTGAGCATATCACCAAACAAAATGACTGGAGTCTTTTATTAAGCAAAGGGAGGTGTCTTTCAAGGGCTTCAACCCTTAGCATATTTAGTGTCTGCATCACACTAGAAAATCAAATACAGGTGCTGGTCATAAAATTAGAATATCATGAAAAAGTAGATTGATTTCAGTAATTCCATTTAAAAAGTGAAACTTGTATATTATATTCATACATTACATACAAACTCATATATTTCAGATGTTTATTTTGTTTAATTTTGATGATTACAAATGACAACAAATGAAAATCTCAAATTCATCATATCAGAAAATTAGAATATTACTGAAGACCAATAAAAACAAAGGATTTATAGAAATGTTGGCCAACTGAAAAGTATGAACATGAAAAGTATGAGCATGTACAGCACTCAGTATTTAGTTGGGCCTCCTTTGGCCTGTATTACTGCAGCAATGCGGCGTGGCATGGAGTCGATCAGTCTGTGGCACTGCTCAGGTGTTATGATAGCCCAGGTTGCTCTAATAGTGGCTTTTAGCTCTTCTGAATTGTTGGGTCTGGTGTATTGCATCTTCTTCTTCACAATACCCTATAGATTTTCTATGGGGTTAAGGTCAGGAGAGTTTGCTGGCCAATTAAGAACAGGGATACCATGGTCCTTCAACCAGGTACTGGTAGCTTTGGCACTGTGTGCAGGTGCCAAGTCCTGTTGGAAAATGAAATCTGCATCTCCAAAAAGTTGGTCAGCTGCAGGAAGCATGAAGTGCTCTAAAACTTCCTGGTATGTGGCTGCGTTGACCCTGGACCTCAGAAAACACAATGGACCAACACCAGCAGATGACATGGCACCCCAAACCATCACTGACTGTGGAAACTTTACACTGGACTTCAAGCAACGTGGATGAAGTGCCTCTCTTCTTTTCCTCCAGACTCTGGGACCTTGATTTCCAAAGGAAATGCAAAATTTACTTTCATCAGAGAACATGACTTTGGACCACTCACCAGCAGTCCAGTCCTGTTTCTCTTTAGCCCAGGCAAGACGCTTCTGACGCTGTCTGTGGTTCAAGAGTGGCTTGACACAAGGAATGCGACAGCAGAAACCCATGTCTTTCATACGTCTGTGTGTGGTGGTTCTTGAAGCACTCACTCCAGCTGCAGTCCACTCTTTGTGAATCTCCCCCACATTTTTGAATGGGTTTTGTTTCACAATCCTCTCCAGGGTGCGGTTATCTCTCTTGCTTGTACACTTTTTTCGACCACATCTTTTCCTTCCCTTCGCCTCTCTATTAATGTGCTTGGACACTGAGCTCTGTGAACAGCCAGCCTCTTTAGCGATGACCTTTTGTGTCTTGCCCTCCTTGTGCAAGGTGTCGATGGTCGTCTTTTGGACAACTGTCAAGTCAGCAGTCTTCCCCATGATTGTGTAGCCTATAGAACTAGACTGAAAGACCATTTAAAGGCTTTTGCAGGTGGTTTGAGTTAATTAGCTGATTAGAGTGTGGCACCAGGGGCCATCAATTTTGAACCTTTTCACAATATTCTAATTTTCTGATATGATGAATTTGAGATTTTCATTTGTTGTCATTTGTAATCATCAAAATTAAACAAAATAAACATCTGAAATATATGAGTTTGTATGTAATGTATGAATATAATATACAAGTTTCACAATTTAAATGGAATTACTGAAATCAATCTACTTTTTCATGATATTCTAATTTTATGACCAGCACCTGTATTTCAGTTTGATTAAAAACAATTCACTAAGCCACACATGTGCAAAATTTGATATGTTTTATTTTGTCAAACTTGCAATAATGGTCAAAAATGAATTTATATAGGTTGACTGACAGAGGGAGCTGACAGTGTGGTGAAGAATTATGGACATGGCGCTTTGAAGCATCTGGTTCAAAAACGCATTATCAACCTTTGGTAGAAATCCATCCATCCTTCCATTTTCTGTACACCCTGTCCCTTAGTGGGGTCGGGAGGTGCTGGTGCGGGGTCCACCCTAGACAGGTCGCCAGTCTGTCAAGACCTTTGGTAGAAATGGCGCCTTTAATTCCAGTTTGCAGTACAGAACAGAGAAAACTACAGCGTTGTCAATGTTGTGTTAATCTGTTTATCGTCTAAAAAGAGGAGCCAGCAGTTTATTTGAGGAAATAAAGGTGCAGAAGTTAATTAGTTGGTTAATTAGTGGTTGTGCAGTGGACTGCTGCACAACCAATGCGACCGCCGCTGCTAAGAATTAAAATTAATTCTCCCTGTGGTTTTAACTAACGATCCGGAGCGGGGCAGGTATAACATCTGTCAATTTCGGCGAATCAAAACCACGCAAAAAATAAAAAAATCCTCGTTAAACGCACGCCCAGATCGGGCTAATTTCAACACAAGTTGTGTTAGGTGACTGTAACTCACACTGACGTTTCTCTTTTTAAAAAAATCTGAGTAAGTCCTACTGCTGTTTCAGCCTTTTAGTTGGTGGTGGCATTGTACTGAAATGAGATATATAAAAAAAAAAACATTTTGGCTAGCGTAGCAAACGTCTAGAGAAAGTTAGCAGTTAAATATTGGATGAGTGATCATCCCAAGACTACGGAAGAGGATTAGGGCCACTGAAAAAAAAAAAAAAGTTAAGTGATTTTTAAATTTCATTTCAGTTTAATACAGGAAAAAGGTCAGAATTCTGACTTTTTTTTCTCAGAATTCTGACTTTAATCTCAGAATTTTGGATCTTAATGTAGATGGTCACCATGAAGGAAGAGATGTGGAGCACTCAGCTTTACTGACAAAGATGTGAGTTGTTTGAGGTGGCCAGTGACACATTGGTGGAAAATGACGGAATTAGGCAACTTTTTACGTGCCTGAGGGGTCCCCTCATTAATAGAGGAGCAGAAGAGAGCTAGTCTCTAAAACAGACATGGCTATGGCTGGATGCTAACATGTTTGTTTTTAAACATACTTTTGTTATATTACATTTGTGTTGTGTTTTCCAAATAATGTAGAAAATGGATGGCGGGTTTACCTTTTATGAGCAGGACAGGAAGCAGAGAAGTGTAGCATTACCTCCAACTAGTTAAACTCATAATTATGAAGTTATTCAACAAATTCCTCAAGTAAAAAAGTGCAACTTTTATTTTTTATATCTTTTTTTTTTTTTTTTTTTTACCAGATTTGTTGATTAATTTCAAAATTATGTATTCCTTCCAAATTTCCAAATCTGAAGAATTTTTTAAACCAATATCTACATTATTTAACATTTAGTTTGTTTTAGCAGTACTTCCTGTTATATTTCTTTATACGTATATTTTACATTTTCTTGCACAGCAAGCTCAGCAGATTTGAAATTGTGTGCTTGTGTAAACACTAGTCAATCTTTACTCTAAACATATATTCTGGTTATTTTTTAGTTAGACCTACTTGTTTTTATGTATCTGTATAAGTACCCCCCGAAAAAAAATAAAAACACTGTAAATTGATTAGAAATATTAATCATCTGTCAGATTTCTGAGAAAAAAGTCAGAATTCTGAGATTAAAGTCAGAATTCTGAGAAAAAAGTCAGAAGAAAAAAGTCAGAATTCTGAGAAAAGTCAGAATTCTGACTTTTTTCCCCATGTTAAACTAAAAAAAAAAAATGTAAAAATCAGTTAACTTTTTTCAGTGGCCCTAATCCTCTTCCGTACAAGACTAAGATGACTAAACCAAAAAGATTCAGTTTCTATATATGAAAGTGAACTAAAAACAAAACGTTATAAATGGGAAATATTCATAGCAGCATCCCGACAGACTATTTTACCTCTTTCACAAGTTTCTGATTTCTGTGTCGCCGTTTCCCTCCCTGCTGACTGAGTGCTCAAACACTCAGCAGTTCAGAGAGGGGAGGGGGAGTACAGTGACGTAAC
This sequence comes from Cyprinodon tularosa, assembly GCF_016077235.1. Taxonomy (NCBI): domain Eukaryota; kingdom Metazoa; phylum Chordata; class Actinopteri; order Cyprinodontiformes; family Cyprinodontidae; genus Cyprinodon; species Cyprinodon tularosa. The sequence continues at coordinate 295,712 of NW_024039160.1, forward strand.
GCTATGCTGCGCCTTCAAAATAAAAGCACGCTAGTTAAAAAAATGTCAAAATCTAATATTTTGCGGTACAATTTTTGGGGGGGACATATCCACCTGGCTTTTATATTGGGGGGGACATGTCCCCCCCGCTTCCTACGCCGCTGGTCTAAATAGAGTCAGACATTTTTTAGACATTTATAATACATTTTTAACCTATGCAATTATGTATTTGAAGTTTTACTTTAAATTCACCAGAAAAAAATTCATTTAAATTGTTGAATATATTTTTTCTTTACATTTGAATTTATGGAGGTGAATTTCTGCTGACAACTTTTTTTAAGGCTGATTTTATGCGGTTGAATTTTTGCAGCTGATTTCTTTAATGTGAATTGCTGCAATACATTTTTACAGGTAAAATTTTTGTTGGTGAATTTAAAGAACTAAAAAAAATCTATTGAAAAATTGCATTGGTTAAACTTTTTTTTTCGTATAAATCAAAGTTTGTTATCAATTTAATGTCTAAAAAAGGTCAGATTTTAACGAGTACTTTTCTTCCATGATAAACTGTACTAGACCTAAAGCTGTTATTTTATGTTAATTATTATTTTTTTTTTTATGTACACTTGTTTCGTTTCTGCAATATTTGCCTTAAACCATCATAGTGCTGACTTTTTAGGGTTGAATAGAGGCCATTGCATTGCTTTTACATCAGTGTGAGTAACTACTAAAGCTTTTGGTTGCTATATGCCAGAATACAGGGAGGAATCATTAGATTTAAACACTTTTGCTGGTATATATACAGTATTTATTTTCTCGTTCTCTTGTTTTTGCTTTCCTTGACATTGAGCAATGACACTATTATCCCTACAAGCTGTTTTCTGTACAAGCAGGAGTAAGAGCTGCTTTTTCTTCTGAAACGATAATAGAACCCGAGCAAATATATATGCATTTACAGATCAGTACCCACTGTTTTAAAGGACATTTATCATGTTAAGAGGGAGCATTTCCTTTACATTTAAACACTATTAAAAGAAAATGGTATTAAAGGGATTTTGCACAATGTTTGTAGATTAGCCAACAGATGCTGTGTGAAATCTGTCTGATCTAGATTAGCTAAGGTGAGGAAACCATTCCCTTTTTCAAGCACCATAAATCCTGTAAAACACAACATGCCAGATTCCAAACTTGTTTCTGATTCAGCTGCTTCGAACACAAACAGGATTCGAAGGCATAGTCGAACACAAATGTTCAGCCACTTAAGCCCATTCATCCATATGCTTTCTAAAAGCTGTGGTAGAAGCAGAATGGATCGTTGAGTCGCTGAATATCTAATCTTCTGGGGATGGCTGTTCAGATGGGGTAAGTGCACTCTGATTTGGAAGGTCATCGTCGATGTCTGTCATTTCTTTACATCTTAATTGATTTCTCCAGTCCTGTTCATCAGTCATATAGACCTTTTTAATATGTGGATAAAAGGGTAAAAAAAAATGTTATTTTAATTTCACTGAATGTGTCCATGACAGCGTTTAGCAGCAGGTGTGCCTTCTTGTTCAGAAAATAATCTATGTCCCATAATGATGTAACCTTTTTATTTGTTTAGCATTTTATCAAGCAGAAATGTAATTACTTTATTGCTTTTTTATTTTATTTACTATACAAATTAATTTATAACTGTAGTGGAAGCTAAACAATGGTTTCAGTGACCCTCCCCTTAATTCCTCGGGCTGTATTGAATATCTGCTGAAAGGGAATTTGCAATCCGCTCTCAAGTCTTAGCAACTTCTAAAGAGTTTTCTTCAGTCATTTCCCTGCAATTAGTTCCATTTAAAACCCTTTTAATTCTGGTTTTTAATTTCGTCAGACATATTATATCACGATATATTTGCTTGGAACTGCTTCCAGTTGATCACAAAGCTGTATGTTCAGAAAAGAAGCTTGAGTCGGAGAAAAAGCTGGAGAATTGGGGGAAAAAAGTACATTTCAACAAAAGTGGCTGGAAAATGAGGAATTTGGGACATGGATGCAGCCTGTCGACGGGTACCTGTTGGTGGCTTTAAAATTATTTCTAAGAGCATTAAAAAGCATTACATTTTAGTTATTCATTCCTATATAAACCCTGAAATAATCAACCATACAATCAACAAATAAAGTGTATAGAAGTAGTAATAAAACAGTATGTGTTGTATATTTTTGCAAGCTGCAACCATATTTCCTCTAACCACATATCACAATCATACACTTCTCTGTGTTGGTCAGATGTCTCCAGCTTGTTTTTGGCTTCAGGTCCTGCACAGTTGTCCATGCATTTGGCGGTGTAGTCCACATTTTCCTGTGCATGGAATACCTTAGCTTCATCTTTTCAATAAATGATGGTTTTTCTCTGTTTTTTTCTTAAATAGGTATAACTTTTTTAGAAAAGAAAATGTCACAAATTATCTTTTTTTTTTGTCCTTTAACCTAAAGTTAGATATAAAGGTTTCTTTTTCTTTTTCATTTAAACATAAAACAAATATAACTGGTCATAAAACTTCAGGTCTTAAGGTCATATAAGCTGCGAGGCTTAAATTTTAGTTTGTAGAGAAATGACAGGCTTTTTGCTGACACCGCTTGCTAACTCAGCTCCACAGAATAAAACAAACGAACTGCAATTCAGTTTCATGCAATCCAGTTTGGATTTGTAATAAAAAAGAATATGGAAAAGTTTAGGGGTTTGTATATTTTAGAAATGCAATAAAGCTTTCCTAATCAGCTAAAACTCATCCTGATAAAAGAAATGAAAAACTGGAAATTAAAGACTGGTGATGCATTGAATAACTTTTAGGGAGAGCTGAAAGAAAGTGATGCTTTAAGTATTTAGCACAAACCAATTAATGAGGTCATACTACTCAATAAATGGAATTAGACATTTTATTGATTCAGAGACCCAAAGTGTCAACAGTGATTTAAAAAGAAATTACTTACTTGCACAGCATTCCACTTAGCATAGACAGAAACGGATTTTCTGTGGGGCTTTTTTTGTTTTTCCAGGCATGCTAAAGAATGTGGTAACATTACGTCCTATGTACCTGCATGTCTGCTGCATGCAGGTAAGCATGTTGAATATAGGTCATGGTTTAGTGACCTAATTTTTAAATATTCAAGGCTGATCCTATCATGGTTTCAGTGACCACGCTGTGTGTCTTATTTAACAAGGCTGGGAATGAATATAGCTTCACTGTTTCAGCTCTTCGTGTCTTCATATGTGAGGACTCAATATTTTTGCTTTCTCAGCAAAAAAAAAAAAACATGTTACCTAACCTCAAAAAGAGCCGTTAGATGCATAGAAAAATAAAATAAAATAAAACCTGTTTAAAGTTTAATAAATTGTAAGGGTGGCTCTTTTTTCAGGTGTGGCATACTGGTTGTAACCTGCCTGTGCTGTGAGAACACCATCCTGGAAGCAGTCTCACACCCTAACAAACACAGCAGCTGGCTAATGGAAAATTACCCGATCCAGCTCGTCTTCATGTTTGGTGGGGGGAGTAGGAAACATTTGATTTAGGGGACAATTTGACTCCGAACTGAGCTACATTAACATCAACAAACCTTCAATCTGTTTATAAAGGTCCCCAAATGGGCTTTAATACTTTTTTACCTTTATAAGTAAACTGAATATTTTAGTTATTGGAAATGATCACTTTTTTTGCAAAGTTGCTTCACTGATTTTAATTTCCTCCCCCTTGGCTTTGAAAAATCCTCCCCATAACAAGATGCCTTCAACACTATGCCTGTCTTTAAGGGAAGTAATTTACCAAAATAGCATACAGTTAGCCCTCCACTGCCGTGATCTCTTTCTTTCTTCACACCACCATGGATTCGTGCAGCTCCTCCAGCGTTACCACGAGGCTTGTTAGTTTAAGTCAGGGGTGTGAAACTGGTTCCAGAAAGGGCCGTGTGGCTGCAGGTTTTCTTTCCAACCAAGCAGTAGCACACCAGACTCCATTCATCTCATCAAGTGAGTCCAATCTGAACATGATGACTTGATGAGATGAATGGAGTCTGGTGTGCTACTGCTTGGTTGGAAAGAAAACCTGCAGCCACACGGCCCTTTCTGGAACCCGTTTGACACCCCTGGTTTAGGTGAACAGCTACATCTTGGTAGATCCTACAGTCACTATAACCTTTCCAACAGGGAAGACTGAACACTTTCCACTAATAAAGCTGAAAATCTAGAGTTCTTGCTTTATAACCTGCAACTGCTTTAAAATCTCTACAACTTTCAGTTGCAAGACAATTCAAAGTGATGTACATGAAAAATCTAAACAGACGGTAAAGTAAATTGCGGTGAATAATGGTAAATACATTATTAAAAATATGAAAAGATAAAAAGAAGAATCAACATAATGAGATACTTATAAAATTGATGGTAAAATAAAAGAAAGTTGCAGTAAAAATGTAAACAAATATAGTTTAAATAGAAAATTTTCTCCTCATGATGCTTTTTGCCTAATGAATCTCCTCCCGACAGAAAGTTGAACTTTTTAGAAATAAAATTTACCAATCTAAGGATGCAATTTAACTTCATGAACTCTGATGATTGAAACAATTAGGACATTTAATATGCCTTTATTAAATTACTGCTATAAAATCTCACACTTTGAACAAAAATGCCGGTGCCAGAATTATTTGCGAACACACCAATAAAATAAAGACAAACAAAGACTATTTAGTTTCAAAGTTTAATTTTACATCTGAGTTCCCACCATTTCAGGATGACTAATGTGTGTAGATCTTCATTAATCAGGAAATGCTTGCAAGAAAAAAAAAAAAGCTGCTCCCTTAAAATTAGAGCAAAGAACAGTAAAAATATTCAAACAACTTGAGTTATGAAAAAAAAATAGAAAAACTATGGATGATGTCCTGTAAAAACGTTATCATTGAGTGAGCATGGTGGCGAGAGATTTAAAATGGTTCCAAATGGTCTTTCAAATGGTCTCTAAAAATAATTAGATGATTTTCTTTTTTTACATTTTTTTTACAAACCTGGACAGGGATGAATACCTATGGTAATCCACATTATAGTTTGTGCTGAATCTCAATCCCCCACAGATCATTTCTGTTAAAAGGAAATAATTAATTAGCGGATTTTTGGGGATTATCACCAGAACTGATTTAGCTCAATCCAATTATTTTTAAATGTTTTCAGAATTTCACTGCAGAGATTAAATCATTCATATCAAATGTCTTTGTTTTCATTATCAGAGTTACTGAACTCTGCAGACTATTTCATTTGTTAGTGTAGTAAATGTGATTTCTAAACTTGTAACCTTTCCTTCTCATCTTACAGCAGATGGCCTTTCCTCAAATATACTATTATATTTTAGAAAGACTTGATTTCTCTGGGGATTCTTTTTTTTATATTAATAATTTAATGCATCTTATGATTATCATTGTATTGTATCTTCAAACTTCTGAGTCTTTTGTTAGAATTTAGCATAAATGTGAAGTGGGAAGGGAAAAAAATGTGGTTTCCAAACTTTTTTGGATTTTATTTTCAAAAGGGTTTTGCAATGAGACATTAAGGTTGTGCAAACAAACTGGTTTTGCCAACCCTGAGTTCACTGAAGGCCTTTCGACCATGTCAGCATTTTTTTTATGTTTTCACAAAGGGGAGACGGTTGCATCAAAAATGCACTTTGACAATATTAAGAAAAACAGGACATTCAAGTGGAGAAAGCATTTCAAGCAAATACAGTCAAATGTTGATGTGTGTGTTTTTCTGACAGCAGGAATAAGGTTTGTGTTTGTTTTTTTCAGTTAGTTCCAGGAAGAGAGGAGCAGTGGAGTTTATAAAGATTTAATGTTACCAAAGAAAATCAATAAATTCAGTGCATTTGGTTCTCGACTAGAGACTGACATTTTTTCGGGAATCCCACGGGTCACGGGATTCCCGTGGGATTCCCGTGGGATGGGAGTCAGTATTAGTAACGATCACGGGATTGGGACGGTACAGGATTAAACATTAACGGGAGCAGACGGGAGCGGGAGCAAACCAATAGTAACTTCCGCTCTGAGTTTTTCACCAGCGCTCAAAAACAACAAGAATGGGAGTGGTGCAGGAGCGGGAGTCATTCTGAATGGGAGCGGGATGGGAGTGGGACGGGACAGGATTTACATTTCTACTCTGGCCCGGGATCGGGACGGGACACCATTTTTTTCTGCAGGAGTGGGACAGGACAGGAGTGAAAATCCACTCCCGTGTCAGTCTCTATTCTCGACCAGTGAGTTTGAACTTTGTCAAAGTGAGACAAAAAAATGTTTTCCACGTCTGCTGCCCGGGTCAAGATTAAATCTTTTTTAAGCATAGTGGCCTTCCTGTTGCAACGATAACTTCTGCACTTTCATTACTGAAAAAAATACTTGCCCAACACACACATTTCTTCTTTTTTATGCTCTTTTGTCACATCTAAATGTTTTAGGTCATCAGAAACTAAATAACCAAAATGAGAGCTTAGATCAATTTTCATAACAAACCCATTACCTATTTACTTCCATGCCAAGGGCGCAGATAGCGTGTACGTCAGGGGTGTTCTGACGTACACAGATTCGAATGACCCTCAATCCGTCCCCCCCACTTTTATAAAAAAAAAAAAAAAACATATGGCGAAACTCACAGAAAATCAAAAAGCTTTTTCTAATTTACTGCTTTGCAAAAACAACATAAAACAGTCAGATCATAGACGGGCAATCGTTTTGTTTAACTGCAGGCTGCCTGCGTCGTAGAGATTCAAATCTAAAAGTTATCCTGTCTCTGGCATTTACGTCTCGAGCCTGGTTTCCATGGTTACTCAGACAGACAGTAGTGGCGGGACAGTTCCCAATTCCGGAGTCCGGACATCAACATGAGGCCAGCCAAACCGAAAAAACAGAAAACAATTGCATCCTTTTTTCGAAAAGCACCAACTGTAAGTAAACTGTTCATTGCGGTATCATATCACCTTGCATTTTTTTGGTTGTCTGTTCGATGTCGCCGTGGAAAAAAGAGTGGAGACGGTCAGTGAGAATAGCGTGAAGAGAGGTGCCAATGTCATAAGGCGGGAGGCAGGGGGAATCGACTGGCATTTATTTATTTATAATTAAATCGACTGTTCCGACTTTTTCTGGAGTTGTTGGGGGTCTTTCAGAAATATGTAGGCTACAGTAGGCTACTTGAATCCGTATTTATGCCAAGCCAAATGGTTTAGGTTGTTACAGGTTGAATCATGAGAAAAACGAACTTCAAAGCTAGACAAATTCCACTACACAGGGGCGGATTTTGGAAATTTTGGGCCCTAGGCAAAGACAGGCATGGGGCCTTCTGAATTGAGAAGACAACATATAGAACAGACCCATTATACAGATACAGAAATTTTAATAGAATAGAAATTTGAGGATGTCATGTATCTTCAAGTTTGTCTATGTCACTGTAACTCGTAGGAAAGAATCTCTCTCTCATATATATATATATATATATATATATATATATATATATATATATATATATATATATATATATATATATATATATATATATAATGTGTGTGTGTGTATATATAAATAAATAAAAGGTGCATGTCACAGGAAAGACTAGTGATGTTACAAATATGACAATTGCTTAAACTACAGAACAGTAAATTATTTAATCTATAATTAACATGGCCCTTAACATCCCCAGCTGTACACAATAACACACATTAAAGCAATGTTAATACAAAGCTGTAAAGTAGAGTGAGACGTTGATAATAACTTCCTTATGTTTTTTGAATGTATAAATTTAATTATAAAGGACTAAAACACCTAAAACTTATGGGTGATTTTACAACATTTAAAAGCCTGAGATTTTACTGAAATTGGGGCTACTGGGGCTCACTGGCCTTAGATGTAATGAGCGAACTGGAAGTGCTGAATACATCGCTCCAAAAAAGCACCCAGACATTGGAGGGCATGGTCTCTGCAGTCTCAGTTGTCCAAGAGAGATTACGGGACAAAAGAAAGCCAGCCCACTTTGAGGCAGTCTTTAAGGAAGCAGTGGATATGGCTGAGAAGCTGTCTCTAACACATAGGCCCCCAAAGAGATATTCTGGGCCAGCACCTGCACACAGGCCAGAATCTGCTGTGGAGTACCACAAAGTGGAGTTCTACAGAGTCCTTGACAAAGTAGACACACAACTTTCTTCATTTGAGGCCATTTATTGAAAAGCCATGTAAAGTACTTATTTACAAATTTGTTTTTGTATATATGTAGGCTTTGCTGTTCGTGTTTCTGTGTGTTTACAGCCTGCACTTAAAGTCAGTCCATGTTTAAATAAAACCTTTTTTTTTTCACACGTCATGTGGCATGTTTGGTGAGTACTTGGTACCAATACATCTTATTTTCTTGCAATGATGGGCAATTAAGATTGATGGGTTGTCATAGCTGAGTAATAGCCAGTAATAGGGCTCAGGATCCACGTTGCATTGTGGGACGTCGCAGCCATATTGACTGCTACGCAAACGTAAGCATAGCTCTGACACAACGTTGTTGTTGAAAGAAGAGACAGAAGTAGAGAGAAAAAAGATGTTAAAATCCCGAAAAGGATCTGGAATTTACCGGGACACATTAAATAGAGAAGCCAGGGACCGGTATGGTGACAAAATCAGCATTGTTAATCATTTGGATCCATATAAAGTTCCAAACAATGAGTGGAGCACCAATGAGTGAGCGCCTATACTTCAAAACAGTTCCCAAGCTACAAGTCCCTGGAGTCTCATGTGCAGTTCATGAATGGATGGGTTCAGGAGCTGCAGATCATAAAGCCAGCAAACAGTGGGAACACAGTAATCCGTACGAAGGTAAGCTGTGATCAGAGGGGCTCTGGAACCTGCTAGTTTAGCAACTGCTAACCGCTAAGGCTAACAACCACTCACGCATGTAATGTACTTTTAACTAGCTGCTATGTGTTTCAAAGGTGTATTTAGTAACGTTAACTGCAAACCCTCCGGGTTTCTCGCGTATTTGAGCCTTTTCCCGCTGCTGATTTGATTATTTTCCCGTAAAAGATCCCAACTTTGAAGGAAAGAAACACTGTAGGCTATAAAATAAAACCGTGCATCTTTAACTTACCAGAATGAAAATGCAGGGAACACACTCTCATTGACATCGGAATACTGTGGAAAGTTATGTTCGGTCGTCTTACAGCCGCGATCCAAGCTAGCCGACGACTCTTTATCTCTGACGCTTGGTCTCCATGGTTACGCCTCCAGTCAGGAAAGCGGTGGAAAGTTAACCCATTTTCTATGTTTCCATGGCGATCATGTGTTGAGCTGTTACAGCCCACAATACAGCAACGGTTTACCATGGTTGAAATCAAGTTAAGGTGAAATTAATCAAATTAAAACACGGCTGAGAGGGAGTACAGTACGCGGTAGTCATAGGCAGTAGTCTGAGCTGCTGTAAAAGACGCATTCAACATGGCGGCGACGCGAAGTGCTTACGTCACGATGACCAAGCCCTATAGTAACTGTCCCCCACAGTTTCAAAAACCTATCTGCGCCCCTGTTCCATGCCAATGGGATATACATGTCTTTTATAAAATGCAATAAAAAGAAATCTCATTATTTTTTTTTAAAATAGGCTCAGATCATCTTGTATCAGTTGGCAAAAATTCTGGTTTGATTTTCTTTGTGGATTTGTTGTTTAAATTAAGCCACATTGGACACAGCATTCCAGTCACAATTAGGTCCAGACATTAACTAGGCCACTTCAAACAAACCCTTTAAAAAGACCGGCATATTAGCATCCTGCTCATAACAAGGTGGGCTTGAACTCCATTAAAGATTTTCCATCTTAATCTGAAGTTTCCTTAGCTAAGGCAAATTGTCAAGGTTTTGAAGCACTTAAGAACCCCCTATACTATCTCATTAGCATGTTTAACTGTCAGTATATGATGTTTTTTTTCCGTCTTGTTAAAAAGAGTCTACACTTTTCATAAAGTTCTACTTTTGTCTTGTCACTCCCACTGAGGATTTTCCTTCATATATTTTGGAATTCACACAACTTCTTCTAGAAACATAACATGCCTTTGTAGTCTTTTAAATAATGTTTTTGCCCCTCAAACAGATATCAATTTGGCCATTCATTTTCTTGATCTTAGCTATGGTAAATGAAGCCTGCAGTGCTTTAGATGTTGTTTTGGGTTCCAATTTATCTTCTGGATGAGTCTCTGATGCACTTAAACTTGCTAGAGTAAACTTGCTAGATTGGCGTCTCCTAGAATGTTTCAATGCTGCTCCCAGTTTTCTTCATTTCAGAATATTGGCTCTTAGATCTGCTACAGTTTGGGGACTTCATTAAACCACTCTCTTCTGCAATTTCCCTAGATTGGGGGCAATATGTCAGGTTTTTGACGTCTTTAAGCCATAAGGCTCCGTCCATTAAGATAAAGAGGCCTTAAACTTATTAGACTGAAGCAGAAAAATGCCTTATTGGTAAAGGTCCATTTTGAAGTCCTACAGTCAGTAATAATGTTAGTCACATACAGCTACCGTAATACAACCATGATGTATAGCGTTATCAACAGGAATAAATAAACATTTGTCATCTCTAAAACTAAAAAGTCAATTTAGAGAACAGTTGAGTATTCAGAAGAGAACTTGCTTAGCTTGTTTAGAGGTGAAACTGGTGAGCCAGTTAAGTAAAACTTTGTAGCATCACACCAGCTGCCAGAGCTTTGCATCACAATTCATTGCACAATCATTTAGTGACTGCCGCCTGTAATTGTACTGCATTTGGGCGTGGGATTATGTGTGTTCTGGCATGAAACTCGCACACATCTGCATGTGTTGCCTAAACCAGGGTTGTAGAGGTGGCAGGCGAGATGATTTAGCTGTGTATTTACTGGTTAGATTCCTGTTTACTGAGTGCACACAGGCACATATGTCAGATATATGCAGCCAATCTCTCAAAGCAGTTAGAAAAACAGATAGTTTTAGAGTGGTAGTTTTTGTGAAGTATAGCTGAAGAAAATCCAGTTTGATAAGATGTATAATTTATAACGCTAACAAGATTCAAGCTGCTTAAAAAGATTTAATAGATCCACATGTTGAAAAATCATGACATATTCTCTTTAAAATCATGTTTATTTTATGAAAGATTATACTTTTTTGACATCAGTTAATCATAAATAATAAAATAATAATATAATAATATATATATATATATAAAATAATAAAAAATATGTTAGAACTGTAAATATACAGTCATATGTTTATATTACTGTTTTTTTATGTATTTATTACTGTTTTCAAGGCTGCACTTTAAAAAATGAAATTGTCTAGAGCTGTTTTAAACGAAATTTCTTTTTGTATACACTCGTGTATACAAAATAACAAAATAAACCTGTCTAAGTCTAAAATAAAATGTTTTTCTCATTACAACGTGTTTTATAAAAACATAATTTTACATGACTTATTTTTTCCCCAACTATATAAGAATATAGTTAATACGGTCGTTTAAAATCATTATTTTACGCGTTTGTGTTTTGATTTTGAATTTCTGCCTTTACAAGAAGCTTTGGTGAAAAACTACAATAGAACAAGAAATACTTGTTCCTGGTAGTCGCTGATTGGTTAGTTTTTACACAGAGGGATCCGATTGGATATTTTGTGGTCATGCGAGCAACGTCAACGATTAGGCGCCTCCCTTCTGTAGGTGAGTGTGTGCTCTGGAAGAGAGCTCGTTTAGTAAGCGTTCGGGCTGGAGAGGTGCTCGTTGGCAGTTACAACTCTGTCAACTATTTAACATCACCCAGAGCACTGATACCTCCTCGCACATTCGGAGCAGGTGAATATTAACAGTCACGTTTTTCATAGTTTGTTATCAGTGTTGTTGTTCTGTTTTATTAAAAGCTGTTAAATATCCCCCTTTACTTTCCTTAATTTAACGGTTAGCGTTTCCCTGGGTAGCAGCTTAGCTATCCAGCTAATTCTGTCTGTCAAAACAACAGGAGTTAAACGCTGCTAGCCCAGCCTTTCTTTGTCTTTACGAGACATAGTTGGGCGTTTGAATATATTATTTGGCATGTTGAAAGTCGTAGAGTGGGGTGAGGATGGCTGTCAAGAAAAATGCCGCTTGTCTAAAATAGTTTTTTTCGCTTTTCTTGGACGTGGCAGCTGCTGATAGCGGACTAGCCAGCTCGCTAGCTCGGTGTAAACAAACCATCATCGAAGCCTGACGAAGAGCTGCAATATGTCCGCTGCATTATTTATTTTTTTTAGACATATATATATATATATATATATATATATATACAAATTTTTTTTTATTTTTTGTGATAGGATATGCTAAGAAAAAAACGTATTTTTGTCGATGTCTTTTGATTAAATAGGTAAAAGTTTGTGCTGTCAGTGGAAGGTAGACTGGCTGGAGTTTGGCTTTTCTTTGTCTTGCTCTGCAGTGTTGATTCCTGGGGACTATGAGCTCTGACTATTGATTTATTCCCTCATTTTGGTGTTTTTTACAAAATACAATAATTTTCTATTCTTTTGTAGTCAAAAGTGAGTTACTAAGTGACAAGAAGCAGCTGATTTAATTTGTATATGCAAGCTTTCCATACATGTTTCATGTTTACTTAAGTCTGCAAAAGTGGGTGGCAGGCAATACTGAGGATATAACGGTATTTTGTTTTAATAGTTTTATTTTAAAATACATCACTACTATAAGCTAGGATGATATGCATCAAAACAGACAGTATGTTACACAGAGTAGAATAGAACATCCCTTTATTGTCCATCAATGGGAAGTTCTGGTGTTTACAGCAGCAAAAAGATTATAGGGAAGAAAGGGTCACACAAATATGGACCTTAGAAAAATGAATAAGAATAACATAATAGTGAAGAGATAAAGATAAACAATAAAATAAACAATGAAATACTGCACTGTAAAGTGTTTCAACAGTATAAAAAAATGTGCACCTGGAGAATAAATAACCATTATACAGCTATGTACATTTTTGCAGAAAAGAAATAATAGAAATAGAGACACATAAGAGAAATGCGCCAGAACATGCAAGTTAAAAATATGGACCGCTGCAACATTTTGAGTTCTGTAGTGATTTATGTGTTGTTGAAGGATTGTTGACACGAAACACCAACATTTTTTAGTAAATGTAATGATGCTATCATGATGATGCGATCCTATCCTCAAAGTCACTGTTTTTTGTATTATAAAGTAAAGCTTTCTAGTGAAGTTGATATGTAACGGTGTCAGTCCTTTAAAGCGTGCAAGCCAGGAGAACAGATAAAAATAGCTCAAAGAATACTTGATCCATTACTATGAAGAATAGCTGCTGTTTATTTTTTATACACTACTGATCTTTTACACTTTTATTTCTTGCCCCCAACAATGCTCAGATTTTTAGCTGTTTGAGTGTTTTTGCCTTTTGTTTAAACAGATTTACCCTTAAAAACCTGATGTGGTGTAAATGACTGTATACAGACACAACACTTACATAAGCCTAGATGAATAAGCTTATTATAAGTTTAATACTTTATCCACTGGTACAGTAATGATCTTAACCCATAGACACCTTTAGAGGTTAAATGATTGAATTTGATTGATTTTAATCTACAATGTTTTAAATATTTTTTTATGTATTATTTGCTAACACTTAGTAATTAAAACATATAACAGCTATATACTTTGGGTATTGAATAAAACACAATTTTGAATGTGTTAATCGATATCTGGTTAATTTTTGAATTAGTTTTTCTGATTGAAAACTATATCCTGATATTTCATAGTGTTTCATGTTAATTAGAAAATCTATTAATCAACAAAAGTTTTCATATTCGAAAACACTGGGGGAGCTAATTCAGACACTAAATTTCACCCTCTTGTTAGGATGTAGAAAACCCATAATTAGGTTCTCTTAAAATCTTCTTAATATTGTGGGTTTACTGAGTTTCACTCTGCACACATTAAAGAAATATTTATTTTTAATAGCTTTATGTTCTTTTTATCTTGAGACCACTTATTTTCATTTGACCCACTTTTGGATTACCGCCTAGTGCTTTGAAGCTACTTCATTTGGCTTTTACACCAGGAGGTGGGACAGATCACCAACCTTGCTGTGGTCTGCTGTTTCGTGCTGTCTCTGTCAGTAGTGGTTTGGTTTCATGCTGAGTTGGAGTTGTTTTTTTAATTAGCTATAAATAGTAATTTATAGCTAGTAACACCTTATGTGTTCGCTTTATACCAGGTACTCAGTGTTTGAAAAGAGTAAAGGTATTTAAAATAATTTGCGCTACAAAAAAAATTCATAAATGCCTTATGTGATTAGAATTACTTCATTTCTGTGGCCATAAGTTGTTTAAAGTTCATCATCTCTAGTGAAATTAATTTGATATTAAGATTATTATTACTAAATGTGAGACCAAAGCTCATACATGTTGGTATTTACAGTTTTTCTTTAAATCCATTTTTGTTTTTTAATCAAAGATTGTGTTTACCAACTATTTAAAAAAGGGAGTTGTATATTAAAATAAAGAAATATACTTAATAGACTCCAACAGAGGGAGGAAATTATTGGAAAACTTCTCTATTAATTTCCTTTTTTCTTTTCTAGTAGGTTAGAGCTGCTCTTTTTGTCTTAACTCCTTAAAACATTTCCACGCTCTTACCTATGCCTATCAGAAATCTATTTCTGGTAATAACTGTGCTTTGTGTCGAGGGAGACAGAGAACGAGTGTGTTTTTGTGTTTGATGCCCGCGTCACACTGTCCCTCTTTGTTTAGCTCTCAATCATAAGACTCCTGGCAGCTGGATGAGAATGTTCCTGCTGTATCAGGACACCAGGGGACACCCACTTTGCTCTGTAGAACTAGTCGGCGCTGCACTTAAATTATACAGCATTCTTTTACTTGAAAGATTAACCCCACCCACAAGAGGGTTCAGTTAAAATTAGGCCAAAACTAGCCATTATTGGTGATAACCAACCACACCTGCAGCTTTGTGTGGAAAGAGGTTGAAATGGGATTTTTGGTAATATTATAGTTTGGATGGAGTTTTCTCTGTTCCCTGTGTTTAACTGCTTGTGTCTCGGTCATATTGAACAGTCAAACTATTCATGTGGCTTTAAGCAGCAGGTTTAGATCACTGCATTTAAGGAAGGCCTGTCTGAAAGCCCCAACCACAGGAACACACAGCAAAAAGCATAATGACCAGAACCGGCAATTAAGTCTGCAAAGCATATGTTACAGCTAATCCACAGGGGTTTTTAAAGAGGGTTCGAGAAAATCAAATTAACCAATGGTAGGTTTCATTTCCTTATCTGAAAGCAGCCAAACTTTACAGAAGGCAAAATGAACATTTAAATTTTGCAAGGGGAAAACCATTACAGATTAACTAGACTCCAAAGCTCTTTGTCTTTAAAAAAAATAACTGGGCTCAAAGTAGTATATTTGTAGTTTACTGGAACTATTTGGAGGAAATTGTGAGAGTTCAAAGTAATAAATCCCAACAGAACCGTGGCTCCAGTTATCAGGGATGTTCAAAGATCACTGTCCAAAACATGATGTCAGAATTTTTATCTATATCTACACTATATTGCCAAAAGTATTTGCTCACCCATCCAAATTATTGGAATCAGGTGTTCCAATCACTTCCATGGCCACAGGTGTATAAATTCAAGCACCTAGGCATGCAGACTGTTTTTACAAACATTTGTGAAAGAATGGGTCGCTCTCAGGAGCTCAGTGAATTCCAGCGTGGAACTGTGATAGGATGCCACCTGTGCAACAAATCCAGTCGTGAAATTTCCTCGCTCCTAAATATTCCACAGTCAACTGTCAGCTGTATTATAAGAAAATGGAAGTGTTTGGGAACGACAGCAACTCAGCCACGAAGTGGTAGGCCACGTAAACTGACGGAGCGGGGTCAGCGGATGCTGACGCGCATAGTGCGAAGAGGTCGCCAACTTTCTGCAGAGTCAATCACTACAGACCTCCAAACTTCATGTGGCCTTCAGATTAGCTCAAGAACAGTGCGCAGAGAGCTTCATGGAATGGGTTTCCATGGTCGAGCAGCTGCATCCAAGCCATACATCACCAAGTGCAATGCAAAGCGTCGGATGCGGTGGTGTAAAGCACGCCGCCACTGGACTCTAGAGCAGTGGAGACGCGTTCTCTGGAGTGACGAATCGCGCTTCTCCATCTGGCAATCTGATGGACGGGTCTGGGTTTGGCGGTTGCCAGGAGAACGGTACTTGTCTGACTGCATTGTGCCAAGTGTAAAGTTTGTTGGAGAGGGGATTATGGTGTAGGGTTGTTTTTCAGGAGCTGGGCTTGGCCCCTTAGTTCCAGTGAAAGGAACTCTGAATGCTTCAGCATCCCAAGACATTTTGGACAATTCCATGCTCCCAACTTTGTGGGAACAGTTTGGAGCTGGCCCCTTCCTCTTCCAACATGACTGTGCACCAGTGCACAAAGCAAGGTCCATAAAGACATGGATGACAGAGTCTGGTGTGGATGAACTTGACTGGCCTGCACAGAGTCCTGACCTCAACCCGATAGAACACCTTTGGGATGAATTAGAGCGGAGACTGAGAGCCAGGCCTTCTCGTCCAACATCAGTGTGCAACCTCACAAATGCGCTTCTGGAAGAATGGTCAAAAATTCCCATAAACACACTCCTAAACCTTGTGGACAGCCTTCCCAGAAGAGTTGAAGCTGTTCTAGCTGCAAAGGGTGGACCGACGTCATATTGAACCCTATGGATTAGGAACGGGATGTCACTTAAGCTCATATGTGAGTCAAGGCAGGTGAGCAAATACTTTTGGCAATATAGTGTATATTTAAAGTTATGATCTAATGATGGTGAAAGCTTTGTGTCACAGGCAAAGGTCAATGTGCCTGTGTTGTTGTAACCGGTTTGGGTAGAAATCTAGCAATCAATCAGTCAGAGATCAGAACTAGCCTTTTTTAGCTTGTTTGGCTCCAACCTGTGATGAGCTTTTTTTACTCTTTTGTCTCAGTGGATCAAACTGAGACCTGGCATTATTTTCAGCACGCCTTAATTAAAGGTCTTATAGGAAAATCAATATTAGGAAATAAATATGAATCTTGCAAATTCCCAACCTTCAGATTGGTATTTTTTTTTTTTTATATATCTTGGTTGCATTTTGAAATGAATTTGCAAATAAAAGCTGAAGTCATTGCATATTTGTAAGCTTGTTTTTTCTTGTGTCAGCTACCTGCGGGTCCGACCTTTCCAGTTCGAGGTTAACGTTCCTGACGTTCTTGCCGTTCTTCTTTGGTTATCAGCTTTGCTGCACTGATTAGTGCAGTAATTTATCTTTCCTTCATAAACTCAGTGATAATGACTTAGTTTTACTTTTTTACTTCAAATCTTCAACAGTAAAAAAAATCTTGCTTGCAAGACATTAGTGCAAAAGGAGAGAAGGTGGTGACGATTGTCAGTTCATGTTGATGAATTTGAGCAGTTGGGCTTGTGTAACCTGTTTGGTACGTGGCGTTGCTGGCCGGTTGTTTGAGCATCTGTTTAGCTTGTATAACTTGAATAACAGGACAGGGAAAAACAGAACGTCATAACCTGGTGATGTTTTAAGAAAATAGTCATTAGAGCAAAAAATGTGCAATGAGGTGACTATAACCTCTTCTTGTTTCTTCCTCTGTGTCTGTAATGTTGTAAATAAAAAAGGCTGAGCACTGGGCATGTAGTAGAGAAATTCCAGGAAATATGTTTGTATGTGGTGTTACACATTTTGGTGAGTGGCTGTGTTAGATGGAGAGAGTGATGACGTAGAAAATGGCAGGCAGCAGGCCATGTCTGATGAAATGAATCATACAGCCTGCTCACTTGGAGGGGGAAATTTCATGCCGTTGGACACTCAGAAACGAAAAAAAAAAAAAAAAAGCAGATACAAAAAAGGCATTCAGGTTTTGGGGAATGCTTTGTCCGATTTTAATAGATCTCCATATTTAAGATTAATTGCCGTGGTCACTGGGATGTATTGTTTAAAAGGTGACCCATATTTGCTTTTCTTTGGTTTATACCAAATCTGAAATTCATTGCAGCTTTTAGATGATTTTTTTTAGTACAGTGTTATTTTAATGAACCACTTTTTGTTTTTATCTTTCTTTCTTTCATTAAACCTGCTCAGCTGTAAAGTTGATGCGTATTCTGTAGCTTTGTTTATCTTCTAGTGGAGAACCTTCAATAGAATAGAAAATCCCTTTATTGTCCTACAATGGGGAAATTCTGGTGTTGTAATTTGCTGCTTGGTAAAATTTCACCTGAAACAGACATCTGGATTACATTATGTTTTTATCTTTTTCCTTTTTCTTTTTAATCGTAATATTTAATTAATTTGACATGAAGGATTCCTAATCATCACCCAGTTAGTTAAAAGTAAAAAAAGCCCATCTGTCAGTTATGGTATCTGCAGTACATAGACCTGCCACTAAAGTACTGCTGTGTTACAGCTTGACCTTTGTCCCACATTAACTTCCTACTGAGTGAGAGTAAAGAAAACAACCCTTACTTTCAAATTGTCTGTGACCTACATGTTTGTGTGTCATTACAGTGAACCTACATTTTCCTGCTGCCATCCAGCAAAGTTAAAGCTTTGAATTTGTTGTAAAACTGTTCCCGTTATTTACGTTTTTTCCATTTTTTTTTTATGCCCATGTAAATATTTGACCTACTTCTGTTCGCCAAACTTCCTCTTTTTTTCTTACATGACTCATTTGTTAGCTCAAACATTTTTGCAAGGTTGTTATGACTTGGTTTGCCTTCTGTTTGCTTATTTCTTACTAATGCATATTTTCAAGTAAATGATTGCTGCCTGACACTCTTAATTTCCAACTGCACTTAAAGGAGAAGTTCGGTTTTTTACACTTTAAGCCCATTTTCTGTAGTGTCCAGGATGAAATCGAATGAAGGACACCAAAATTTTGACAATTGGTCCTGTCTCTGCTTTTTGGCTCATTTAGAATCAACCCCTGGCTGCTTTAGAATGGCTAGCATAGAGCATGTCCGATAATGTCCTTAAAACAACCTTAAACGTTCTTTTTTTAAAATATGCTACTCACCGTGTCGTCAGCGCTGTTCAATGACGTTCCAAAAAAAGTTTCGTGAAGAAAAAACGTTCCTGTAGTGTTTTATTTAGCATTTTGTAAATCCCATTGAGTTCTGTAGGAATAGTCAATATTCCGCTGCCACCGGAAACGGAAATGGGGCCTGTTTACACAGTTGTAGTCTTTTCGCTTCACTCTGTGTACTCCGACGTCGAGAATCAAGAATCCACCTTTCGTATTCCATTTTCAGAGTTTTTTAAAGTGTTTAACAGAGACGTTAGCACCTCGACGTCGGAGTACGTAGTGTAAAAAACCGAACTTCTCCTTTAAATGTTGAGGCAGAAGAGACCTTAACAATTTTTCTGTGTTTTATATCCCCTTTTCTTCAGCTGTGATCTCTTCACAGCGAGTTTATTTTCATACATGGGAAATAGAAGTACAAATCATTCTGTATTGATCCTTTTATTCAGTTTTCAACAGTTTTTCATTTAAGTTCTGTGAAGTTGGTGCTGGTTACAGTGATTGATTTCTGCGGTGAGTTGCTACTCTACACCAGTAAATGGCTCCACATTACTTAGTTGCAGTGTCAGCTGCTCTGCTGCTATATATGACATGTGAGTGTGCATGCATGCTGGTTATTATATTAAGGTTTTGTAAAATGTGCTTATCAAGATTTATTTTTTTCTAAATAAAAATATATCAGTTTTAGGTGCAATAAATGTAGCATGTAATGCAATGGCGTGCAACATTTCACATGAGTTCTTTGTGATCTGCTCAACCTGAATGCTTTAAAACTGCTTTGTTACAGTGGGGGGTGGGTTCCTGTCTGTTCTTCTAAGTGGATAGCAGCAAAATGCTTTGAATTTGGTACGTCAGACAGAAAACAAGCAGGAACAGGCATAGCAAATAAAATTAGTTTTGTGACAAAGTACTAAGAATAGACCGTAAGGGCAAAATCAGAGACATCTTGCACATAAATACCTGTGTTATTCTTCCATCCTATGTTCCTTGTATTGAAATAAGCTTAAGATTTAGGTGTATTTAGACATTTCAGGGCTGCAATCTCATCCATGTTTGTTATGCAGTAAGATTTCACCTCAAACCTCCTCACTAGAAGTAATATTTAAGCTTGAGCTTCATTATGTTTTTAATTTTCATTTTGTAATGCAGTTTAAAAATGCCATTAATTTATAAATTTGATGAACTATTTATGTTTGTCTGCTTTTAATTATTAAAACTATGGCGATTTATGCCTTAAGTATGACTGAATGGGTTACCTTTTAAACTTTATTTAAGAATGTTTATGAAAAAAATAATATGGTTTATTTACATTATGTATGAGCAGTAGCTTGGAGGTACAGTGGGACCTGTTCCAGCCAGCAGGGAAAGACGGAAATTACTGTTTCTTAATCGAGACATGAAACCGATCCTTAAATGGGGCATTGGCAGTGAAAAAGTCAAGCTGGTTGTTCGTCTGGGAGCCTCTGTGATCATCGCTACCAAGCAGCAAACTGTTGGATGACTCATTCTGCATCCTGTTGTGGACAGACATAATGTGTCAGCTGGTCTCAGGGCTAAAACAACTTGGGAGGCGGTTCAGATACTTGGAAGCCGGTTATGGTTTGGGTGTGTGAAGGAGTTGTTGCTTTGTGTTCTTTCCATATCTTATGTTCCGTCAAATAAGTCCTTTTTTATCTCTGTCTGGGGTCAGACCAGTCTGTACTGTTCTTTTTCTCAGTGTAACAGTTTCATAACATTAAACTTTTTAAACAGAAGTTTACAATGTGTGTTGAAAGCTAAATGTGAGTGAAATTGTTAGTTAAGTGCTGACTAGGCCTCTGTTATTTAGCTTTTCCCCTCATGCAGACCTTTTTACTTAGTTTGTATTTATTTTCATATTGAATATTTGTGCGTTTCACAGTCAGAACATGTGACACTATCCTCCTGGGAGCTGAACTACAGCTTCAAAAATACACATCAAAAGTAGCTTTCAAGGGAAACTTTTCATCTTGACAGGAAATGAGTGTGCAGCCACCAAAGTAAAGCGCACCGGCTATTTCTGATAACATCTGGGCCTCAGGAAAAGAACAGGCACAGATCGATAAGACATCCCTGAGTGCACAGATGCTTGATTTCAACATATCAGTTAATCTTAAATAGTCTTCTTATTGGATAACATCACAGGTTCATTTCATCTGTAAAACATTTTAGCAGTCGTACGTGTTACTATCTTCTCTTATCTATCCTTTAGATCTGTAATGTTTGGAACTAACTCTGTTGTTTACCTAAGGACTTATTATTCCCACAGTGTATAATCCCTGCTGTATGTGTTGTGGGGCAAATAAAGCTGTTCATTGCTACAGTGAGGAAGGAGAGCCAAGCTTTAGATGTAAGCTGTAAAAAGTGTAATAAACATTGACTTTTTGGAGAATTCTTCACAAGTTTAGGGGTTTACTGTTAATTATTGTACCCCTTCACAAGCTTAGATGGGTTAGAACTGGGTCACAGCTTTTTACCATGGCGACTCTTAACAGTTAACACTGCAAACAATACATCACCAGGGAATAGTTGTACTTCCTGTATGTGAATGTGTTGTTGCTGTCCTTGATGCCTCTCGTTGTGAAACAGCTCACCACAAGAGCAACTTGGCAGCTTGTAATTTTCTGCAGACTTTAAATGCAGCCTTTAGGCTATTAATACAGCCCCTCAATGCACTAAGTGATATGTTTGACTTGCTAAGAATAAAAAAAAATATTTTAGATTTAAATTCAGTAATGAGTTTTTCGTCTGCACAGTTTGCTTTCATTAATAAATGCTCTCTACCCTATTTGGTATTTGGTTTGTCTTCACATTTCTAAGTTGGCTTTAAATGGTAATATTTTTGGGAATGAATTTGGACTAAAACCTTTTTTCTCCCTCTCCAATTTCTACCCAGAGTGCAGCTTCTCTCCAGCTTGGTCCCTTAAAGTCTGAACTTAAACCCATCTTCAAGTTCAAAGAAGTCAAGGTATTCAATGTTCACAAAGTGTGATTCTTCTAAAAAAAACTTTGTTTTCAGCTAGTAATGCATGGTTTTAAAAATGTTTCATCAATAGAAAGCTAAAACATGTAGCACCTATTTATATTTGTTTTCACATCCCTTTATTCTAATAAAGCTAAATAAAATTATCTGCAGAAATCAAGCTATTAGTTAATCCATCCCACTAGGACACCGTACACACCATATGACACTCATCCCATCAGTAAAACATGGTGGTGGCAGTATTATGTAACAGGGAACCTTATTCACAGCAGTTATAGGGCAGCATTACAAAAAGTAATGCTCCTTATTTTAGTAGAGAGCTTCCTGTTTACATATACTTTAGGCAGAGCTGAAATTAAAGTGTTTAGATAAAAGTTTATTTATTCATTAAAACTTTAATCTGTGGTGACACAGGAAATATGATGTTTACAGATGATCTTCATCCAGTTTTACCATGGTTCAGTTATTTTCTGAAAAACAAGCAAAATTTCTCTAGTTATGCAAAGCTCATAAACACAGAACTCAAAAGCTTCAGCTGTAGCCGCAACCAGAGATATTTCTATAAAGCGGCTAATTTTCCTCCAGGTTCACATCAATGCACCATTTTGTGTTGATCTGTCACAAAAAATCCACAATGGTTTATATTAAAAGTACTGGTTTCAAATTTGAGATGTTTAGTTTGTGTTTAACTTGCACTGAAATATCTTTTAATGTTTGAGGTTGTGCCACAGATTCCTTCTGCACGCCTCAGTCTTCTCGTCCAGTTGAGATCCTTCAGGTTTTACTGTAGAAGACGGTCCAGCCTTTCAAGCTGGACGAAGGAGAGACAAACAGGGCCGAGGGCCCAGCCTTTGTGCTGCGACACAGAAACTCTAACCTCATAGAAAACGCCACCAACTGCTCACCTGCAGGTCCCATGAGTCCACGGGAGAAAGGAGAGATGCCCCCGACCTCAGGCTCTTCAACTAATCACCTCAGCACCACAGAGTGCCCCGAGCGCCACGGGGTGAGTACAGGACGCACCTGTTAACATGCTATCAGGGGCTTTGGGGTTTTGTTCAGAGGCATGTGGTATGGTGTGGGCTTACTAGGTCAGAGTGTAAAACAAAACCAGACCTCACCTCCTAACGTTAATAATGAAAGACGACTCATTAGGCACGTAGCCGACCTGCTAGCTAACAGAATTAAACATCATTGCGCATTCTCACTAAAGGAAATTTTATTTTAAAAGTCCAGAAATGTAGAAGTGACGATGTTCAAAACTCCTGTAAGAAAATATTGCTTCTAAAGAGCCATTTAGAGAATGACTTTAAATTATGTTTTAAGGAGGATTTTGGTGCCTCCTTTTAAATAAATTTTAATCCTATAGTTGTTTTCATCTGTTGTAATCTTTTAGCCATGTGATGTTAAAGTTCACAGCAGAGTTCAAATAACTTTGCTTTATCATTTCTTTACAGAAACGCATAAACTTTGAGTCCGTGCACACTTTATTTCAAGAAGTGTAAAAAAAGTGCAAAAGATGTTAATTATAGTTGAAAGGGAGATTTTATTTGCTGAAGCTTATTTTTCTTGGTCACCATTAAATATGCCTTAGAAGTTAATTAAAAAGGCTAATCCCTACAAAACTAATAAATAAATATTAAAAGTGGTATAATAACTTAAATGTATAAATATATATTTTTATATCTAAAATACAAAGAGATGCGACTGAAATCCCTGGAAACTTAACAAGGTTGTAGATATTTTTATAGAGGTATAGTTGCTGAAAGATAAGGGATTATGGTACAGTTTGTTTTACAAGCAGCTTCTTGAAATGAGAACTGTTTGCTCTGATCAGGAGCCTCTCTGTCCAAGGTTTTTACCACCTCCACTTATCGACAGCCGCTCCATTTCAAGGCTCTACAGCCTTCAGGATGAGTCACACTGCTATAGTAATTGGGGCTGCATCATTATGAAGCTGGCTCTGCCTGAAATTTCAAGTCGGGTCCTTTCTTTCTGTGTTTTTTATTTTCCCCCCATCTGTCCTGGCCTTATTCTTTATAAATGTTTTCTTTTTGTTTTGACCATAAACAGCTTCATCGCTTAGGGAAGTGCTAATGATATCGTCTCATGAAGGCAGACTCCTGAATTAGTTAAATGTACCAGACAGACTTCCTCTGAGGCAACCCTTGTGTTCATTTTAGACGCCGTGGGGTTAGGGTTTAACCTTTTTACCTGCTGTAAGACGACACGGACACCCGAGAAGGCATAAGGAGTCACCAGAAGGCAGAGTGTCTGAAGCCATCACAGAGCCTCATTTCAGCCTTGTATTACAGAGTGATGTCTGTCTGTGTGCCTGTGGTGAAGCTTTAAGGCTGGTACTCCACATCCTGTTTACCATTTAATTTTATCTGTTACACTTCTCTTTTCCTCTGCTCGCTTTATGAAAACGCTTCCTGTAATCTTGTTTTATTTAATCTAACAGAAATATCCAACTATTACAACATACCTCCTTCTAAAAAACAACTTGCTAGTAGCTTACCCTAAACTTTAGTCCTTCAAAGCGATTTGTGTTGCACAACACTGATTAAAGGGGATGTGGATATAACGGGTGTTAAAAATGGCACAGCGTGTTATTGGGTAGATATTTGTACTTTCCATGTGTGCAAAGTGACTAAAACTGAAAAATGGGGTTAAACTTATAATACCAGAGCTTTATGCACTTAGTAAATAAGATGAAAATTTTAATTAATAGAGCTATAGCCATATCTTTTAAAGACTTACTCACCTCGTTGTTTGCCCATTTGTATTTTATTTCAGGTTTTGTTGTGTTATCTAAAACCTTTTAGGTAAACCTAAACACTTGTACTAAAATCTTTTTGCAAAAGTTTGTGGACAGAACTCGGTTTTTGTTAAGATAAGTAAATAAAAACGATATTGGATCTTGTTTCTTACAGCGATCTTGTTGTTAGCTGCAAGGTGTTGAAACTTGGTGAAACACTATGATGCAATAGATAGAAAATTAGCTGTGTTGTTGCATAATCACATATTCCCGCCTGTTGTTCAGGAATTCAACACAGTAAATTGGCAGATTTTAGTCCTCCAAATTAAAAATATTAAAGTAGGTCTGATGTAGATTCTTCTGTCCTGCTCAAAACGGGAAACAAAGTCTCCTCCAGTTTATCTGTAGAACATGCTGTTTCTGAGGGTCATGGTTTCTTTTTTCTAAAATCCCAAGACAGTTGTGAACATGTGTAAGTCACATGGTGAATCCCTCCATCCTGACCAGAGGTTAATGTGTGCAGGGGTGAGCTCTTCCCTCTTTGGCTCGTTATACCCTCAGACTCTCTGTGTTCCTGTTAGCTTGCACTGCTTCCTAAAACCTGCCCTCAGCTGCATTTTTCTGAAGCTTCCTAAAGTTATTTTTTCCTCCCATCACATACTTCTACTGCTGACTCATGATTTAATTCTAGAACAGTATAAACTTCATAATGCGAGTGTATTAGAGGTGTGTTTGCATAAAACTAGTCATTAATCAGGTGAGATTGACCAGAAAGAACATCATGGAGCTAATGAGTCTCAGTGGAGCTGGATATATGCTTTCTGTGGTCGAGGAGAAGTCGCCTTTTCTGTTACCTTGAAGAAAAACGTCCAGATTTACTTCTCAGAATGAAGACTTCTGATCTCTGCTTATCAATTTAGACAGATTTATCTGCTTATATGTATGTGGAGAGTGAAGAAAATGTTTATGTATGGAAACCCCAAACTGCTTTTTTATTTTAATTTTGTTAAAACTTTCTTAAACTTACCAAGTTGATTATACCAGTGTGACTCATTTTGGTAAACACATCATCTGGTAACCAGCTCTGTTTTAGAATAACATTTGCATAAATTTCTAGTATTACATCATCAACCTCCATGGAAAAAAAAAAGTACATCTAACCTCAATAAGATAACAGATTTATTATGTTGTCACAGAAACAAATATTTAGATTAGTGTAGGGGTGTAAACTTTTTGTCCTGTCCTACTTTTCCTCTTCCTCCCTCAATGGAAAATTACTCAAATAAAACTAATAGAGTAGCGTAATGATTGCGCTGTGTAATTTAGCTTAGGGTGTGCCTGCATTTCACCGATAAGTCCGTTTACCTCTGTATCAGACATTTTTGGAGCATCTGTGCGCACACACGCCCTAAATATTGCTTCAGTAGAAATGACTTGGCAGTGGTGTTAATGGAAACAATGCACAAGAAGAATAGTTAGCTCAAACTCTCTTAAACTCTCCATAGACTTAATTTTTATTTTTTAAAGACCTTATGGATGGATGGTATCCTAAACCTTTTAAAAAACTGATATTTTTAATATAAATGTGTTTTTGTCAGGTAAAGTGTTGTGGATTTAAAAAAAAAATTGTTCTTTATTCTATATTATTTTTTTAAATGAAATGTTTATCAAGGCTGTTTTATTTTGTGAAGTCAGAAGGCGCTGTGCAAGTGATGTGCTTTAGATATAAGGAAAAGAAGCAAGCTTTCCTAGAAGCTTTAGCCGTGTGTCTCAGGTGTAATTTCCATGAAATGAATTCTGGGAAAAAATTGGAAAGGCTTTCTGCTAAAGTATGACAGTAACTCAATGTAAGGAACAACTGCGTAAGTTTGATGAGCGGCCAACCTTGGTGCTTCCAGGGGGGGTGGGTCGAATCTTTGGCCGGACATGCAGATACTTTAAAACGAAGCGAAATGTGACTCCCAAGCCTTATGGTCTGTATCCCTGAGGTTAATATAGGTTAACTCACTTGTTGCATGTGAATGTGGTTTAATGTCATCAACATAAATATTTTGCGTTATGGACCAACTCAAATCAGAGGGCGTAAGCATCAATGATTGGCAACATTATTATCTGCAACCTTTATAAGAATAACTTTAGACATTTACGAGTGTCCAGAGCTAAGTTGAAAATCTCCCTCCGCTTCCAGAGATAATTCTGCTCCATGTTAGAGTTCATTGCAAATAAAAATAGATATGCTAATATGTAAAATGTTTTGAGTGTGGATTTAAAGGAGGTGACTGAAACAACAGGCCTGAGTAATGGACAGCTACGCTTACCCCCGTAATTACCATCTCCTGCCTCCCCTACATTGTCTTTGATACTATAAATTTATGAAAAAGCACTTTAGAGCTGTTTATTCAGTCCTACATATTTTTTTTTTTTTTGCAGATGGCTTAAAATAAGTCTTTATGGATGGCAGATGTAAGAAAACCGTAAACCACAGGAACTGAGAAGTACATTTGATTAGAGGAGCCATTCTTCTAAAAACAGACAAAATCAGCTTTTTCCAGTGGATTTTTATATAAATAAATAAAAAAAACTATTAGTTTTGTAGTTCAGGCAACATTCTGATTACTGTCTTTTTGTCTTTCGGTGTCTCATTGCTTTTTTCCCAAATTTCCACATTTTCCTTCCTCCTTTGGAGCGATAGGAACAACAGAAGGGGGGATTTTTCAGTTCATCTTCATTCTTAAGAAAGTATCGTCTGTCGTGGGAGCTTTGGATGATTAAAGCTATGAAAAGTCGTTTATGCATCATTCCTTAGAATTATTTTCCACTGATTCCACATGAAGCGTCGCTGTTTCAGCCTGCGTATTACTTCTTATGGGTCAGAGTTTGGTTCCAATGTTTGTTTATATGCTAGTTATGACTGCATGTTTATCACCAGCCAGCTGTGCATAGAGATTTTTTAGACTAAATCCACACCGTGTGATTGTTGAGCCTCTTATTAATAAATTACATTGTTAGAAGAGAAGCAGCAGCAAAAACAAAACATTTGATTGAAACTATATATATTAAAACTCTGTAGGTCAAAGACTAAATCCATTGTCATAACATAATTTTCCTGGCTTTCAGTCGTCCGCAGAGTGCCAGGAAGAGAAACGGATAACTGAAGAGGATGAAAGGGGAAGAGAGGGAGAGGAGAAGGATCAGACCGAGGATGAGAGGAGCAGCGATGAAGGCTTCATGGGAATGAGTCCGTTGCTGCAGGCCCATCACGCCATGGAGAGGATGGAAGAGTTTGTTCACAAGGTAGAAAAACATTTATTATGTCATTTCTTCTTCTATGCTCCTACCTGGTTATGATGGCTGTAGTTTTACTAAATAAAGCCACACAGTAAAAACAGCCAATAAAACCATAAAGATTAGAATGACCTTATGCCCTAAAGTAAACTTCTTTCAGGTTCTCCAGGCTGTAAATGGCAGGTCTAACAGATCATATTTGGACATTGGCCAAAATGGAAGATTACCCAATAAGGCCAACAAATGAAATATGATTTTCTTGTAATAGTTGCAGCATAATTTGGTGTTTAATCTGCTTCTTTGGTGTAATCCACACAGAGGAGCTGAAAATGCATTGCTGCTTAGTTACAGTAGCAGGACATTGTGTGCTTTTTATGCAGCTGTAGATAATTATTAATCTATTTACCATCTAGTGTGGTTGCAATGAGGCAACATTTGGATGACGTCAGTATTTTTCTAAGTGCTCGGACTTATAGATGATATTGATGGAGTTTTGTGAATCTATAAAAGTTTTCACAGCCAGCAGCTCGTAAATCTCTAGAATTAATCTGAGGGATGCAGGGAGAGACCCCTCTCTCTGTCTGCCATGTTTCCAATTTCATGCTTCACTTCATTTGTTTATGTTGGGCAACATCTAATCTGATAATGTGATGCTGAAACCTTCGCTGGAGATATTATACCCAGCTTTAGTTTCCTGTGCTGTACCCAGTTTCCCACAAAACAGCATTTTAGTCTTATTCATTAACTGCCTTCTGGGGGGAAAAGTTGATTAAAACATGTAATTTTTTATTCACCAAACAGATGTGGGAGGGTCGGTGGCGTGTTATCCCTCACGACGTGCTCCCTGATTGGCTGAAAGACAACGACTTCCTGCTCCACGGCCACAGACCACCAATGCCTTCATTCCGCGCCTGCTTTAAGAGCATCTTTAGAATCCACACGGAGACGGGGAACATTTGGACACATCTGCTAGGTCAATCTCTAATCCTAACCTCAATCTATGATCCAAACATGAACCTTATCTTTGTTTCCAGAGAATGCATTAAAAACAATAAGCTTAAAGCACAATAAGGACTGAAATAGAAAGTTTCCCCTATTTTATTCTTTAATCCTCATACTTAGACAGCCTGTTCTGTAATCTGTTTGCAAAACACAGTTCTTGTTATAAAACGGCTACCAAGCTAACTAAAAAGAGTTGAAAGCATGTGTGACAATATTCCAAGGATTTCACTTTAGTCCAATATTTATGCAAAACAACTTTCTGGAGCTCTCCTCTCCCCCTAGTGATGTGATTTATTGTACCCTTCAATTCAGTCCTCCTGCAACTTTTATATGCATCTCTTTTCTAACAGTAATGCATCTAAAATTTGCAGAAAAAAAGCTCTCCTTAATTATAAATGTTTGCTCATTTCCGTAAACTATAAGGTTTATATCATCTATATATATCCATCGCATGCAAAGTGGAATATTTCTGTGAAATTTGATCTTTGAAGCCTACAGCTGATTAAAACCCAAAGCTCCGTTGTTAAGAGTATTAAAGCGTTGCATAAAAAAACAACTATTTTTGATTATGCAACTTTACCCTCTGGTCTCAATAATAATTGGAAAAGCTACCGGTTCAACATTTTCTAGCAGATGGTCATTAACCTGGCATGAAAACAGATTTCTAAAGAAGCAAATTTAAGAGTTGTACTTATTAGCGGAAAGTTGAGTGGAAGAAAAAAATGATTGGATTCTATTTTTTGATGAAGCTTCTGAAAGCTCTTACCATGACATGAGTCCCTGCTGTAGCAGCCAGATGCAGACATATTGCATGAAATAAAAAATTTGCTTTTCAATTCAAATACTAAAATATATATATGTATATATTATATACAATATTATAGCTTTAATGAAAAACAAGTAGAATCCATTTTAAAAGACAAGGAGTGTTGAACTAGAGATCTTGTTGTGGACCTCTCCCCTCATTCGTTAATCCTCTCTTTTCTCCTGCAGGCTGCCTGTTCTTCCTCTGCCTGGGTCTCATGTACATGTTCAGACCCAACATGTCTTTCGTGGCTCCTGTCCAGGAGAAGGTAGTGATTGGGATGTTTTTTCTCGGAGCCATCCTCTGCCTCTCCTTCTCCTGGCTCTTCCACACAGTCTACTGTCACTCAGAGGGCGTGTCCAAAATCTTTTCCAAGTAAGAGACTCGACTGTCGGATGTTTTGCATCAGTGCAAGTAAAGGCTGGAAAAGGCTCTAATGTCTGGCTTATGTTTTTCTGTATAGATTGGACTACAGTGGGATTGCCTTCCTGATCATGGGCTCCTTTGTCCCCTGGTTGTACTACTCCTTCTACTGTTCGCCTCAGCCCTGCTTCATCTACCTGATTGTTGTGTGTGTCCTGGGACTGGCTGCCATCATAGTATCACAATGCGACTTCTTCTCTACGCCACAGTATAGAGCAGTCAGAGCAGGTAAACAGAGTGTTGTGCTCCTGCAAGGTATGTCCATGGATGTAATCGGGTCGTTTCCAAGGTGATTCAGTTTGGAAATTGTTTCTTTGCTTAGGAGTGTTTGTGGGTTTGGGTCTGAGCGGCGTGGTTCCCACCCTTCACTTTGTCATCAGCGAGGGTCTGATCAAAGCCACCACTATCGGTCAGATGGGCTGGCTGCTGCTCATGGCGACGCTCTACATCACCGGCGCCTGTTTGTATGCCGCTCGCATTCCAGAGAGGTTCTTCCCTGGCAAGTGTGACATCTGGGTGAGTGTCTGTTTACTGTGTTGAATTAGGATTTCAGTGTCTCCTTGCTTTGTCAAACACAACTTTTATTCTTCGCCTCTCTCTGTCACAGTTTCACTCCCATCAGCTGTTCCACATCCTGGTGGTCGCCGGGGCTTTTGTCCATTTTCACGGCGTCTCCAACCTGCAGGAATTTCGGTACACAGCAGGAGGCGGCTGCACCGAGGATGGCAATCTTTAACAGACCCACAAACACTGTCTGACACTCATTCAGTACGCGAGGCAACACTGGCTGAAATGATATGCATAGAAGCCCACTCGCTCTTCAGACTGAACCCAACACAGATCTCACTACTACAACCGAAGACCACAGTGGCTTGCCCTGTTGTGGATAGGATTACCTGCAGGGGGCGCTATTTATTTGATAAACAAGAGTCTGCTCTCGTTTCTGTCAGTTTTTTCCTCACAAACCACTTCTGGCTCTGTTTCTAGGGTTCAAACACTTGTTCTATGGCAGTCTGTTCCATTAAGCATATTGAAGACTCCTTTTTGGATCGGAAAGGGTCAGGAAGTTCAAACCTCCTCTTTGTGTTTGCATTGGTCACCTGATTCTTGGATTAATGAACCAATTTCACAAATATTTTGGGTGTAGTTTGTTTTTTCTCTCTTACATTGGTGAATGCTGTTTTCTGACTCACTTTCTGATGAGGATAAATTGAAAACAATTGAGTGAAAAATGCTTTCAGGTTTTTCTGTTTAAGCTTTTTAAGTGAAGATGGGAGAAGAGGTTCATAGTCTCTTTTAATAAAAAAAAAAATGTAAATAAGATTTCTAAACATGGGGTTATAGATTTGTATGAAATTTATTTTAAGAAATCCAAAAAAAACATGTTATAAAAGATGAATAAATAATACATTAGTTGTTGACTAAAGAAGAGGAGCGTAGTGTAGTCGTACAGTGGCGGGGAGAAAAATACGCCGGTGGTGGGATTTCGTTTTCATTCATTGGTGCAGATTTGCAGAAAAACTTGCAAAATATTTTTTCTTTATTTTTCTTTTCAACTGTTAAAGGGCCACATCTCATAGACAAGAACACCACTAAAAATCTGTCTAAGCCACAAGCGCTGATCCAAAAGCTTGAATTAGAAATACAAGCCTAACAGCAACAAATAAAATCTTAATCTTTATATGTAGCGGCTTTAATTGGTCCAAATACTGTTAAATTGTCTATATAAAGTAAATATAATTTCTGTTCTAACCTTATACATTTATTTTTTCTATACCCCCCCCCCCCAAATGATTTATTAAAAACCTATTAAACCTCCTCCACATATTTTTATAAGCAATGCCTTGATCATATCTATTTTTTATATATATAATTGTGATCAAACTGCAGTCTTCTTAAATATATAGTTTCTTTTAGTCCTCCAGTCTTGCTTCAGATAAAGGTTGAGGAAGGTTTTCTCTTGAAAATGCTTTTGGTTAATCCACTGTTTCTGCCTTTTATTTATCCACTGCTATTATGGCTTTAATGCAGGCTTTAAATACAGTATTTGTTTTCTTAACCACATTGTGACTAAAGTTTATCTAAGGGCTAGACTCAGATACGTAGACTACACTTTGTGATTGATAAAAGGGGAATTTTTTCAGGTAAAACCAAATTTTTACTTCTGCATAAGATCTATTCTGGGCTTCTTTTTTTCTGGACTCTTTCTGCTTTTGTTTTGAAATTTAGACCTTCGAGTTCTTAATTGGCAAGTTGAATGATCTGCTTTCACTTATTTTCATGATATATTTTGTGACAAAGGAAAATGATCTTGCTTTGTTTCATTGTTTTCCTACTTTCACTTTCTATTTGTTTTATCTATCTTAATTTATTTCTCTTGCAGAGAGCATACTGTCTGTTAAAGCACATATTCCATTCTGATGGGAGTGTTTGATTTGCAATAGACCTTTATATCTGCTGTATGGTTCTAATAAAAAAGGTTGTTTGGACTCCTTTTGTCTTTCTGTTATGGATCACTATGAAGTACAATATGCAAATATATATAGATATAGAGATAGATAGATATAGATATATATAGATATATATTTTTTTCAGATGTTCTATCCCATTACAAATGTTCCTGTCTTGTGTATCTACTCTTTAATCAAGTCATGTGGCTGTCACCATCCATCATCCCATCCTTCCATATGCCCACTCATTTGTCATTTCAAAGCTCAGTAATCCATCAAAAGATCAATCTATTCATCCATTTTTAGCCATCCCCCAAATCTATTCATACAAAATTAACATATTTCTCTATCAATGCAGGACACTTTGAAGCTGCTCTGAAATGTTTGTGTTCAGCAAGAATATATTGATTGGAGCTCACAGGTTTGAGAACCAAAGAATAAATATTTTGAAGGAAAAACAGTTAAACTTTTTTCTGCATCTGCACTCTTTACAAGATAAATAAAAATATATATACCGTATTTAACTTACAGGCAGGAAGACCAATCAATGTTTCTTTCCTGCAACATAGGTTTCTAACATGTCATTTCAGTTGTAATATTTAAGTTCAGTAATATTTAATCCTTATTTATATTGATCTCCCCATTCTACTCGCGTTGGATCCCGTTTATTCTCGCGAGAATCCCTCAAATGGGTAGAGTAGTTGGACAGTAGGGCGCCACCACTTGGTCAATAACGGAATCACAGCTGTAAGAACCATGATGGCGTCTCAGTCAACGGCCCAGGTGAGTGTTTCCTTATTTAGTGTTTTTAGGCGTTTTTAGCGTTAGTTGTATTTGTAGAGCCTTAAATGCTTCGAATTTAGGATGTATGTCGTTGTTGCTTTTACCAAAAAGGTATTTATTTTATGTTAATTGGGTTAGCAGTTGACCCGGTGCACCTGGTGTAGTTAGCATTAAGCTAATCGAGCCGTTAGCTAAATTTACAAGCGACTGCTTCTTTAGAGGAGCAAAACTAAGCACAAATGACGACTGTATAATATGATTAATTTTGGTTTGCTACTTTTTTATCCCTTGTAACCACACTGGTTTTACAACTACAATAATTTTGTAGCAATATTTTAATATATTGTAACAATATGGACAATGGAGGACATTGATTGGAACATTTTCACATAACAGCTTTCAGAATAGTTGACAGTCTGTATTTTAAACCCCACTTGTCAGAAAACAAAACAAACTCCTTAATTTTCGTGAGCATAAAAGATACCAGCCAGCTCACTGATGGACTTTTAAGATCATCTATGTGTCAGGGTGTGGTGCTTTGAGAGCAAATTAAGCCACATGAAGGCAGCAGCGCCATCTGCTGTCAGATTAAGGTACAGTTTCAGAATTCTGTATGGCTAAACTAAAACAATCCTGTTTCAAGCTTTCAAACATATGTAGCAAACAGTAAACATAACTAATATAAATGTTAGCACTGGTATTATTATACTGTAATCTGGTTTATCAGTTCTGATTATGGCTTGATGAGTAATTTATTTTTATTGAGTAATTAAATTTAATGTTTATGTTATGATTTTATTTTTATTTTTTTCCTCCAGATCACTCCATGGGCTTCCATAGCTTTGAGTGGCATCAGTCCATTTTATGTTCATTGATGTGCACTTATAACATTCGAGTAAAGCAATGGATCAATGTCACTCTGAGCTATGGAAGCCCGGGAGGAAAGAAAAAATCCAGGATTTCCAAATTGAAAACTTCATAAAACTTTGAATAATTGATTAAATTGAGAAATTGTTCAGCCTTAGGTCATATCTACAACTTTTTCACCAAAATTAGTTATTTTTTAATCACAGTATTTATACAAGGCTATAGGGGTACAGAATATACTTTTTATAAATATTTCTTTACTGAAAAAAAGTCTACAGTTTGTCCTAATTATAATTGTTTTATTGTTAGCTTTTCATTTACCAAGGATTTAAACTAACTGTAAAAGACAATAAAAAATATAACATGTTTAGAGCACTCAAGTCAAACCCAAGGCTTGTGTGCCAAACCTGACAAATTAAGGACTTTTATATAAACCCCAGTGGAGCTGAAAAAAGCATATCATGTTATAGAGGCACAGGAGCATTAGAAACAAATGGATTAAAAGTGAAATCATTTTGAACTAGAAAAAAATAGATTTGTACTTTGAGGCCCTCTACAGCTCTGTGATGGTGTTCTCTGATGGATGTAATATTTTGTTAATCATACACCTGACAATATTTAAATTTGGTTCAACTTTATTAAGACTGTCCGCCATTCTGTTGCATTACTTTGTGACTATTCATGTTTTTTTCTCCACTGATGTTTTTTCCAACAGCAGTTGAGTTTCAGATAAAAAAAAAAAAAGAAATCTCTTTGCACCTAGATGAAATAAAAATGTTCATATTTGCATATTGTTGAAGGCACACATGCAAAATTAGATTAGATTAGATTAGATTAAACTTTATTGTCATTGCACAGGTACAGGTACAAGGTAACGAAATGCAGTTTAGGTCTAACCAGAAGTGCAATAGCAGCAAGTGCAGGATAAATAATGGTTCCATAAATACAGGACATGGGTTTCTACTGAATGAGTATAGAGATGAATACTATTATAAATAATGAATATAATATATAGATAACTAGTGTTATGAACTAAATTTACAGCTGGATATGTACCAAATTTAATATACAGGTGGATATTACTATAAAAGGGTTTTTACAGTTATGTACAATAGCATATATAGAGATGGGTTTTACTATAAAATAAATAAATAAAGTTTGGACAGAAGCTATCTAAATTAAAGTGCAGTGGAAGGTAAATGCATATTACAGTTAAAGTACGTTATTGCAAATGTATATGTAAACAATTGGTACTGTGAATAAACAGTTGGCAGTGCAAATATAAGCAGTCAGCAGTGCAAATCAATGTTCAGTCAAGGTGAGTAGTGCAAGATGCATGTAAACAGTTGTTACAATAGTAACAGTCAGGAGTGCAGGTGAACATTACAGTCTTGTAAAACAACTACCGTATTTTCACGACTATAAGGCGCACTTAAACGTCTTTTTTTCCCCTCAAAATGTGCGGTGCGCCCTTTGGTGCGGTGCGCCCTATGTGTGTTGTAACTGCGACTTTTGAGACCACCTCATTGAGGAGATGATGAAAGAGTGGCTGAATGTAAGGAGACCAGGTGTTTTTTTTCCACTCCTCACCATCGCTGTTAATATGTAACTCCATGCGTGCCCATCTCACAGCTGATGTGAAAAACATGGGGAAACAAATTAACGCTGTGCTCGCTGTTCAACCGCTCGACATCGGTGTGAACCGGACGCAGCAGGTGCAGCAGAAGCAGCGAGTTTACATGCAAAGTCAATGGTTGACGCGCGTATAGGTGCAGCAAAAGGTCCCGCAGCGCGTTTTGAGCAGCAGGCGCAGCGCGTCGCGCTGCTGCTGCTCGAGATGGAAAAATTGAAGTTTTGCTGCTGGACGCGCCGCATCAACCAATCAGAGAAGCTGATCTGGGAGCTGACAGCGAGACAGACACAGCGCTCTGATGACATATGATATTAACGCAAATGAAAAAGGCTGGATGGATGAGGAGATGATGCAGGCAGGTGTATGTGAGGAGACCAGGTGCTTTTTTCCACGCATCACCATCGCTGCGTGCCCATCTCACAGCCGATGTGAAAAAAAGGTGAATCAAATAAACGCTGTGCTCGCCGTTATCCCGGGGGTCTGACAAAGGAACTTCAACCGCTCGACATCGGTGTGAAGCGGCCGTTCAAAGTAAGGCTGCGAGCGGCGTGGGAGCGATGGATGACCGACGGAGACCACAGTTTCAGGATAAGAAGGCAGCGCCGGGCAGATTACGCCACAGTTTGCGGATGGATTGTAGATGCTTGGACTAACGTGTCTGCTGGCTCTAGTTGTTCAAGCTTAGTTGTTCAAGCTCCCTTAGTTGTTCAAAGCCGGCATTATTTCTGAGGAGCTGCGCTGCACGGAAAATGACTCTGACAGCGAAGAAGGGGAAATTGGCACGTCTGATTTAGCGCAGCTGTTTTATTCAGAAACAGAGGATGATGACTTTGATGGGTTTGATTAATACTTTGTAATAAATACATTAATAAAGCACAATCATACTCAGTTTTGCTCCCTTTTATTTTTCTACCTGAAAACTTAATATAACAGCAGCCTCTGGGCCGGGTCTCCTCCTCTTCAGCGCGGTGGCTGGCAGGTGTTTTCTCATCTAAATAATCTAAATCTTGCAGCTATATTTGCTGTGATCAGTGGGAATAAAGTAGTTTTAATATGTTTTTAAGTGAGAAAGACCACCTGAAAACTTAATAATTGCAGTCAGTTCATCCAGATTATTATCGTGCCTATACTATTTCTGTCGGAGGCACTCAGACCCCCACATACCAGCGGTGCACCGACAGTAAATCCCTTCAACAGCAGCCTCACCACGGCGGCTGGCAGGTGTTTTTCATCTAAACAATTTAAACTGCAGGCACCAGGATACCGGTAATAAAAGCGAACATATTCCGTCGGCAGGTTTCAGGATTTTAAGTTAATTTAGGAGTGATCACAGCTCTGTCATCTGTGATGTGTCTGTCTCACGGCCAGCTGCCAGGTTTGATTAATACTTTGTAATAAATACATGAATAAAGCACAGTCATACTCAGTTTTGCCCCCGCTGTTATTTTTAAATACGCAGTAGAGGTATTTAAAGGTAGTAGAGGACATGTACCTGTATATAAAAAACGCGCCCTATAGTCCGGTGCGCCTTATGTGTGTGTTAAATACAGAAATGGGACACATAACTGAGAGTGCGCCTTTTAGTACGGTGCGCCTTATGGTCGTGAAAATACGGTAAATAGAAAAATGGTGGAAGGTGTGAGGAAGGAGAGTATAGTCCATCAGTGAGGGTTAGAGTTCAGTAAAGAGACAGCTCTGGGGAAAAAGCTGTTCTTTAGTCTGCTGGTTCTGGTCTGGAGGCACCTGAAACACCTGCCGGAGGGTAGGAGAGAAAACAGTTTGTTGGATGAGTCCTTAAGAACTCTGCGGGCTTGATGTAGGCAGCGTTTCTTCTGGATGTGTTCAATGTTGGGTAGTGAAGTTCCAGTGATGTGCTGGGCGGCTTTCGCCACCCGCTGCAGTGCCTTGCGCTTACACAGTTGGTTAGGATGCTTTCTATTGCACAGCGATAGAAGTTCTCCAGGATAGTTGAGGGAAGCTGATTGTTCCTTAGTGTTCTTAGGAAGAAGAGGCGCTGATGAGCCTTCTTGACCAGTCAGAAGGGGGTTGGATGACCAGGACATGTTGGCTGAGATGTGGGTCCCCAGAAACTTGAAACTGGAGACACGTTCAACAGCTATTCCATTGATGTGGATGGTATCGTGGTTGCCTGTTGAATCTTTCCTGAAGTCTATGATGAGCTCCTTCGTTTTGGTGGTGTTGAGGAGCTGGTTATTTTCAGTGCACCATGTGGCCAATTGCTTGATCTCCTCCCTATAAGCAGACTCATCGTTGTTGCTGATGAGACCAATCACCGTGGTGTCATCTGCAAACTTGATGTTGGAATTAGACGCGTACACGGGCTTGCAGTCGCATGCCGCTCAAAACACTTCTTTATGACTGGTGTGAGTGCTACAGTGCGGTAGTCGTTAAGGCACCTTGGGCTGGAGTGTTTTGGCACTGGCACAATGGAAGTGCGTTTGAAGCATGTTGGTACAGCTGCTTGGGCAAGAGACAGGTTGGAAATGTCTGTAAAAACCCCAGCGAGCTGCTCCGCAGATGCCCTGAGTACACGTCCAGGGATGTTATCTGGTCCAGCTGCCTTGTGCATGCTTATCCTGCTCAGTGCATTGCAGACGTCTGGGGTTGAGTGTGAGATTGGCAAGTGGTCGGCTGAGGATTTCAGCTTGGTGGCAGTTTCACTGTTGTCTCTTTCAAAGCGAGCATAAAAGTCATTCAGCTCGTTCAGGAAATTGACATCAGTGGCTGCAGAGGTGGGATGACTGGGTTTGTAGTCACTGATGGCCTTAATTCCCTACCACATGCGTTGGGGGTCAGCATTGGAAAAGTGTCCCTCTATCTTAAGCTCGTAGCAGTACTTGGCCTCTTTGATGCCCCTTTTCAGATTTGCTCTGGCTGTGCTATAGGCTTGTGCATCTCCTGATCTGAAGGCAGAATTGCGTGTCTTCAATAGGAGTCGCATCTTCCTGTTCCCCCCACCTGACTGTACCAGGTGGGGGAGGGGTGTCGCAACGTAGGCTCCAGCCTTGTTTGTGTAAACGTGGTCTAAAGTTTTGTTTCCTCTGGTGTGGCAGTGAACATGCTGGTGAAATTTTGGTAGTACTGACTTTAAATTTGAATGATTTAAATCCCCTACGACAAACACAGCTTCTGGGTCAATGGTCCGTTGTGTACTGATTGCTGCGTTGTGGTTGTGCCCATTAGATTGTGCACCGTAATCTCTTTGCACCTTTTTTGAAGCTCTACTTTGTGCTTACAAACAAGGTGGCATGGGTTTTAAGGCGGGGAAACCTCAAGATCAGGCCCATAATATTCAACGGTTCAAAATAATCGATGTGGAAACGTACAATTATTAAGGTACTTGTTTAATAGCATTTTGACAAGATTGAGAGATTAGAAACAAATGGATGGAAATCAGCAGCTGGATCATGTGTAATGACCCCGTAAAACAAGCCCAGGTCCTAATGAATCAAATGAATGGAAATCTGATTTTGCATTAATCTATTTTTATTTTTATCTCATCAGAAATGAGATGGAGACTGAAATACCTCCTGCTGAATGCGCGCTTCTGAAGCAGAGGCTGCAGTTTCTGTTGGGATGATGGAGAACATGCAGCTAAAGATGTCGATGTATGCAGGTAACAGAAACACATGTTCTGTCAGAGCATCCACACTACAAATAAATCAGAAATGTAATTCCTGTTTTCCAATAAAGCTGCTAAATGTCTCAGCTCAGCTAACTGAAAACCTCACGGAGGGCAGCCATCTTTGACGCGACTTTGGCTGGCCTGGTAGCATGAAGAGTACGCAGTCTTTCCCACCAAGGCAGAAGCTGCCCCGTTAAGATCACCCCGTCCTCATTTGCATGATGGGCTAGAAATACAGAAAGGGGAAAAATGCAGAAAGGGGGAAAAGAACAGGATAAATGAAAGGTTGGATTAAATGAAGAGAGTAAAAACAAAGGGGTGCTTAATATTAAATGCTTTTTAAAAAAAAGAAGTACCGTATTTTCTGGATTATAAGTCGCTGCAGAGTACAAGTCGCACCAGCCATAAAATGCACAATAAAGTTGGATTTTATCAAAGAAATGTATTTGATAAAATCCAACACCAAGAACAGACATGTCGTCATGAAAGGCAATCTAAAATAAAAATAGAATAGAGGCAACAACAGGCTGAATAATGTGCGGTATTCTAACGTTACATGACATATAAACAACGAACTGAGAATGTACAGATCACCATAGCATAAATAACACGCAAACAAGTTTATCAAACCATCCTGTCTCTCCAAATAACTTAATCCAATGAAATCTTTATCCTCTGTGTCATTTTTAAACAAATCCACTAAATCCAAACTTTCTTTCTGCTGCTTTTTGGCTGCATATTTTTCTACTTGCAGTTTGTATTGTGCAGAATAGGATTTTCTTTTTGGTGCCATTTTTGTTAAGCCCTTCTCAGTTGTTTTTTATAAGTTAACTCACAATGTTGAAATTATATTCACAAGCTTAGCGCCCCCTCTTGTGGTTTAGTGTGAAAATAACATGTGAAATGATATAATAATTTTTTAATAATTTCACACATAAGTCGCTCCAGAGTATAAGACGCACCTGCGGCAGCAACTTATAGTCTGGAAAATACGGTACTTAAATGGTAAAGCTGAAAATTACAAACCCTAGCAATTTATGGAATTACTGGCTTCGGAGGATTTTCATTCAGTTGTTTAATTTTGTAGAAAAAAAGCAGATCATAGATATGACACAAAACTAAAGTCATTTAAAATGGCGACTGTCTGGCTTTAGGAAAAACTAAAAGACATTTAAAAATAAATGTGGTCACTAACGGTTACTTTTTTAGACCAAGCAAACGGAAAAATAAAATGGAATCACTCAATTCTGAGGGAAAAAAATGGAACGCTCCAACACATTAGTGGTAAGTTGTTGCATCACCACCTGCTTTTAGAACGCCTTGCTGTCTCTTAGGCATGAACTTAATGATTGACAAACAGAACTCTTCATCAATCTGGCTCCAACTTTCTCTGATTGCTGTCGCCAGATCAGCTCTGCAGGTTGGAGCGTTCTGTCTCTGACCACTTTCTTCAACTTTAATCCAATTTTTTTTTTTTCGGATTAAAATCCAGGCTATTTGCAGGCCGTGAGATGGACCTTATGTCTTTATTTCAAGGCATGTTTTCACAGTTTTTGCTCTATGGCAAGATGCATTATCATCTTAAAAAAATATTCAATCATCCCCAAACATCCTTTCAATTGATGGGATAAGAAAAACGTTCAAAATCTCAATGTAAACTTGTACATTTATGGAAGATGTAATAACAGCCATCTCTGCAGTGTCTTTACCTGACATGCAGCCCCGTATCATCTATGGCTGTGGAAATTTGCGTTTCCTCTTCAGGCAGACATCTTTATATGTCTCATTGGAACAGCAACAGACAAAAGCTCCAGCATCATCACCTTGTCCAATGCAGATTGGAGATTCATCACTGAATATGACTTTCATCCATGTCCACCACTAGGCTATTGTAACCTTGTTCTTTCTCTTCAGGTGTCATTGATGGCTTTCGTTTAGCTTTTCTGTATGTAAATTCCATTTCCTTCAGGCGTTTTCTAACAGTTCGGTCACAGACATTGACTCCAGTTTCCTCCCATTCCACCCTCATTTGTGCGTTTTTGGATTTTAAACATATTGCTTTAAGTTTTCTGTCTTGATGCTTTCATGTCTTTGTCGTTTGTGGTTGGCCCAGATTTTAACTGGGAAGAACCAACATCTTTTGCAACATTTCGTGATGATTTACTCTTTTTTAAGAGTTTATTAATCCTCTTCTTTTTCTCAATGGACATCTCTGGTGTTGGAGCTGGGATTCATGTCCTGAATAACAATCATGTCTAATTTGATGCAGGTTTTAGTTTTGGGGAATTATAGGGTGATTCCCTAATTTTTTCCTCAGAATTGAGTGATTCCACATTTTTTTCCCCCTCTGCTTGGTCTAAAAAAGACGACCAAGACCACCCCATTTTTTTTTTTTTTTTTTTGTGTGTTTCTTAAAGCCATACTGTTGCCATTTGAAAACATGTATTTTTGGTGTGGCTGCTTCAGGCTGCTCATGAGAATGATCAACATTTATAGATGGCTTTAATGGTTGTAATTTAATCTGAATATATTTTAATGTTGACACAGATTTTAATACAGGCTGCTGCACTTCAGCTGTCTGGGTTACAGTGTTGAAAAACTTGAGGCGATTAATTTTAAAGGTAGCATTATATAAAAAAAAAACTTTTTCAATTTTTATATATACATAAAAAGTTTGATTTACATTTTTGGAACGGTAATAAGAGGGAAATTCCCACAGACTGTATTCATGCTAACTGGCCTGTCCCTGAAGACAGTGTTGCTCACCTGTCACTGAGACAGGGAGGGGGCTGGGGGGTTGAAGTTATGGGGCTGCTGCTGATGGATCATCTGTTTACATGATGAAGTAGGGACAATGTTGTAAATATCCTGCTAAACATCTCGTCTGGTTTGTAGAGGTAAATTCTCAGCTCGGTGATTTTTCTGGCTCAGTTGTTTAGCCTCTGTGTTTGTTACAGACACGAAATAGGCTCATTAAATGCTAGATTAATCCTGGTTTAATTCTTCTTGGTCAATATATTTATGCTTTGTTTCGCTGTTTACAACTAAAAAATAAGAGAGAACACAAAGATAATTTATTTCACTGCTGGATTTTCTTTTTATATTTGAAAAATATAGCTGGACAAATCTTTTCTTCTTCTATTGGGGCCCCCCTCAGTCAAGGGCCTTACAATCTTCCTAACTTCCCTCCCCATACAGCGCCCCTGGCTGGCATTGAATATAACAGTGGGCCTTATTTAGTGGCTAAATTGATTGTTTAAAGCTACAGTGTGTAATTTTCAGCGACATCTAACATCCAGACTGCAGACCGCAGCAACATGAACATCTCCCCCCCACCGCTTCTCCCCCCCAACAATACGGCGAGCGTTACGGGACAAAATGTCTTCCACGACATCCGCATCACCTACCTTCTCAAGTGATGAGGTTTGTTTACATAGATAATTTTACAGATAGTATTTCATTAGTCTGTGTAGGGTATAGATTTCATGTAGACTTAAGATAATAAATATACCCGTTATTTTTTCTACATCGTTGTGAAGTTGCCAGCGGGGTGACTAGAGCAGAGCAGGAAAGGCTTGAAGATCTCCAA
Source organism: Cyprinodon tularosa (assembly GCF_016077235.1). Classification (NCBI taxonomy): domain Eukaryota; kingdom Metazoa; phylum Chordata; class Actinopteri; order Cyprinodontiformes; family Cyprinodontidae; genus Cyprinodon; species Cyprinodon tularosa. Next base: position 339,049 of record NW_024039160.1, read on the forward strand.
AGGAGCCGGAGAGAAGTAACCGAGGTATATATCCGTAGCTCGCTAATATGCAGCTTCATATATCTGTCTCTCTCACACTCACACACGCCACTATCAGCTGTGGTAATTTTATGAAGCTGTGGCCTTATCTAGGTAATGCTACCTGACATCTTGACAATAGTTTGGTTGAAACGGGATGTGGGGGTGGGGTATTACGTGTATAAAAAGACAATTGTGTGTGTAGGACTAATTACCTGTCCAACAGAAAACTGGCAACTTGAGCGTTACTTTGAAAACCTTTTTCCTCCATCAGTGACTTCCATCGTGTAAATGCCGTGCCAATGTTGATCCGTGTTTTTTGCCGTTTCTTGTCACGCTTGCGTTTATTCTCGTCGTGTTTCCGCTTCTTAGATGACGGGGGTTCGGTGTCCGCCGCTTTTCGTTGTGATACAGAGTAGGCATGATCCTCCATTCGTCTGATGTTTGGCCAAACAGTTTGCAAAGTCACTCACGCCTGCCGCCTTGTTCACCTTTCTTGTTACTGAGGCTCAGTGTACCTGCTTCTTCTTCTTCTTTGGTTTCAGGCAGACTAAACGCTTCTCAGGCATAATATTGCCATCTATTGTTCAGTACCATCTGAGTTCATCTCTCTCAACTTGCCGTAGTTACTTCCGAGCGTAATGGGCGATCTCGCAATCGCTAGTTTGTTGCCTCTGCGCTGCCGTAGCGCAAAGATGTCTGCCTCCATGGCTGCGAGACCCGCTCCTATGTAATTATAAATAACGAATTCTAAGGCAACGCAAATATTATGGTTAAAAGGCTGAGCTCATAGGTGATGATAAATAACATAGTTATGTGTAATATATTCAATTTCTGACTTTATATCCCTGTAATTATTACACACTGTAGCTTTAATATTTAGTAAATCATCTGCCTTACAGATCTTTGCTTTGGACCTATGATTACCCCTGGAAACCGCATGTTATTTCCTATCAAGCTCTCGTTGTCTGTCGGCATTTAGCAATAAAAGCATAGGGGAAACTTAACATCACAGACTAATGCTAAATTGTTCCTTATGAACAACTTTTGAATTGTCTTGGGGAGACCATACATTTTTGGAAAAGCCCCAAAAGCTCTGAAAATTATTTTTGACTTTTGTTCATCCAGAGCTGTGTCTGGACGGTGGTCGGATTCAGCGGTATCTTCTTCTAAATCTACCTGCGCAGAAAGCACTGCTGCTGGGCAGAGAGCAGTGACAGACCGGGGTCTGTGCTGTAGGTGGGGGAGAATGATGAACAGACCTTCTAGGACTAATTTAAAATGGCTTTTGTTAAACCACCTAAAAACCTCTTGAGATCATTCCTTAGTTCTACCATTGTTGACACTGTTTTTGGGTTTTTGCGGACCACAGGTCGGATTGAAACCCGGGTCAGCCGTGTCGAGGACTAAAGGGCAGATTAAACCGCACACATTAAATGTCGCGTGGGTCTGGTCACGAACCAGTTTTGCTGGCATGCTTCTGCACCGTCGGTCTGAAATTTCTAGGGACGCACAGCAGTTTCCCGCCAAAGCGCAAGGGTGAGCCTATTCGAGAACTCGCAAGAACTTCACGTATTTATCTCTATCTCTTCTACATTTGTAAACACTCCTTTGGATCCTGCTCAAGGATCTGGCTGATCTCCCTCTAGGAGTTGGCAGAGACTTTGGCATATTTATATAATTTGTCTCAAGTATTGCACAAGTTGTTGTACTCCCGCACCTACTCGATTAACCTTTTGTCATAGTTACCCATTGTAGTTGTTCCTCGGTTTTTAAAAATGGCGCGCCCCAGCACCGAATAGAGAAGGACGACCACACAGACAGCCGGAACCAAGGACCAATAACTGCTTTTTGTCTGCGCACTTCCGCTTGAGGTCTGTGCGGGTTTGCGAAAATTAGGGATGCACGATATTGGGATTTTGGCCGATATCCGATATGCCGATATTTTAAAACTCATGTAGCCGATAACGATACCGATGTTAAAGCTGGAAAAAATAATTAGTCATTGAAAATAGCAGTTCTGTTATCCATTTCTGACACTTTGAAAAATAATATACTCAAATATATTTTCATATGCTGATATCAAATAGATTTTTAAAAACGCGGTATCGATCTATTTTACTTTCAAAATCTCGTGAAATTTCATCGTTCTGTTACAAACTCTCGTGATATTTTGCAAATTCTTGTGAGATTTTGTTAGTAAAATAGATCGATACCGCGTCAATATATCAACATATAAAAATATGGCAAAATTTTGTGAATTTTCGGGGGATTTCGTAGCATAACGATGACATTAAGCAATAGTTCATTAGTAAAAGAGATTGATATGGTGTTTTTAAATGGCAATATATCAGCATATGAAGATATTGTGATATTTTAATGTATCAATATTTTTTCCCTCGTCTTTAGACGTTTTTAAGTCTGTAAAAAATAAGTTTTTGAGGAAGAAGAAGTAGTACTATTTTTTTATATATTTTTTTTTAGACTTTAGAAACTCAGAAGCTCATCAAATATCGGGTTAAATATCGGTGGGGTGGCCAATGTTCAATATTCAGTTTTAAGGCCGATACAGGCCGATACCGATAGGGGGCCGATTATATCGTGCATCCCTAATGAAAATATATTTGAGTATATTTTTTTTCAAAGTGTCAGAAATGGATAACAAACTGCTATTTTCAATGACTACTTATTTTTGTCCAGCTTTAACATCAGTATCGTTATCGGCTATGTGAGTTTTAAAATATCGGCATATCGGATATCGGCCAAAATCCCAATATCGTGCATCCCTAGATTCTTATATTGTATCCCATTACACATCATGCTGACATGCAGGTTATACTGGGGCTCATAAATTCAGAAATGTTTTAATGAAGCTGAATTTAAAAGGCTCCAACTTCTGTATTTAGTTGTAATCATATTTGGATGTTTTAAAAGCTGCAATATTAGGACTTCAATCTAGTTTGGTTCCCTGTGTTCATGGAGGAGGGAACTTTTCTGTTGCTTGTAAATATGACAAACTTAGGCTTTGTTCCTACTGCAGCCTGAAGTGACCCAAATCCGATTTTCTTTTTTGCCCATATGCGACCTAAATCCGATCTTTTCATGGCAGTCTGAACGACACAGATCAGATTTTTCCCAATGCAACCCAGGCTACTTAACTATGTGTTCCTGAATCAGATATGAATCAGATCTTTTCAAATGTGACCTGAGTCTAGATGGCCAAGTTGCATTCATCCAACCTGAATGACATTATAATACCCGACAAATGTAATTGTTCTGCGTCTTGCTATGTAGAAGCGGCAAGAAAAATAACAACCACGGTGGACGATAATGCGGAGAGAAGTATTTTTATTTAACCATCTTGAAAAGATTACGGTTTTAAGGTTGGGAAAGATAACTAGATTAGCAAAACCATCTGTTTACTTCCTTAAGCGCAGAGCAAGCTTGCTTGTGATGTCATTGCGTCCTTTACTGTGCATGCAAGACACTTGCGTTGTATGAATGTAGTTCACACAGATCACATATAAGTCGCATATATTTGCAAATGTGAACGGCAATGCAAAAAATTTCAGATTTCACAAAAAAAATTGGAATTGAGCATTAAAGCCTGCAGTGCGAATATAGCCTGATATTTGTGAGTATTTTGTGAATCAGTCTTAAAAATGCTTTAATGACACCGAAAACATCTGAATATCAGAGAAATTTTCTTTCCAATTCTAAATTAAATATTCTAATCATGTGCTGCTTTTGACCACTGCTGATGTTTAGGATAGAACAGAAAAAAAGCTGAGGCAGTATTGTCATTTTATTTTTTTAAAAAGAGACCTCAGACACACAGAGACTAAATCTAAATATTCAAACTCTGACAAACAGCGTCACATTTTCATATAAATCAAACATGTTTTAAAAACTGAATCATGCCTCTGCTTTTAGGTGAACGCAAAGAATAAACAGCTCACCCACAATACTAAAAGTATTTCTGAAGGGAATTAAATACATTTTAAAGCACAATGCTAAAAATACATTCTTTTCCCCAGCAGAGATGACAATAAAACGCAAGCACTTTGGTCTTCCTCCTCAAACGCTTTCATGATGACGTTAGAAACTTGAGGCATCTTGTATGTCAGCACAACTTCACGTACCACGTAGGATTTCCTTCAGAAAATGATTTGTCAATATAGAAATGTGACCACAAAAACATCTGTAACTTTCTTCCACATCAAATCTGTTCTTAAAGTGCATATTTTCGTTTACATACAGACGGTCTTAACATGCTGTCTCTGGTCTACTGCAGGGAGGAGCTCTGAATGTTTCCTCTAACACACATAGAACGTTTATATATGGAAATGCCTTTTAAATCATCACTTAAAAAAAACGGTCTTCAAATGTAAATATTGATCTCGTAAAAAGTAACTCGTACTTTTCCGTCTTCCAGTTCAAAAATCTTAATGTTCTCAGAAGGAAACTGAAGTTTATCTCCAAATAATACAAAACACTAAAACCAAGATTTTTCTGCTTATATTATATAGCTTCTTTTTTTATTTGTCTTAGTTTTACCAGCTCAGTCAGCAGAGGTTCTCTATCTACACATGTATTGCTGTAAATACCACTGATTGCTTGTTGCAGGGCCAGTGGCTTCTACTGGAAGAGAACAGCTCATGGTTTATTTCCAGAGGACTCTACCTGCAGAATGAATGCATCCTCAGGTAGGAACATGAAATGTTTTCAGTTTATACGCATAAAGCTGGTTTACAGCATAGATAACAGTGAGGACCATATATTTATTTATGTGATGAGACAACTTCTGTTTGCTGCAAGTATGTGATCTTCAGCATTAGAGGCATAAAATAAAAATGTAGCTTAAAAAAATAAATTAAGCTAATAAAACAGATTATCTTTCTGCCTTTGAATTTGCAGAGTAGCAAAAAGTCATGTGCAGCTGAGAACATAACTTAGGCTCATAATACTAACATGTTTTGCTGTGTGTTTACAGAACACAACTGAACAACCTAGAATTAAAACAAACACTGAGTGGGTAAATAAATAATGTGAATTGCACAAAGTGGAAACGTTGAAGGTCAGAGCTCTGGAGTGTCATGATTTGATCTTCCAAAGCTGTGAACAGAGAACAAGAAACAATTTTAGATTCACTAAACTAAATCTGCTTGGGTTTCTAGCTTGTATGTAAAACCTCAAAGACAGTTTGGAATTATGCGGGGCTGTATGAAGGTAGATTTGTTTCTTTCATTCAATCAAAAAAAAAAGAAATACATTTGAACGCTGCTTTTCTTTGACAATGTTTTATTTGATAGAAGTCCAGTCTTTTTTTTTTTGTTTAAAGCAACTTTAATTGAAGTGACTGTTTTTTTATTGGACCATATAATGGATAGGACATTTGTGTCTATATTATTCAATCAAAAAAGATGTTGCTTTAAACAAACAGAATCAGTAAAAAAGTAACTTCAATGAAAAGATAAACGTTTTCAATCCTAGAAAATAGTTTAACAATGCAAATAAAATATTTCAGACTCCAAAAATTGCATTTGAACACTTTTTTATTATTATTATTATTGATAATGTTCTCTTTGGTTGAAGTAAAATAGATTACTTCAACCAAAGAGAACATTTTCAACAATGAAAAAAAAAGGAAGTGTTCAAATGCAATTTTTGGAGTCTCAAATATTTTATTTGCATTGTTAAACTATTTTCTAAGATTGAAAACATTTATCTTTTCATTGAAGTTATTTAAGTGATCATGTTGTTTTTTTGATTGAATAATAAAGACACAAATGTCCTATCCATTATATGGTCCAATAAAAAAACAGTCACTTCAATTAAAGTTGCTTTAAACAAAAAAAAAAAGACTGGACTTCTATCAAAGAAAAGCAGTGTTCAAATGTATTTTTTGATTGAATGATAAAGAAACAAACATACCTTCATAGGGCTGTACAAAAATAAATTATATTGTGATTCAATAACTTTATAACCTTTAAACTCATTTCTGTTACAGAGTTACCGAGACCTACTTTCAGCAGCTCCAATGAGGTAAGTTTTATCTATAAATTAATTATCTGAGGGCAGCCTTTAAATGAGCTGATTTTTTATGAAAAACAAGCCATTTTAAATTGAATTCTTCATTAAGTATTAAATACTAGAATTTGAAAATGTATGTTCAAAGCCTATTTCTAAATAGAGATTACCTTTCCTAATTACACATTTAAAAAAGATTTTTTCCAATTTGAAATGGCTTTTTTCTTTTTCAGTGACTAGATATTTGCTGTGTTAAAGGTCAGGGTTTGCCCTGGGAAGCGTTACTAGTTGTCAGCATTGGCTGTGCCCAGTTAGCATAAGTGCAGAAAACAAGTTAAAACACTTCCTACAGTGTCAATCTAAACTAGGATGTTTTAGAAACTTTAAAGGAATAGTACACCCAAAACATGATTAGCCTTCATTTTCTACTCACCCCCATGCTGAACAACACTCTGGAGTACTTTTTTGATATCTCAAATGCATCTGGAGATCTGGGAGGCTTCTTGCTGTCTGCTGACATTCAAATAATGGAGGTCTATGGTGACCGAGACAGAAAGGTCCATAAAAGTCCACAAAAAACGTGTCAATATTCCTCCATACTGCTCGTCCAATGTATTCCAAGTGTCCTGAGTAGGTAGCATCCAGAATTTACTCGAAACGAAGCCATTTAGAATGTTTTTAGAGCATAAACAGTAGTGTATAGGATTTCCTGAAAGCGCGCACATGCGCGCTCCCGACGCTACGGAAGCCGGCAGACCAAACCAGCGCATTCAGCTCGGCAAAGAACTCATGCTCTTCCTCAACACTGAAGTCCTCAGACATTTTTCTTTCGTTGTTTCTTTCTTTGCACAGGTAAACAGCACATTTCTTCTTCTATGCTTGCATTATTGGCAGAGCAGACGCTGAATGCGCACTTTCATCTGGTTTGGTCTGCCGGCTTCCGTAGCGTCATGAACGTGCCGGCGCGCGCTTTCAGGAAATCCTATACACTACTGTTTATGCTCTAAAAACATTCTAAATGACTTCGTTTCGAGGAAATTCTGGATGCTACCTACTCAGGACACTTGGAATACATTGGACGAGCAGTATGGAGGAATATTGACACGTTTTTTGTGGACTTTTATGGACCTTTCTGTCTCGGTCACCATAGACCTCCATTATTTGAATGTCAGCAGACAGCAAGAAGCCTCCCAGATCTCCAGATGCATTTGAGATATCAAAAAAGTACTCCAGAGTGTTGTTCAGCATGGGGGTGAGTAGAAAATGAAGGCTAATCATGTTTTGGGTGTACTATTCCTTTAATTACTGACTTTGAGTTAATTTACTATATTGATCTGTAAACAATCCTTTAGGCTTAGGTGTGTCTTTCTTCTTGGACATCTGAGAATGATTTAGACTCAAAAACATGGACTAATTACCTGGTGGTATGAGCATTTAATGTGTTCAGCTTGGAGCAGTATTTCTGAAATGTTATAATAAAGGAGTTTTATAGGCTTACAGGTATCTGTTTGGGGCTTTCTTAGGCCATTATACTGATATAAACAATATAAAGCAAGTCTAACAGATGAAATGCACATTAAACCAGGTGATTATCCCTGCCTCCTTTTCTGTTTTCGTGATGGACTTTTATATGTTAAAAAAAAAAAATACACCTAAGCCTGAAAGTAGTCACAAAAATCTTATTTTATTGACACTGTAAGCAGAGTTTAAACTTTTTTTTTTTTTTTACATTGGGGCCTTGGTTTTACGTTATTACATCATGCTCTACCCATACTAGTTTTTTGTCATTTGGAGCTGTTCTGAAGATATTCCATTAGGTTATATCCAAGTAACGTCTTCCTATGGGCAACGACTTGGAAGGCACAAACTAAACTGTTCGTAATTTATTCTTTATGGTACGCCAGCATTCATAACATGCAGGTCAGGGGTGTCAAACTGGTTCCAGGTATTCTTTCCAACCAAGCAATCGCACACCAGACTCCAATCTGAACATGATGACTGGACTCTGGTGTGCGATTGCTTGGTTGGAAAGAATACCTGCAGCCACACGGCCCGTTCTGGAACCAGTTTGACACCCCTGATGTAGGTGAATCTTGTCTCCCAGACATCCGCGGTTATATTTTTAAAAAACAAAGCGGAGTGTGTATGATGTCATCCTGTCCACTGAACTGTAGCTAGTTCTACTTACGTGGCCCGGACTGCCTGTCACAACTCCAGTCCGGCGCGTGGATGACATCATACACACTCCGCTTTGTTTTTTTAAATTATAAAAAATATAACTGCGTATGTCTGGGGGACAGTGATTTGCCTACATGTTATGAATGCTGGCGTACCATAAATTATTAACAGTTTAGTTTGTGCCTTCAACTCATTGCCCATAGGAAGACGTTACTTGGATTACAAAACCGGATTATCTTTGGAACAGCTCCGAATGACACAAAACTAATATGGGAGAGTAGAACATGATGTAATAACGTAAAATCCAGGGGGCCAATGTAAAAAACACAGGTTGTACTTTTAATCGGGGCACAGAGAGCGTTGGCACTTGTAGCGTTTGAACCAAACCTTTATCATAGGACATCACATTCTCCATGGTGGCTAAAATATCCTGACAGGTAAAGTACCATAGTAACCATAGTAACCTGACCAAAGTAACCATAGACGTGGACCCTGTCCGCAGTGAGGCCAACGCGCCTAGAGGGCGGCCATCTTGGATCACATGAAAGACGAGTCAGAGATAATATAACAATCTCTTACATGTCACAATCCCTTAAAACTGAATGAGATATATACAAAGTTTTATATTTATATGGTGTATTTTAAAGGATTGCTCTTTGATAATAAGTATTTTGTTTAATAGAGAGGAAGGTGTTGTAATGTAATGTGATTTACAATAAAGAGTTATTAGTTTACATTTTCTTATTTATTTTTTGTCAAATCGTAGTGAATGGTACATTTATGTTGTGTCTAACTAAAGAACAAATGTTCACATTTGCATAAATTATAAAAAAAAAACAGTTTGAAGGGTTAGACACAACATAAATGTACCATTCACTACGATTTGACAAAGTAAAATATTAACAAATGTTTTTTTTTAAACTAAAATAACTTTTGTAAATCACATTACAACAAGTTTTCCTCAATAGATAATAAAACTTATCAAAGAGCACTCCCTTAAAGTACTGAATATTTGTAAAACAATCTTACAATATATTAGTATTTAACTTTGCATATATCTCATCAAGTTTGAGTTCAGCTTAAATAGTTTTTAATCTGAATGAATAATCTAACGTACTATATAAGGCAATTTTAAGGGATTGTGACATGTAAGAGATTATTGTAATATTATCTCTGACTTGTCTTTCATGTGATTAAAATGGGTGCCTCCTATTGATTCTGTCAGCAGCTGTCTGAACTGTGGTCCGATCCCAGATGGCCACCCTCTAGGAGTCCACATATATAATGTCTATCTGCTGATAAAAAAGTTGGAAGTTCTTACCTTGAGATTAAATCCTAGTAGGTCAGAAATGACTCCTGAGACAGCAGACAGGATGACAACCTGGGTGATGTTGTAGAGCAGAGGATTCATGGTCAAACCATACAACCTGAATGGATTATCCAGCTCCTGGAAACAGAGAAAACTGTTAGAAATGCAGACTGTTTGGATCCAAGAGGAGAGGTGAGGCAGTGAGGCGGTACCTTGAGTAGTTTGGTAGCCAGTTTTAGGACATTATTGACAAGCGTCAGCTCCTCCTTCTTGTTTGGCTTCTTCTCCATCTTTAGATAGAGGTTGATCTATGGGGCAGAGGAACAGCTTAGTGAGATCACAGGAACACCTACCCTCGCTGCTGACCATCTGTTTCTGCTCCTACCTGTTCAGTGAGCAGTATGGAGGTGTTGCTGTACTTCTTGCTGGTCTCAGAGCCCAGAGTTACAAACCGGAGCAGGAACAGAGACAAACTGGCACACCAGATCACCAGCTCCCAGTTGTAGTGATACTCCAGGAACGTTTCATGGACGTGGAGAAGCTGAAAGACAAGGACAGAGTCAGGGGGAGGAGCTAAAACACCTTTAATTCAAAGCGGGCTTAAAGTTACCTGAGCACAGCAGATGAAGACTACGGACAGAGTGAGGAGGAAGGCTGATGACACAATGACGTCGACTGAACGCTGAGGGCCCCGTCTCTGTGAATTCGTTCAAACAGATTGTCACTGTGTGTTTCCAGAGAGACTGGTAACCATAAAGCCACACCCGTGGACTGGTACCTTGAGGTATGAGCGCAGCGACAGCCACATCTTTATGTTCTGAACTTTCTTCAGTCGGAAATGAGGAACCTCAGACTTCCTGGCTCTGCGGGCTGATGTCAGGTGACCAAACAGCTTGGCAAACAGCAGCCTCTGAAATATACAGAGATCAGAAGAGCTGAAAAAAATCTGCTGGTTCGACCGTTTCCACAAATAAACATGGATTTTATGCTCTTACCTGTTTGTAGGTCCTCTCTGCCACACTGAGCAGGAAGAAGAAGAGCCAAATAAGGCAAACACGCACTAGGAAGCTGAGTGTTACCATGGTGATAACCAGGGCATCAGATTCGGATCCTCCCCCCAAAGCAACAGAGAGCATCTCGTTTGCTGAGAGCGTGGTGAACTGATCCAAGTCACAGTGCTGAACCAGCCTGTGGGACGAGGAGGGTGTTAGTCAGCATTGGGCTCAACGTGAGCCGCTTCCAGGGACATTGTCTGCTGTACCTGTAGACGAAGGGCGTGAGTCCCAGAGTGACTGAAACCAGGTTCCCAAACACCTGGTAGCCAATGCCAGGAGTGTAGAGGTTCACCTGAACACACAGACAGGAGGGTCACTGTGGTTTACTTAACAAAACCTCAACTTCTCTAACAAGCACTTGAGGAGCCACTCACTCTGTTCATGATCATGCCACTGATCTCCAGGACGGACATGTCTGCCTTCTTACACTCGTTCCCCTCCCACACGATGGCGCTCACCCTCTCCAGGCCGGGGTTGGAGCTGTGCAGCCAGGGAATATGGCTCTGCAATAAAAGCATAATCAACTACAGTTATACGTGAAAACTCGATTTATTTAAACAAATGTTTGGTTAAGTAATGGAGGATGAATAGGAAAATACTCGGTTAAAGGCAACAGGCCTACATACCTGATGGAACGGATCATCTCTGTATTCCTTCTTCGATGGAGGACAGACAGAAGTCCCGCCTGCTTCTCCCTCTGTTAAAAACAGTCACGATGTAAACAGGCGTGCCCGACAGCCTGGTTTCTCATGAACAGTTTGATCAGCTCACCCGTCTCTGAGGTGCAGGATGATCTACATTCTGCACAGTGCAGGAAGTCCTCCCACATCAGGTCCTCTGTTTCAGACTCGTGCCGCGTGCTCTCAGAGTCCTGGGTTCTCATACTGGAACATCTGGAGCTGCAGCTGGTTCCAGATTTGGGAACATCCTGATGGTCAAAACAAAGATTTATGATTATAAAGGGGTTACTGCCTGGCTCTGCATGATTTATCCACCAATCAGACTGCACTCTTTACCTCCACAGCATAGTGTTTCTTGTAAAGATGTGTGTTTTTGCGGTTGCGGAGAGTACAGTCACTGTTCTTTCTTTCAGCTCCCCTGCGGAGGGCGCTGTAGGAGGCTTCAGGATCCTCCTCGCTGGAAGCTTCATCAGATGCAGGCTCCTTAAACACAAAGCCAAATCCACAAGTTGGAAATGTTGTTCTATTGTTCCAATAAATCTTTTTAAGTACTGAGTGATGATTTTGCTTTGCTGACCTTATGGCTGCCTGCTATGAGCAGTCCTGGGCCACGCGTCGTCGGAGAGTGAGAGGGCTGGATGTGAGGGTTCCAGCACGCCTCATCTGGCCGGGTCAGTAGGTCACAGCGCTGATCGTGCAGCTGGAGGCCCTCCTCACTGCTGCGGTTGGTCACCCGTCCATCCAGGGACACGTAGCCATTATCAGTCTCCGTCGATTTATCGATGGACAGCTTGGACTTCTTGGACCTGCAGTGGAAGGGAGGCGAGTAACCAAAGGAGGAGTCAGCAGACTCGTCATATTCAGGCTAAACAAAAACATTTAACAACACTGGAACAGTCATGCAAAAAAAAAAAAACATCTATAATGGAGAATAATAAAAATCAGAGGGAGTCATCATACTGCTACCATACCGAACATAAAGAGAATCAACAAACATCAGATTGTTTCTAGTCAGATTTACAAAAATATTTAAAGACGTAACTGTTGCATGAAATAACCGAAGGGCCTGGAGGAGTTTTGAGTCGCCCAAAACTCCTGCAGGCTGGAAACGGACAACATGGAACAGAGGCAGCATGCAGCTTTAGAACAAAATCATAATCAGCACATTAATCACATCAGCAGTAGCTGCAAAACCCTTCAGCTGCTCATAACAAATCTTGCATTTTAAGTAGACTAAAACAGACTTATATTTTGGGTCGGCTGAACTCTTTTATCCAGGAGAAAAAGAGGTCAGATTGTGAAAGATGTTGCAGCTAATGAAGCAGGCAAAAAGGTCTGAGGCAAGGTTGGCTCTCTGTTTTCCTCTTTAACGATTTAACTATTTCTTTTTAACTTTCACATTTCAAACAGTCAGCATTTGTATTAAGAAGAATCAGACAGATTGATTTTTGTCTTCAAAGCACAACCTTCCCCCATTTAACACAGTCTAATCACAGAAACCAGGAAAATGAAAATACACACCCAGCTTTACAGATATCATGCCAGAAATCTTGGAAGAAAGCACCCAGGCTGTATGTGGTGCTGGCTGAGTGAGAATGTGGCGCCCCCTCCTGTGTGTTATCGGTAGTGCTAGACCCGTCTCCTTCCCTATGCACCTCCATCTGAGAAGCCTTCCTCAACTTCCTTCAGTTTAGAAAGAACGGAGATCAGAGAAGAGACTTAGAGCAGACCAAGAGGCCTTAGAGAACGATATAAAACCCCCACATTAGGTTGGTATTCTGCAAAAGTAGATCATTTGATTTAAGTGATTGGAGTAGATAGATGGAAATTTAATCAAATGTTTATATTCTCTACTGAATTTGTTAATCTAAAAAGAAAAAAATATATATTACAGATAAAAGATCCTGGAAACAAAATGTTAATCAGAAATAAATTTGATTCTGAAGAAAAAAATTAATAATCATTGATAGCGGGGGAAGAAAAGAAAATTGTTTTTTCTGTTAATGTGTCATTAATTGTAGAAGCCCTGCTGGAGGATTTATAGTGCTGGTGGATGAAACATCTGCCCTGAGATGAACTATTACAAGTTCATCGTAAGAAAATAATTAAATTATATGATTCAAGTGTGTATTGCTACCAACGGTCAATAATGTTAACTCCACAATTGCGGTCAGTGTCTCTAGTGAGGAAAAGTCACATAATGTTTGCTGACAGACTGCTGTATCCAAGCTTATTCATGGAAAGTTGTGTGGCAGAAAAAGCCTTGAGAGGATGAGCAAACAAAGATCTGATCTATTAGTTGCAAACTGAATATTGTGTTTATTAGCTCTTAACCATAAACAACAAAATCATTATTAGAAAGTATATGGAGTATTTTGCTCCATGTAATGCAGCTTTATGTGGGTTTTTCTTCTACTTCCCTATTAAAGATTTCTGTTCCTCCGGTGAATGAAAACCTGCGGCTGATCCAGCGCAGAGAGAAACACTCCTAAAGCAGAGGTTCAGATTTATACTGGCAGCAGCATGCTGACGGACATGAAACCAACAAACTGGAAACACTCCAAAACACAGCAAACAGCCACACCATTAAAAAACTAATATAGTATCACAAACAGCTTTTAGGAATTTAAAGAAACAAGCTGTTTGTTTATCAGTTAACCAATAACAGGCGTATTGATTATGGATTTAAATATCAGAAACTGATCCTCCTTTTATGTTTCTGTCCCAACATTTCACTCTGATTTCACTTTTCTTCTGGTCGTATTTAAAAAACTTCCCGTCACTGCCTTCCTGCACCAGCTCACCTGCGTCTCTTGCCGCCGCTGCTGGAGGCGGGTTTTGGGGTCCTGGTGGAAACGATCTGACAGTGGACGGTTCCCAGCAGCAGCATGAGCCAGATGGCTCCAAACACCTCGGTGGCTGGGATCCCATGAGGCTGGGAGATGGTCGCATAGAGGGCTGCTGCTGCCACTGAGGAGAAACAGCAATCCATGTTTACCGTTAGGATCCACATCTGGTCCATCAATGCAGTGTATTTCAATTCAATAAAGGAAATAGATGTTTTTTTTTTTAAGGTTATTGCCTTTATTAATGGCATAAACAGCTGATGGACATTTAATTCCAGTTTGCATCGTTTTACAGCTCCTCCCAAATAGAAAAGTGCATGAACGTGAATCTGTCTTTATAATTGGATTAGACTGATAAGATATTTATAATATAAATACAATCTTGTTTTACTAAAGTAAAGTGCCATAACAGCATATGTCTGCTTTTCTTTATTTTTGTTGATCACAGTGTCTCTCTGTGAGCTTTAGTCTAATCTTCTCTATTAGCTGGGAGGGCATTAGGCCAGGAAAAGTCCATCCTGCTACTATTTGGATCCAGCAGGATTAAAATCGATACCAGAAACTAGAACTGTGTCCATCAGCTGGTGAATGGAGGAGGAATCTATAGTGGAGGCGTAACCCGTCACACAGCGATGGGCTCCGGAATCTGATGAAAACAAATTTACTTTTACAGATTTATTTCTAAACTAATTTCCTTCTTGCTTCTATAGGTTGCTACTTTTATTCTTGTGTCCCGTCTTCTTTTTGTCTCTTTTTCCTGCTTCGCTTCCTGTCCTTTCATGCTTGCTTTCTTCCTCCCTTTATGTCGTACCTTCCTTCCTGGGTTTTTTGCCGTCTCACGAAAGGCCGCTATGCAGATAAAGGCCTCTTCCTTCTAAATATAAGCTTTCCCTCTATATACCCTACATTACTCTATAAAAGGGGTTTTCAGAATTCAGTGAACCCAAACTAAACTCTGAAAGTCAGGTTCATGGAGGATAAATTGTTGGTTAGAGGTGGAAAAAGGCAAGCAGGAAGGGTGGAGGGAGCAATGAAAGGCAACAGTGTACTTCGTCCAGCATGGGTGGTGGAAATCATTGACGTTAGAGTGGGGTGGTGCTCCCTAATCGCTGTGTGCACATGGTAGGCCTCATGTGTAAAAAGGCAAACTAAACACAGGAGCCTGAGTTAGAAACCTCTAAAATAAGCTAAAATGTTCAAAATGCTGAGATTTGGTTCAGTACACTGACAGAAAAATGAGTTAAGTCCTACCTTGCAGCAGATACAGAGCCAACAGCAGTAGAAAGATGCCTTTAGAGGTGACCTGAATCCACCATCGGTAAAAGAAGGGGAAGAAAACGACTCTGACGAGGCCCTTCCTGGTCAGTGACGTCCACGGACTCTCTGGTTTGGCCTTGGCAAACGCTGAACCTGAGAATCAAACAGGTTATAGCTCATCTTCTAGAGCACAGAAGGCTTTAACTTTTACTGCTGATCACTTTGCTCAGTATGTGGGAGATAGAGTCTGCTGTGATGAAGATGACGCCCCAGAGATTTCTCACCTCTAACTAAATCCACATCTATCAGATCTGGTTTGACGTGTCCCGTCTTCTTTGGCTTGTTCCTCAAGCCCTGCAAAGCAATACAGAGATTAATTAAAACATCACATAGATGCAAATAAAGCACTTCATGCATAAGAGGTCACACTGTGCGGGTGAGAACAAAGACAAGTTCTAATCTTTCAACAGCCTTTGGATCTACTCACTTCTAGTGGGTTTATATCTACATCCAGCATCTACTCAGCAGTTCTTAAACCCAGCTGCATCATGTCAGCTGTGGCTCAGGAAGGGGCTTTGATCAAATACGACCCTGGGGAATAACCCCAACTTCCTGCAGCTGCGTGTCACTTCCTCCTGTGCTGCTCTGTCTTTATGCACCGAGTCAAAAAAAGGTACTGAGACTACTTCACTTCTTATGGATTAGAAATATATTTACCCATCCACATCACACCTTTTTCTGCTGTGGTAAAGATGGTATTATTACTTTGTTCTTAAAGACTAAAACATAAAAGAGTTATTTCTGTTTCTTGCATACATATTTCTATTCTAGATCATTCTTATTTTATATTAAAGGAAGGTGTCGAAAAACTGAAGATCCAGAAAAGCAAATCGAGATATCTCTACTAGACCTGATAGATGCTGTTAAATAAAAAATATTTACATGCCAAAGAGTCCTTCATTTAGATGTAGTCACATCCTACTTCATCCTGTCAGACAGGTTCAATTATTAACTTCAAACCAAGACTTAGGTTGGTTTGACACTTTAATAGGTAAATCTACAATTGAGACTGTATTTTTTATCCAAATATTTATATCAAAATTAGTGGAATAATCTAAATTATTTTAATATGAACCCCATCCCCACCCAACCACAAAGAAAATACCTGCAAGATATTTTTTCAGCTTTAGCACAAACATAGCTTGTACCAATTTTAAATAACACTGTTATTACCAGTAACATAAGAGCGTATCCTGATCTATCATGGCCTTTAAAGTCATTCCTCTCATACCAACATTTACACAAGCCAATCAAGTCCCGTTATCAGCGATAGCAATGAGATATTGGGCTCCTTATCTTAAAACGGCTCCAACAAGCTGATAAAGTGTTTGCAGAGGGGAGGAAACCTTCAGGAGAATAGGAGTGTGTGTAGGTCTTGAGGTAGCTGATCGATAGCTTCCTCTTTGATAAGCCCCCATCTCTGCTATATATAGGTCTTTATCTTTAGAAATAAAATGTCTCCATGCTGATAAAAGCAGTTTGTGAATTTTCCATGTCATTATTTAGCAGATGTTCAACATCCACTCATTAAAAATGTATTTGCTTCCATTATTTGCTTAAATGATCCTAAATCTGCAAAAATAAAATGCATTTTCTGTTTTCACCTGCAGGGGGCGACATGGGGTTAAACCATAAGACAAGATTCCCTTACAAAGTCAACTATTTAGCATCAGTGAAGGGGTTTGATGCAAATTTGCATCAGATAGTAAAGAAAGTGAAAAGCCTAAATCTGCACATCACATAGTTCTTAAAAAGTTGTCATTTTAGATACATTTAAAACAGCAGAAAATAAATTAAGGTGGTTAAAGATTGTGTTGTATGGTGTTAAACATAAAACCACAGTAAATTATGAAACAACGTCTCTAGATTTATGATAATGATTGCCTGGGTTCTTATCAGCCTCTGCAGTGTATAATTAGACGTTCTTACGGGTAAGGAGTGCACAGCACTTGTGCAGGACTGAAACTGCCTGCTGCAGACTGGGAAACCTTGCAGAGAGCTGCATCAAGGTCAAACAGCCCTATGAGAGGCGCAGCTGTCTGCTTCTCATTTCGGTTTTAGAGAAGTTGGGGCAGCTTTCGAAGAAGAAGAAGAGATGCAGTCGACTATTCTCACAACTTATTTCTTTCTGCATGTATTCTGACCTTTAACTACATTTCATTATATTATATCCAAACACTTTGATATATTTTGTTCTATGAGGAACAAACGTCACAAAGATGAAAAAATACAGCAAAGTTTAAACCCGGTTCTGTCATATTTTCATAGCAACTTTGATGTCTGTTCAAATAAACGCCAAAACATTCATCATAAGACACGACGGTCCTGAAGGAAGGAATCAGGAGATCCACGGCTTTGGTGGAGAAATGGCTCTGACAAGTTGACCGATCTGCTCTTCGGTGGAGAGGAAAGAGCAACGATGCTCTGTATTTACAGCCATGTACGGGCATATCGGACATGAGGAGGAAGCTGTACTGGTCAGATGAGACCAAAGATTAATGTTTGGCTGCATAGTAAAAACAAACCAGTAGATCTCATTACAGCAGAAACACCGCCCCTTAAGTGAAACACGATGTTGACAGCATTATGCTGTGGGGATGCATGTCAGAGCTGACAGATAGATGGAAGTGATCCTGATCATTACTTTAAAACCTGATAATGGCAAAATGGCCTTGTCAAACTCCGGAAAACAAACAAAAACATAAAACAAAACCATGAAGTTTGTGGTTGTAATGTGATGGAATAATTGATTTCAGAGAGAAACAAGGTTCTCTCATAACCCAGGAGCCCAGGCCTTTAACCCGACACCATGATACTAACTTCTGCTAAAGCCCAGTTTGAATTACACAAACACACAAAAGGAGCCAGATTCCTGCTATTACGGATCAGAATAACTTGTTTAGAGTGCACCATCAGTCAATAAGTGATAGCAGGACTATAGGGCAGCTTCAAGCCTTGCTGGTAAATCATTTACACTACTGCTCCTCTACAACTTGATCTGTCCTCTGTTTTAATAAATTATTGTTTAACTTTGCTGGAGTGAAACATAGAAAAACCAGGATAATAACTTGCAGTAAAAAAAAAAATAAATAAAAAAAAAGTTTTGGTTGTAGGATAAAAATGGCAGATGTTTATTCCTAATGCTTCCCTGATTTCATGACTCATGCTGTGGTCCCACCCAGACAACTCCAGCTGCATTTAAACCTCCCTGCAGCCGGTTATAACTTGTCAATTAAAAATGCAGGCTGGGTTAGTTTGTAACACTGCAGCTCAAGTCAAACCACAAACTAAGAATCTACGGCGTGGGAGATAGGACATGCACGGTGGGACACAAGAGGACCGTCCACCCCGCTGCATACTCACCAGAGAAATAAACTGTAGAGAGGAGGTGGAAAAGATGGACACAGGAGGTGGATAGAGACCAAAGAGATTAAAAGAAAAGCAGTGGAAAAGAGCTGATGGTACAGAGTCAGAGGGGAGAGAAATAAAACTGCACACAAGAGGAGAAACTGAAGAGAAAACAAAGCAAAGGATGACAGAAGACAAATAGAAATAAAACAAACAGAAGCAACAGACCTTTATTTCTCTTTGCTCCACTGATTTCTCCCATATCTGCTGGTCATAGGCTCCAATCTGCAAAGATAAATATGGCTGAGAGTCACAAGGAAGAACGTTTTAAAGAAACCAGATATAAAGCAAACTTATCTCCAAATTGCACTTCAAAAACAAACAAATAATATTCACAGAAAAAAATGTATTTTCCTTTTGGAAAAATTGGACTGGTTAAGAGTTTTCAGGTTCACCAAAGGTAATTAAAAAGGTTCAAAAGGGTTAAAATTTTCAATTCTGCAGACCAACATTTAGAAATAAATTTAATTAAACGCCCAACGGTTTCTCTGGCTGTATGGAGAACAGAGTAAAGCTCTAACATATCAACCGTCCGACGCATAGTCAGGATTTTTTTTGAGGTGTGCAACTATGATTGCAGATTCTCTGCGTGGGGGGGCGCGGTCACGTACATAGACCGATTTGACAGTCGCAGAGGCTATGCGTCAGAAGAATAAATTGGCCTTAAAACCTCCAAGAGTTCCAACGTTTCATTTCTCTTTGGGATCAATAACATATTTTTCACTTGATCTCTTTACACGGCAGAGATATCATTATGTGTGGACAGTTTTGTGCACAATTAATAATTTGGCATACAGGTTTTATGAGTATATGCACTGTGTGTCAATATGACCTTCAGACCAAACGTCTCATGGCGTCGGCAACACAAATAAGATCACAGACTCATTTTGTGCCTCAATTTGCATTTTGATCTTTTTATATCGTCGATGTACCTTTATAGTATTTTATCAAAGGTTTTAAACCATATTTCCACTGAGTAGATGAACTCTTCAGTCAACACGTGAAATAGAGGAAATGATGCCTCCCTCAAACAAATTGAGCAACAACCATATGTTATGTGTTTGTACTGAAGCATCTACAGTCAAATAGAGAAAAAAAAAGACGCGTAGGAGAGTAAAAAAAAAAAAGCCATTGAGTAAAGGATTTTTAATAATGTGGAGCTTTTCTTTGGTTGGCTGCATTTTGTTATTAAAATATTCGCTGGCTATGGTTCATTCATTTGAAGGGTTTCCTGAAACACTAAACAAGTAAAAATTTTTAGTTTTAAGCTCTAAAGACAAAAAGAAAAAAGCTTGTAGATCAGTGAACCCAGTCTGACAGCGTGTGGTTTCTTATTAACACCTCTTCCTCTGTTCAGTATGGCCATAACAGCATCTTATCTAAAGAGCTGTGGGTCTAATTAAATCTTATAAAACAGGAAGAAGAAACATCATCCAGTTTTCATAAGGCCACAGTGTCAGAAAGAACATAAATAAAGGAAGCTCTTCAGATCACTTTAATCCTGGCTAACTAACCACTACATGATGCTAAAATTCATCCAACAATCAAAACGTCAGGTCTCAGAATAACACCTTTTTGCATAATTTAGGAGTTAAACTAAACACAAATATTAGGAAGATTTGGAGAATGTAGAAAAACTTATCTCTAATATCTTTTTCTACTTTTATATACGAGGATCTTTCATAGATTGGGTGTGTAACACTGTGTTGGTGGAATACACCAGAAACCATCTAAAACATTAGATAAGATAAGTAGAAATGTTCTCCCCTGGTCTAAATATAAAAAATCCTCCAAAAACATCCCACTGGATTCTTCACGCCAACACTTTGCAATTATATAACACCATTAACATTTAAATCTGTTGCCTACAGACTGAAAAACTACTCAGCTTCTCTCCCCTAACTCTAAATTCATCAGACGGTTAATAATAACTCAGCTATAAATGGTGATATGTCCTTGATTCATATATTTTTTTGTTTTAATCAAAATGCTCACAATCAGGCTCAAATATAAAGTAAAAATGGTTTGACAGTTTTGTTGCACAGACTCAGACACCGAGCAGAATCAGAGCGGCTGTCTCGCCGCTATGATCTGGGCTTAACTCAGCTCTGCAGTCAGGAAGAAAAAAAAAACACAAGCTCAACATAACAGTCTGAGTCTATTTGCAGTCTGCGTCCAGACAGAGTCAGAAATACACAGTGACTCATTCCTGCAGAGAACTGACTAAAGAGCTGCAGGTGAGAGAGTCAGTCTGCAACAGAAAATGAACCACAAACATTATTTTCCAAGGTAAAAGTTTGACTCACATGCATAGCTGAATCAAAAACACCAGTATTCCGGCATCTTTGATTTAGCTATTCAGATGTCTGGACCCTGCAGGTTACAGACTAATAAAGAAAATCTACCTCAGCAGGGGCGGATTTATTTGGTGAACTAGTGGAAAACTCAGATAAATCGGTACTTGTGTGAATCTGGTTTGGTTTCAGGAGCTCTAGGCAGTAAGAAGGAACGGTTAAATAATTCATCATGCACAGTTCCTGCAGGATGATACACTGAGCTGGGGGTCCTTCATTCAATCATTTAAAGTTGTTGTTAATAGTTGCCACCAAACCCCAAAAAGATTAATGCATTTTTCTTATGAAGTCTAAGTGAGCTCTGAGAAAAATCCATTAAAACTTCCTTTCAGGCATAGGTCTGTCATAAAGGTATAATGAAACTAGGGCTGAGACAATTAATTGGATTAATCGTGATTAATGGATTACTGAAATAATCAACAACTAATTTAGTGATCGATTGCTAACTGGAGTTTAGAGCCTGTAATATATGCCTTTAGCTGACAGAGTGACAAAAATTGTAAAGAAAAAAAAAAATAATATATATATATATATATATATATATATATATATATATATATATATATATATATATATATATATATATATATATATATATATATATATAAAAATTGCATTTAAGATGAAAACTTTTTCATATGTCAATATGTCAATATGCTCTCAAATGGAAAAGTTTTGGTTTCACCTGGTTTGATTTTGTAAAAAGTCTTCTTTAAGGACCCTTTGGCCATTTTTTTATTAATCACTTAATCAAAAAATAATCAACAGATTATTCGAATTGCAAACAATCGTTAGCTGCAGCACTAAAAGTAATGTAAAACTATTTTTGCTCCCTCAAAGATTTGCTCTGGTTCTGCTTAATTATAACATGAACATGTTTTATATCACCAAACTAATTTTACTATCAACAAGACAAAAGGCGAAGTTTGTGGAAGATGTTAATTGTTCTACGAATGACAATCAGCTAAACATGAAGAGTTCATTTGCAAAAACAGATAACTCTGTTTTTTAAGGTTAAATTTACATACCTCAGCTAATTTTTGCAAATGAACTCTTCAAGTGCATTTTAGAAAAAGAGCGTCATATAATTAGACAGATATAGTGTCAGTGTGCCTAAAGGAGTGCTTGTGGTTGAAACTTTGAATCTGAAATATTTTTTCATGGCGATCATGTTAAGTTTATCTCACTGAGTTTATAATAACTTGGCAGAGTTTCAGCCCTCTCACTCAGATTCTCTTCCTGTCTCTGCAGGATTAAAAAAAGAAAAACTGGATGCCAATCTATACTTTTCAACATTTTCCCATCACAGCAGATAGCAGCTAAGTGTGACGTCTTTGATCTACAAACAAGCTTTTGTTTGAATTTTATTCATGTGTCCAAGGAGGGGAAGACTGGAAGTAACTAATCTGATTCACATCTAAGAAACAAACGCCCTGACAACAGGTGATACTACTCTTTAAAAAGGTGTATTCATCCCTGACTCAGCGGCTGCCGTCACTAGTGATGCTTCTGCCCAGACAAGCTTAGTTTGACATAAATCTTCTGCAACTCGATCCAAATTAAGAGCTCGACTTTAAACGATATCCTGAAAATTATATTAAGACAAACAAAATTGAAGCTATAAAACAGAACTTGTTTCATGCACCACCTTGCATCTCTACACCTTTGATGAAGGTCTAGAAGTTGTGCGTCATGTTTTGTTTGTGTGGTTGGAAAATGTACGTCTGCCAACTGTAAACAGGACCTCGGAGAGGAGGGAAGGGTGGAAGACGGAGCAGAAGTTTCAGAGTAAAAGCAGGCAGAGAGGGATGAAGCTTTAGAGACAGAGATGCAGATGAGAGTGTAAGCTGAGAGCTGCAGGAAGAGCGGTGCATGAGTCCAGAAGAATATCAGATATCTGAGACCATGGAATAAGTGGACATACAACACCGGCCGGAGTCAGGCTGAGCTGGACTGCCTGAAACATTTTGGCTTTTCGCATGAATGCAGATGCAAGAGAGACGAGAATCCGGAAATCCAAATCATATTCAGATAATCAGCCATGGTCCAAAAATAAAGCATATTGTTTTACCCAAATGACTTCTGGGCAGAGACACCACAGCTTTGTGGAGGATAGATTTGTGACGCAAATCTCCCTTGAACAGCAGATTTCCTTTACTAAATGTGAAAATGTTTTTAAACCTCATCCTTGGTCTGCAGATTTGTAATAAAATACAAAACTAATTCAAGATAAAAAAATTTCTCTACTTCTGGATAAGAAAGCATAGTTGAGCAAAAACAAACAAAACACCTCTTACCTTTTTCTGGTACCAAACAACAGCATCTTTTACTTTGGAAGCCATTTACATTTCCTTCTCCAGCCTAGGGCATCTTAAGACTGCAAACAGAGAGAGAGACACAAGACGACGGCAGAGTGAGTGACAAAGTAATGAGGAGGCAGAGAGGACAGCTGAGATCTACACCTGGTGAGAAGGTGTGTCCCAAGATCTAAAAAAAGAAGAACACACACCCTTGCACTTTTAGCTTAAAGGAAAAACGGTGCAACGTTGTTTCCCCTCAGCACCTCCCATCTTTCTTAGAACTGAGGTTGAAAACAAAGTCTAAACAGCGTAGAGTCACAGGATTATCCAGAGTATCGTGATCAGCAATATAAAACATTCCTTTTAACCTATTGTATAAGTAACCACGCCACTAAGCAAATGGCCAACCCCGAAACGCTGAAAGGAGCTAAAAACAGATAAGCTGATGACATAGAAATCAGTTAACAAGTTATTTGACTGATTATTATTTTTTTTTTAAAGCATGAACTAAATAGTAATTTTTTTTAAGTACAGCTTGATTCCATTTCATTTGCAAGTATGGAAGAAAATTGAAAAATTTCCCGAGAGAAAACAGCCTGTGTCGCTGGTCTGTCTGTAATTTTAGGCCCTGTGCACCCCCACTGAGCTTTCCACCTGCAATTTGCAAAGCTAGTTTTTCTAAATATCATGTTCTATTTTTGTGTGCGCTGCTTGCAATACAATATTACAGTCTGTGCTCCTTATTTTCTCCACCTAACAAATCTGTTTTCAATGACGTTAACAGCGAAAGTGCAGCTATTGCTGCCCATGCACAGAGAGCAGCCGAAACACTAGTTGGTAAACATTACGTTTAAAGAAAAGCTCAAAGTTTTGCTAATTAGAAAGAAGATTTTTCCAAAAGCAATCATAAGAAGCACATAAGAACTTTATATGAGATCAACAAACCTTACCAAAACAGAGAACAAACATGCTAATGCTAACCTAGCTTTTAAGTGACCTAAGCCAAATTATGAATAAAACTAGTAGTTATTTTTTTAAGACATCAAGTCACAAATATTTACTAACAAAGCTGTTGTCAAGAAAACTAATAAAACACACGAAAAACAGCAGCACAGAATAATAAAAATAATGCAGATCAGGTAATAATGACAGGAAAGGGTGATATAGATAGTAAATAAAACTTCAGGTTTTAATCATACAATCAACCTCATCATCCTTTTCCCTTTGATTTCATGAAATCCATAAAACTAAAAAAAAACAAACAACCATCATTACAACTAAAAACTAATTCTCTGATGATCCCATAGTAAACAATGAAACTATAACCTGTTGCAGGTTTTCTATTATCATATCTTTGTATAATTAGAAATGTTTTTGATTGAAATGTTGCCTGATCAAATCATTTTTGAGTTGTACTGAGCTGATATTAGTACAAATAAATGTTCGATGGGGACGCAACTTGAGGACTGAATAAGAATCGTGACATGCTATTTGATATCTCCAACTAAATAGATTTTAATGGGCATGTAAATCTCCAGCTTTATAACCACAGAGTGCGATAAGTATATCCTGATAAACCAGACTAAATGTGAGATTAAATGTGTAATATAGCCTGGTGCCGATGAATAAGACATCGGGAGATTGTTGATGAGAACAACCCGTTGTCTTTCAAACCACTGTCTGTGCCTATTGGCCAACGCTCTGACCAATGAGCTGAACTGACTGTGACATAGTAAGCGTGACAGAAAGCTGGTGGGGGAGTGTAAAGAAACAGCCTGACAGTAAGACAATGAATGCGTCTTTCTTAAAAATGAAAGAGCGTACAGCCTCTTCCTGTCCACGTTTCAACGAAAACCCCAAGTCTAATCCTTCCAAAACTGATTCCAAAGCTGAATCAAAAATCACCATCAGAGGCAGTGGTCCTTCATACACAAATATGCCAAAAGGGGGCCGCTTAAAACGGGCTGCCGTTAGCCTTGGAGTTCTTCGGAAACAGTTTTTTTAATTACACATTAAAATTGGTAAATGGACCATATAGTGACGCTTTAAAGTATAATATTCTCGCCTCAAATGATCTTAAAAACTTACTTTTATTGAACAACAGCAACAGAAAAGAGAACTTAACTTTTAATGGAGCGCTCCATTGAAAGCTGCTACTGTTCAATAGTTGTTGCCATCTTCCTTGTGCTTTCTCCAGCGTCACGCAGCTTTGTCGTCCCGCCCTCAAAACCCCGACTGTTTAGCATCCAGAAATTCAAAACACATCTCTGCGTTGTGATTGGCCCACCAGTTCCAGGGCCTGGGGCATTGATCGAGGCTAGACCACTCACATGCACCACATGGCCGCTGGTCAAATAATTGGTTACTAGTCTATTATAAGTATAAGTCTATTATAAGTGACCTAAACCTGGGAAAGGTGCTCGACTGTGTGTTCGACTGCCAAAGCAGGACCTCAGACATCAATCTACTGATGGCTACACTGTTGAACACATGAACTTTCAGGTCACATAACAGAATTTTATTTGTAAACAGAAGGAAACCTTTGTAAAATACTTTACTTTTGGTGATATATTCAAAGGTTTGTGTTTTTACAAAACTAAACAATTTTTACACAGATATATAATGCTTATGCAGCCATATTAAGCACTCCTCAAAAAATAAAGGTAATCCCCAGATTATCAGTTCTTACTTAATAAACAGGATTTTTTTCCACAGGCCTATTACAGCAATAGATTATAGCTCCTGTGTTAAAGGCTGAAATTAAAAACGAAAAACAGAAAAACTAAACTTCAAAATCATTAGTAAAAATAAAGAATCCATCATCACTGCTGCAACTAGGGCTGAAACTAACGATTATTTTAAAAATCGATGAATCGGACGATTATTTTTTCGATTAATCGATGAATCGGACAAAAAATATTTTTTATATTAACCTCTTTATTCCAAAATAAACATTTTAGACAGAACAAACAAGCACATAAGTACAGGTTGCTCATTAACTGTACTGGTGCAATATGAAAAATAAATGTTTGTGTTAAAACTACGCAAACTTACATGAGAAATGTAGCTGTACATCCACAAAATATAGGGTACTTTGTTTCATAAAGCGCAAAAAAATACATTTTTGTTTTTAAAAGCCCCTAAGGGGTTCAAACAATAGGCCCCCCCATTTCAACAAATGAGTTTTTTTAGACTAGAAGAGGGCTGCCTTTTAAGACAGGAAAGTATAGCAGTTAAAGTTGCTACTTGAGAAAATACTGAACCATAGAGATAAAAATAGCCCTGTGATTCAAATTATAAATTGTATTTGGAATAAAAATGAGAGAACTAGGGGTGCTAAAAAACACATCCTCCAAAGACTCCAATTTACATGGGAATGTGGCAGATAATTAATTGACATATTACTGATCTTGCTGGATTTTATTCTGCTTTACTTCCATAAATTGCAGGATCTTCTTTACTTTATCTTCACCAGAAGATTTAAACTTTAAAAGCCTTGCCCTCATAATTTGCAAGTTAATTTATTTATAAAGTAATTGTAAACGCTGCTTAAGTTAATTCAAATGAAATTAAAAGTAAAATAAGTAGCCAACCTTATCACTGTCTGTAACCTACTAACACGGTAAGGAAAGCATCAGATGAGCTACCTGAGAAACTAAAGTAACGTTTCCCCACTTTAAAACCAAACAAACATGGTGGTTCCGTGCCATGTTAATTTCTTTTGAAAAAAGTTGCATGTTATCACTTTTTTCGCTTTACAAAGCGCAGGCTATTTTAATTATTGTGATCAATTTGCGCCGCACAATCCCGGTGCATGCGCGCTTCATTTGCAGTCTGGACGCTGAGGCTCTGACTGCAGAGCTGAGAGGGACTCCTGCGGGAGCGGGGGGAGGCGCCCCACGGCAGAGTAGGAATGATACATGCTTTCACGTAAGAGTCTCCAAAAGCTGCCAGTGACACCGAAAAAAGTCGCCAGATTTGTCGCTAGTCGCTTTTTTGAAAAATAGTCGCTGGAGGGGTCTGAAAAGTCGCTGAGTTGGCAACACTGCACCTGCAGAGCTGACTCGCTCTGTCATTTTTTTTTCTTCCTCTTTCAGTCAAGAGGCAGTGATGACGGCGCGGCGGATGACGCAATAATCGCGCGACACAACTAATCGATGATGAAATTCGTTGCCAACGCTTTTAAAAGTCGATTTTTATCGATTTTATCGATTCGTTGTTGCAGCCCTAGCTGCAACACAAGGTTTCCTTTTAAAATCAGCTTGAAATGCAGCTTATGTAGCACTATGATGCACAGGTGATCTTTCAAGAGGGTGCATTCCTCAGTCAGTGGGGGTTGGAGTAAATAAGCAGAAGGTGTGGTTATTAAGCAGCTGTTGAGATCAAACCCAGAGGCTTTTGCGGTTAGCCACTATCCTTTCCTCTATACTCTGTCTTAACTTCTCTTCCTTCCTACTTTATGTCCCTTTGTGACTCTTTTTATGTCTATTTTTGCGTTACATAACTGTGGCATTGTCCTGCTGTGTGAGGCGAGGCGCTCAGAGCAGCCGTTGTAGATCAGAGGGACTGACGGAGCAGGAAGAGATTTCTCTTTAAAAACAGAGATGATGAAGGAAGTGACATGACAGCAGTATTTGATAATATTGAGTTACCAATCAAAGGTTTTAGTCTTTCCTGCTTTTCCCCACAGCTCCACACCAGCAGTGTGAAGATGTCCTGCTTTGCATGTGAAAGCTCATCAGTGCAGCCGGGATTACAGGCTCGTTTTTTCCAGTCCTTTTCTGGAACTAAACAATATTGTTTTGAGTAGTGCCACGGACCAAAAAAGGAGGGGGCAACACAACGTCATAGGCTAAAAATAAAAAAACCCTTAAGATTATCTCACGAGGCAGCTTTGTGACCATCTGCAGCCAAGAGGGTGAGCTCAGTTCATGATCACATAGCTCATCGTTCAGCTACCAAACCACACACCTTTAGATCTGTCATAGATGTATCGCTTCAGAGAAATGCTAACCACAAACCCAAACCTGCCCGTTGTAAGGAACGTGTGTAAAGGTAAAGCTCAAGAGCAGGAAGAAGAGAAACTACTCTCCATGTTAAATGCAGATTTTTTTTTCTGTTCAATGTTGATGCAGCATGCATGGAAAGTTAAAACACTGATTTTTTTAGGCTTTTATTAGTGACTCTATGTATGATGTAACACAGATTTGGAGACATTAGAAACAAGAAGGAAGTCTCCCTTTCTAATGGCTAGTATGCAGTTGCCACCTCTCTCTTTATCTGTAACTGAAGCAAAAGAAAAATACTCTAAAAAGGTGTCGGTCATTTGATATCTTCAATTTCTTTAATTTCTCTGTTGTAGTCGTTTTTTAAATTACATGTTTTAATACAAAAATGTCACCCATCAAATGAATCATGGGTATATCACCTCCAATCATTTAAGTAGCAGCCATTATTACTGGAGTCTGACACAAAATCTCAGATCTGCAGCTCTTAGACCACAAATCCTTCTCTCACAGTAACTATGATAAGAAAAACAGGTAGATCCTCTTTATGTAAAGCCTTTAAATCCTGTTTTTATCCCTTACTGAGATTCCACCACAGATTCACACACGTTATCAGACAAAAACAAACGTGGAGACGGCCATGATTGCCTAATAAGGCTTGACACATCACACTAAGTGAGTGCTTGCAGGGCAATTACCCCTGCAGAAAACATAATACGATCATTTGCTAATGTTTTGTTTACCAAACTAAAAATTGGTGATCCCAAAAATTCTGTTTTGTTTTTTTTTTCCCTAAAGGACAATCATGAACAGAAAAAAGAACATTATTATGCTTAGATGATCCAAATAGGCAGACTTTTGTAACTAAATCCTACATGCATGATTCTACTTTAGGGAATAATGCTACTAGCAAAAAAAAAAATCAGTCTTCAAGGAAACTATATAAGACTCAGAGACACACATTCTCACAGCCTGCAGCCTTGTATCTCCTCAAATCAGACTACTTGTCTGTCTGAGCTGACCTATTTACAAAGAGAGCAGTCAAATCGGACAGTCTGCATTATGTAGGCCAGCCTTTAAATGAAGCTTCTTGTGCTAAGGGAGCGAATGCCAGAATGTGTCCAAGCAGTCTGTGTGCTTCCAGACCTAGGGTATGAATAATGACTAAAAATAAAGAGAAAACAAACAGATAAACCACAGGGAGTTGGTGGTTTTCCATTGGCTTTAAGAGCTCTTGCAATAATGCCTGTGTGCTCATCATCACGCTAAAGAAATACCACACTGAGCTACCAGACACTGGTATTTTCCATCATCCCGAAAAAAGTAATCACTGCAGCCAATTCAGAGCCATGAGCGAGGGTGTGGTGGGTGTGCATGTGTGAAAATAGGTGTGTCTGTAATAGTCCTGGGTAATTTATGACTGTTTTATACACAACAAATCAACAAAAACATGATTATTTGCCTATACACACACCGATAAATATATATGTAAATCTAAAGGCTTTAACATGCTGTCGCCTTGACCTCAACAGCTATAACAGCTCCACATCTAAGGGAAATCCTGCCTTCTGAGTAGGGCTGGGCGATGTGACCTCAAACCAATATCACGACAAATTAGGCATCTTAAAGGAATAGTACACCCAAAACATGATTAGCCTTCATTTTCTACTCACCCCCATGCTGAACAACACTCTGGAGTACTTTTTTGATATCTCAAATGCATCTGGAGATCTGGGAGGCTTCTTGCTGTCTGCTGACATTCAAATAATGGAGGTCTATGGTGCCCGAGGCAGAAAGGTCCATAAAAGTCCACAAAAACGTGTCAATATTCCTCCATACTGCTCGTCCAATGTATTCCAAGTGTCCTGAGTGGGTAGCATCCAGAATTTACTCGAAACGAAGCCATTTAGAATGTTTTTAGAGCATAAACAGTAGTGTATAGGATTTCCTGAAAGCGCGCGCCCGCACGTTCACAACGCTACGGAAACCGCGGCAGACCAAACCGGATGAAAGTGCGCATTCAGCTCGGCAAAGAACTCATGCTCTTCCTCAACACTGAAGTCCTCAGACATTTTTCTTTCGTTGTTTCTTTCTTTGCACAGGTAAACAGCACATTTCTTCTTCTATGCTTGCATTATCGGCAGAGCAGACGCTGAATGCGCACTTTCATCTGGTTGGTCTGCCGGTTTCCGTAGCGTCGTGAACGTGCGGGCGCGCGCTTTCAGGAAATCCTATACACTACTGTTTATGCTCTAAAAACATTCTAAATGACTTCGTTTCGAGTAAATTCTGGATGCTACCCACTCAGGACACTTGGAATACATTGGACGAGCAGTATGGAGGAATATTGTCACGTTTTTTGTGGACTTTTATGGACCTTTCTGTCTCGGGCACCATAGACCTCCATTATTTGAGGCCCCATCCACACGAAGACGAACCCTGGCCTAAAAGCACAAATTTTTCACCAAACCTGCCTCTCATCTACACGAAGCCGGCGTTTCGGGGGTCTGTAAACAATCTTTTTTTTATTCAGCCTTCAGAGTGGGAAGATTTCGAAACGCCGTTTTCGCGTTTCCATCTTTACGGTCTAACCGCATTTTTTTTTTTTTTACACGCATGCGTCATAGCGTCGCCTCTTAACACGCATGCGCGACCAGTATCACAACAACAATGGCGCCGTTGCTGCTAATGCTACTCACCCTGCTGTCGGGCTTACAACAGAATCTTATTCTTCTGGAATATCTCCAGGAAGAACAGAGCAATATCGACGACATAGTTCAGCACCTGAATTTGACTTAACCACGAAAATGGACCCGCAGGGCAACCATGTATAAATATTAGTGCGCATGCCCAACATTTCGTCGCTTATTTTTGCTTTGGCACCACAGCGCCACTTACAGGCCTGGCATACATTTTGCAGCGTTTTCATGCATTCGTGTGGACGCTCACATTTATTTTACGTCTCCGTCTTTACGGCAAACGTTTTGGAAAATATCAGCGTTTCGTGTTCGTTTTGACTTCGTGTGGACGGGGCCTGAATGTCAGCAGACAGCAAGAAGCCTCCCAGATCTCCAGATGCATTTGAGATATCAAAAAAGTACTCCAGAGTGTTGTTCAGCATGGGGGTGAGTAGAAAATGAAGGCTAATCATGTTTTGGGTGTACTATTCCTTTAACCTCGATAATGATAAATGCACGATAAATGCTCCAGCTCCTCTATCAGAAAAAAAAGACATGTGCAGGAAATGCAACTGATCTATTTATAATTTATTTAATGAATAAATCACATTACATATTACTTCCAATTAAATATTAAAGCATTGTGCCCATTCAAGTTTAAACATTCAACAAAGTCTCATTTAACAGGAGAAAAATGTTTCTTCTCTTGCACACATTTTTGCACTAAGGTAATGGAGCCTTTTGCACATCTTTAAACTCAACAGTGTGGTTGTTGGATGAGTTACTTTGGGTAGTCCTGACAGTTTTCACGCAAGCTTTGCATTTTGTGTTATTTATATCTATGGTGTAATTTTGGTGCCACCGAGCTAAGCATCCAGTGAGAACAATGTGCATCCTTTAAACTCGCACACCTTCACTCAAACCATGTCTGCCGCGCTCTCCACTTCTGTGCGCTCAGCTTCATCTCTGTTCTTGCTCAGCTCCACAGGATTAACTGACTTAAATTTGTTTACACCTGTGTTTGACGATTCTTTAATGGGCTCATTTGGCATTCTTCGTTTACGCTTCTGACTGGATCGGTGGAGTTACGCGATTCCTAACTTACTGCAGAGCTTTGGTTACGTCTTGATGCTTTATTCTGATTTATTTGTGAAATCTAATTTTTTTTTTTTTTTTTTGCGTTGCTGTACACATTTCCACATATATGCGACTTGTATGCAATCTCCTGTGTGAACTGCATTCATACGACCTAAGTGTCCCACATGCACAGTAGAGGATGCAATGACGTCACAAGCAGTAAACATGGATGGTAGTGCTGGAGAACATCTAGCGATCTTTCCCAACCTTAAAAACTCAATCTTTCCAAGATGGTTAAACATAAATACAACTCTCCTCTTATCGTCTAGCATTGTTGCTGTTTTTCTTGCTACTTCTGCATAGCAAGAAGCAGAAGAGTGACCACTTTCGGGTATTAATCACATTCAGGTCGGCCGTTCAGGCACAGGTCGCATTTGAAAAGATCTGATTCGTATCGGATTCAGGACCACATAGCCGAGTGGCCTGGTTCGCATTGGAAAAAAAAATCGGATCTGTGTTGTTCAGACTGTCATGAAAAGATCAGATCCAGGGGGCCAAAACAAAAAAAAAATATCGGATTTGGGACACTTCAGGCTGCAGTGTGAACATACCTTAAAGGGTAAGGGAATAATAGCCACCAGTGCACTCAGGGAAATGGTAGAATTATTTAACGAATTTACAGACATAAATTTGCACCAGTTATCGTCGTAAAGGGTAAAAACCCAGCCCTACTTCTGTGTGCAATAATATATTTTAGGGCTTCCAGGCATAATTGGCTGTATAGATTCCACTCACATTCCTATCACTGCTCCATCACCAAAAGAAATAGATTATGTTGCCAGGAAGTCTTTCCATAGCCAAAATGTGCATTTGGACCTAAATACAATCATATTTCAATAGTCTACACTTAGGGAAACTTATCTCAAAAGAATTAAATCATTCATCTCTGTGGGCTCCTTCCCCACAGGACTTTAATTTGCGTTTCCTGCTAAGTTCTATTTTATGTAAGAGGAGCCGTTTTCAGAAAAGTGACCAGTATTTCAGTTGTTTTAGCTCTGCTTATAAGCAATGAGACTCATTTTAGTTCGATTTAGTCAAATCGGTACCACTGATGTATGACAAACTAATATGAAAATTATGTTGGTTCCTACATTAGATTTGAATGCAAACTTAGTTTCTTTCAGCCAACATCTTGAGCTCAGTAGAGCACAGGAGAAAAAAAAAAACTGTGCCACAAATAGTTTGTAAAATAGAAAGTCAGCGGGTGCAGAGCAAACTTACCGAATCTTATGTGTATTAGTTGGCTATTGCTCTATCCAAAGGTAATATTGAAGTTATGAGCTAAAAGTTGGGCTGCTATAGCAGTAATCGGCTATTTATGCTGGTCCTCTACAATGACCTTTATAAATCCGTTAACTCGCTGTGCTTAACGCTCGGTTATCTCTTTCCGTCTTAACTAGGTGGAGCACATGTGTGAACGTGTGTTTGTATGTGAGCTGCCAACAGGAAATCCAAGACTGCAGCCCAGAAAGCGATTAAAGGTCAAAAGACTAAATAATCAAATGTAGATAACTGTAAGAAACTGATGTGTGCCTGCTGCATCAGAACATTGTTTGCAAAGAGGCCTGGACTGACCCTGCTGCAGATATCGTAAACAATAATATAGTCAGAGGAGAATGCAAAGCTGCTAGCTGTGTAAAAAAGGTCATGTAAAACTAGAAACAAAAAAAACTGACTGCTGCAGTTTTCTGGGCAGGAACCAAGTAACCGCAGATGAACTGAAACTTTAAAAAAAAAAAGCTTTGCTGCTGCTGACTGTAGGCCAGATCCACAGTCTTGTCTACACACATGCTAAAAAAAGAGATCTGTCTTCGCTCCTTGTGTGTGCTCCCAAAACAGGAAGTCTGTTTTCTAAATTCGCAGTCTCTTATTTCTCCATCTGTCTCTCTTACAGACTAAGGGCCCAGTTTTCATGAAGTGCTGTTGATGTGTAAGCAGAACGGCTCTGTGTACATATCCATGCAAATAGGCAACACGTAGCAACAGATGATGCAGTTCAACACTTAGCAGCAGAAAAACAAACAAGAGTGTGAGGAGTAGTGAGACATGGGCTGACCTCTGGTGTGGCTTTGGAGCGGAGTGGTGGTTTGTCCTCACAGCAGAAGAGCTGCAGCTTAAGGAAACAAAAGAAAAAGAGAAAATTACATTTAGAATGAGATTTAAAACAGCATTAGTAGTAAATATGTCAACTATCACATCGTTTCCTCTGTTTCAAACAAATTTACACCTCGATGTACAAAGCATCCTGGGGAGTCTTTTTCCTGCACATTTTGCTATATTAGCATTTTTTTTTCCCGTAACATAATCCTTTGATAGGGATGCACCAATCTAAACAACACCATGAAAAACCTAACATTGCTGACAGCGCTTCTCTGCTTCAGTTAAACACCCAGTATCCTTTGCTACTGTCACATAACAGAACAAACATGGCCGATCACCCTTTCCTTCTCAAACAAAAACAGCAACTTAACGGAAATAATATTTGTTAATATCAGCCAAGTTCTACTAATCGAGCTAAAAGCGATATGTTTAAAAATGACATTGGTTGAAACGGATGTTACTCTCGATATATCAAGCTTCCCCCAACCTTTTTCCCCTCTTAAAAATTCAAACGCGATTCTGCATCATGCAAAAGTAAAGAAAAGCTTTAGGGTTTTTTTTTTTTCCCCTCTAGTCAGATCTTCCCAGATTAGAAATTTCAGACAGATTCAAATCAGTTTATTGTCCCACAATGGGGAAATTCACTCTCTCCATTAAACCCATCCCCTTGTGTGGCTTCCAGGGAGCAGTGTGGGCTAAAGGGACCCAGAGTGGCAGTCTGTGAGGATCGAACCAGGTACTTGCAACCTTCTCAGACCACAAGCGCACTGCTCTAGCTACTAGGACATCACTTCCCCAAAGAGTGAAGCTATATCAGCTGCTTCTTTCCACAGTTGCCATGTTTACTCCATCCCTGCAGCTAATATAAACTGTCAGGCGGAAAACTAACTGTTTAGAATTCATTGACTTGATGCAATGTTTAATCTCTGGTTTAAACTCTGTGGTTCGTACATTAACTCTGAAATAGATTTCATATTAAAGTGTGAGGAACAATAATACAAAGATAAACTATGACCAAATGTTTCCACTGGTGGGAAATTAAAAGCAGAATTCCCTATACACATTTAGGATTGAATCTAAGTAACAAATAAAAAATACTTTGTAAATTTAAAGCACAAAGTTGAAGATATTTGAGACTGATATTGGATTTTTTAAAGTCGATATTGAAATCGATAATGGGGGCTTTAAAAAAACATATCTGATCTATTGGCAAATATCAGATATTTAAAAGAAAAACTGAACATGGACATACACATGATATGCAAAGTAACTATAGTCCAACTCAAATTATCATAATCACCAAAACACCCGCCAGCGGCCAAAATCATTTTTGCCTGCGAGTGGTCTAGTCTCGATCAATGCCCCAGGCCCTAGAACTGGCGGGCCAATCACATCGCAGAGATGTGTTTTGAATTTTAGGATGCAAAGTGGGCGGGGTTTTGATGGCATGATGACAAAGCTGCACGACGCTGGAGAAAGCACAACAAGGAAGATGACAACAACTATTGAACAGTCCTCATTTGACTCAGCTTTGGAATCCGTTTTTGAAGGATTAGATTGAGGCCAGACTAAATTACACATTTAATCTGGTGTATCAGGCTACCAAAATGTGATTCAAGACCAAGAAACAGAAATAGAAATATAGAGATAAAATAAACTACTTTAATTATTATTCCACAACGATCTAAAACTTTCAGAGTTAAAATGTTAATATGTTCGCCAAAACTAGCTTATATAAAAGTCGTCTGCTCTCCTTAATGCGACATAACAGCGTGTTTCCACGAGGACCTTTGTTGTCATGGGGAACTAAAGTGCAGTTTTGAAAAAAAATAATAATAATTACAGCTTACCATGGAGTAAACTGATTACTTTCTACCTCTTCATTCAACGCCATTATTACGATATCCTTGAAAAAAATAATGCATCATAAGCTGAAATATAAAACATGGTGCTTTAAGCTTCCCAAAATGTTCAAAGTTGTTGCATGTTCAGCGACATCTTTTGCAGCAGCTTTAAATCATAAAAAACTTGCTATCTTTTGTTCTAAAACATGAGATTTATCTGTACAAAAGTTGTTGCATCACATACCGTATGCTTTTAAAGTCACCAGTGTAGGACAAACCAATTTGGGGTTAGCCGGGTCGAGATTACTTTTATTTCATTTTATTTTTTTAATCAAAGGAAGCGTCTGACCACAGTAAATAGAACAAACTTTCTCAGATCTGTGTGGTTCCTTTTAACAACACAACCTAACAAAACCAGCTCCTTTGCTGAGCAGCTAAATCAATTCTCACTACTCAGAATGTTTTTCATGTCTTTAAATTGCCAGCTGTGCCCTGCAGGCCTTTGCCTTATTGCTGCAACATTAAATGATACAGAAGCCTTATGTGTGATGTAACTTTACTGCAGCTGATGATGTAACCTGCTCTGCAGGCAGACACATGCTGAACACAAATGATTATTTGAGAAGTCTTCATAGAAAGGGGGTGGGGAAGAAAGGATGCAGGACAGTGGCTGTGTTAAAATGCAGCACATGCACATAAAAATCGGATAATTCAATCAGGGGAACAATAAGGCACAATAATTCACTGACTGATCTGTGTGCACACTGACAAACTGCTGCACAGCTATGCTGATAGACAGGAACTACTGCAGGATACAGCTTCAGATGTTTCCAATGTAGACTCACCCATGTTACCTAAATTACTTCATTTGTCACAGAACGTGTTTGAAAACTGTCAAACCAGACAGCTGCAACAATGGATCGACCTGCAGCTGATTACATCCCCTGTTGTTTTTGTACCAGAAAAAAAAAAGACTTTCAGATCTAATCTGTGTCATCTTTAACTGAACGGTTCAGCCACTACTGGTACATTACAAAAAAACTTTTATTTAAGCAAACAGAACTGAAAAGAATGGGTATAACACAAATATAATGCTTATAACATAAGTCAGCACAAAAAGATTTGAGTAAACAGGTGTTAGGATCTGTTTTATTTATTAACGTGAAAGGTTCCCTTGAATAAATTTAAAACAAGTGCGAACGGACGGAGGCCACAAATATTCATCTGAAATGTCCCTATGTAAATCAGACACTTGTTTTTGCATTGTTGCAGTTATGCTCCTCCACTTCTAATAACAGTTTTCATGAAGTGCTGTTGAAGAAGCAATCCAAAGCACGCTAGTCCCATGAAGCAATACTTCTGTGCATGTCTAAACTAATTACTGCATGGATGAAGACAAAAAAAATGACATTCTTGGCCAGAATTCAAACTACTACCAACAGCAGATTATCCTGCAGCTGATCTTTTCTCCTGCAGTCATGGCTTGAATAGCTGTGATCGACTCCCATTCACTTTTTTATTGACAAACTGCAAACCTGCAACACTTTTATATGCAAAACAAACTAAATGACTACAGATTTTAAATATAAAACTGACTCTTCTAACCAAGCCTAAATTGAGCCTAAAAAAAGCTTTAGCTGAGCTCATCTGTGTTTCCACTACCACATAATTTATGGCTTTATTAAATATATAACGTCATTGTGGTCCTGAAGCACAAGCAGCAGTGCCCGACCGTCATTGTTAGAAATATTTGATTTATACTCCGTTTGTGTTTCATGGGTTGTGTTCTAATGAACTATTACGATGTATAATGTGTGATTCATCTTTTTATTAACTTTTGCTTAAGATTGTTCCAGATAAAGGTATTGCAACTGACGGGTTTTGAAGGAGGCCTGAACATCGTCTATCACATGCTGGGTTGTAAAAGAGACCTGAACAGCCTCTATCACATGTTTCTTCTAAACATGTGTTCTTGGAACAATTCAATTGTAAAACAACCACATGCTTTGTTTTAACATATGTGCTGAGGTTTAAAGTAAGATCCTTTTGTTTCCCTTTCCCTTTAGTTAAACCTCAGCTGGTGTAATTAGGGACATCCCATTTTCTTCAATAAATAGCAAGGAGAAAGCTGAAGACTGCAGAGCGGGGTGGAGATTGTAAACTCCGCAGTCTCCTTCCTATTGTCCTTGCAAGAAACTAAATTAATTGTCTCTGTGCCTTCTTTCTTTCCCTGTATGTATGTATGTTGTTTTAGGTGCTTAGAGCTGACAGTCATACTACCGCCGCTTTATCCCACTGTCACTATGCTGTTTTATCACACCAGAGAATATGTTCAACAAGTCAAGATAAGCCCTACTGCTCAGCGTTGTTTGTGCTGCTGTTCTGTTAAGACAAGTTAGTCTTGAGTTCTTCTTGGATCGTCAATCTGCTCTTCGCTGTCCGTTTTGTAGACATTTTTTGGTTTTTATGTTTTAGTTGGCTAGTAAAGTCTGGTAAAGCTGCTGACTTGAACTCTACAGAACATGATCTCTACCTCGTAAAGAAGCATTCAGAGGAGAAAGACTCACAGGTATAGATAACATTTGAGCTACCGGCTCTCATTGTTCACTTTAGATGGCGACACAAAGTCAAATCTTTCACAGACTTTATAGATTTTTGAAATACTTGGGAGCCTAGCAGACACAGGGGAACTGACTTTTTTTTATTATAATAACTCATATTAGCTTTGGCTAAATGCATTAAACAAATCTGTGCAACAGTATAATAAAGATTTTAC
The DNA here is from genome assembly GCF_016077235.1 of Cyprinodon tularosa. Lineage (NCBI taxonomy): Eukaryota > Metazoa > Chordata > Actinopteri > Cyprinodontiformes > Cyprinodontidae > Cyprinodon > Cyprinodon tularosa. The sequence continues at coordinate 378,085 of NW_024039160.1, forward strand.
ATTTCTCTATGCATTCACCTCCATTTCTTGTTAAGGCTTGTGGCAGTCCACTTCATACCACCCAACAGCTTCAATAATCAGCTCAAACCATTCAAACATCTAAACTGACTTCACTCTGCTCTCCCTACATGCATGCAGATATGCAACTAGTGTACCTGTGCAGAAGGAATTAGAATTTGTACAACTGGGAATTGTGGATAAAATCTGCAAGGACATCAAAAACATATTTACATATTGAGTTTAGGTTAGATCTGAATGAAGCACCTAATTTATTAAACTAAGCACGAAAATCCCTCTAAATCAGCAGTTTGTCATCAACAACCAAGACATAATAGGTCACTTAAACCCACTTCCCTTCCTGTTCTGATGCTCGGTTTTAGATAATAAATGCCTTAATCTGACTTGCAATTGCTTTTATCGCTGTGCCCGTGTTAAATTAAAAACAAAAGCATTAAATTTAATCTATATGGAAAGCACTAATTCTACTAAATAAAATATCCCCTAGAATAGTTTTTCCTTGTATTGGAAACAAAATTCATTTCTTTTTGTGATGGAAAAACTGGTTCTTTATTAGGGCTAGGTAAAAAAGCGATTTAATTGATTTTGGATCGATTCCTTTAGATTTTTGCAAAATCGATGTGTAGGGAATGAGAGCGATTAGTTTTATAGTGACACGTGACGTTCACATTCAAATGATCAGGCATGTGCAAATGCCGATTCAAGTAACACTCCGCTCAACAAGCTGTCCCAACTGAAGTCTGATGTCTGGAACCATTTTGGAGTTAAAACAGCTAAAGATAATGTGCTGGATATTTGACATTAAGGCGACTTCCCACTACATTGATAATGAGTGGCACCTCGCAGCTACAATCCACCAAGATGACTTCAAGCCAGACAGCTGCAAATATAGCCTATAAGTTGACTGACGACATTAACAAATGGGGGCTGACCAGCAAACACCCTGTAGTTGTTACAGATAACGCTGCAAATACGGTTTGTGCAGATAATGCAGCTCATGCATGTCTGCTGTGTCACGTCAGCTCTCCCATGTGAGGCTTCACTTTTTCACTTTTCACAAACAAGCTTGAACTTTTGAGACCGTTTTGTTCACATCTCAAGTTTAAACTGTCTGGTTTACAAGTTTGCACTTTGTGTTTAATATCGCAGGAAAAAAATAATTACATGAGTATTTTGAAACACATTGTAAAAGCAGATTGAATTCAAATTAATCAATTTATAACTGTATGAATCAAAACGGAATCGATTCAGCACTTTGGCAAAAATACCCAGCCCTAATCTTTAGGTCAAAAAATGATCTGACCTCTAGTCAAGGAGAAGACTGGTCTTTTATTTAACTTGGTTTGATTTACAAAGAACAACTAAAGTAGAGTTACAAAGAAATACTTATTATCAGTGAGGCATCCATCTCCTGTACCAGGCTGAAAATAAAAAAACGAGCAAAAGCAGAGATTAACCACACGGGAAATGTGTTAAAATTATCTTGGCTTAATCCTTTAAAGTTTGCTCACTGCAGCCAGTTTACAGCCGTTAAGCTTCTTTAAGGGACAGTCGGTTGATTTCAATACAGGAGGATGGTGAAGATAGTTAGCCCACTTTCACTTACCGGAACATTTTGATTAAAAAGTCAAGGAAAAAAGGTAAAAATCTAATTAAAAAGTTAAAAAGGTAAAAAGCTAATTGAAAAGTTAAAAAAGGTAAAAGGCTAATTGAAAAGTTCAAAAGTAAAGTTAAAAAGTTAATAACCCTAGTTAAAAAATATATTTAGGTTTATAAACTAAAAAACTCTAAGTGCCAGTATCAGCAGTAATGCCTCTAAGGTTATGTTGTACCAAAAAAAATGTGTTTCTTTGTGTTTTTCATGAATTTCTTATAGACGCACTTATTTTTTTATTTTTCTTAATATATTCGGGCAAGTAGGCGTTTCTTGTTATTACACTGACATTCAATTTTGCCATCAAAATGTTACAAAGGTAATAAGGTCTTATCCAGGATTCCAATAACACTATTACCTTGAAATGTGGATTTTTAAAGGATTTCACCGAGTGTCCTATAAAGGGTTAAAACAGTGTAACCTTCGTAGCTCTGTGTGAAGCAGCTAATTTTTTTTAGGCTAACCGTCGTGTATTGCGACGCAGAGACGTTTTCCAGCAGTTTATAAATGCAGAAAAAGCTCCTTCTTCTAAAAAACCGAGCTACAGTGCTAGCTAAACCACCGGTGGCGGCAGCCACAAAGCCCACACAGCTGTTCTTAATAGCATCTCCAAACGACCAGCAGCTCCGTCTTACCTCCTTAAAGCTTCGTTCCTCGTTCCCGAGCCAAACTCTGTGTTATCCGACGGTAAATTATTGCGCTCACAGGTAGCGTGCTTTGCCCGTTGTCTAGAGGAGATGCTGAGAGTCCTGCTCGATGATGTTTGAAACGCTAGCTTTCTCCTTTCAACCCGCACACTGTTAAAAACTCCACTTCAAAATATTACCGTAAAGCTTCGTGAGAGTGTGAAGTAACATTTGTATCAGCTTTAAATTAACCAACGGCTAAGAATGAGAAAGTCAAATATTCTATAGATTGATAGAAAGTGATATTAACAATGAAAATGAAATTTAAAAAAAAAAATGCTTGTTTTTCATCAAATAGTTGTAAGTAAAATTAAAAATAGGATAACAACAGGAGGGGAAAAACGTTACCGCCCTCTAGTGGCTGTTTAAACTCGCTACAGACTGTGCGCCTTTTAAAAACTTTTACGGTTTGACGCCAACGCATACGCAGAGTAGAAGGATAGTGTATGCGCGTATGCCATTTTGTGAGTGGCAAAGTTGGGTCTTATCACAAAAAAGAAAAACTAAAATATACATGTAATAATTCTGAAGGATCATTTAAATAGAAAATATAGTTTCTGTTTTAAGAAACAACAAGAAAAGCTTTTTTTTGTCAGACAAACCGATATTGCGTTTTCCCTCGTAATGGTTTTAATGAAAAACCATTAAGAAAAATGTACGATATCTGCAAACCAAAAAGGAACCACGGTAAGCCCAAAATTAATCAAAACTAGTCTTAACTTACCAGTGTTTTACGGGTCCACTGAAAAAAATTAAAAAAGTTAACTGATTTTTAATTTTTATTTCAGTTTGATATGGGAAAAAAGTCAGAATTCTGATATTGAGTTAGAATTCTGATACTGAAGTCAGAATTCTGTGATTAAAGTCAGAATTCTGAGATTAAAGTCAGAATTCTGCCTTTCCCCCCCCATAGCAAACTGAAATAAAATAATAATAATAAAAAAAAATCAGTTGACCTTTTTTATTTTGAATCTTCCGTATTCAAAACAAAAATTCTTAAACTAAATAGTTATTAATATAAATATCGTTATTAAGTTGTATGGTAAAAAAAATATTCATGAAATATGATTTATAAAAATTACCAAACCTCAACATTACACGTTTTTATTTATTAAAAAAACGTATTTATTCAACTATTTTGTTTATAAAAAAAAAAAAAAATCTTTTCCCGTTACAATCGAACCGACTTAATCATTTAATTTGGTAAAATATAAATGCGAATAAAACTGTTGCGTTTAGATACAGATACGGCCTGGTGCTCTCTGTTTTTGTGTTTAGCTTCTAGTCTTCTATATCTATGGCACGTACGACCGACGCATGATGCAAAAGAAAGAACCAATGGGTTTTTGAGAGGGGCGGGACAAACTCGAAAATAACGGAACCAATATTCCCGTATACGGGAAAAAAACCGTAATAATGTAAATGATAAGCTGTAATACTGTTGTGATAATCGATTTCTGATGTACAGGGAGACTAAAACATGCTTGACATGGAGCTGGGACTACACTAACGTAAGTTAGCCAATCGATAAGCATTAAGCTAAGCTAGCTGAGAGCCATTGTCTGCCTAAAATGAATGAAAAGCTTTAATTTTCTTTTAATTCGATTTCATTTTGAATCAAATCAGTTTTGTATGGTGTACCAATCGGGCTTTATATTACTGTAGCCTACTGCAAACCTTGATCCCCTGTCCTTTCAATCCCAGCACCAGTATTACTCTGATCATCAGTAACATAATGGTTTGCTGCGTGTTTACACTGGATGGATAAAGTAACAGCTGATTGTCTGCAGTGATGAGGCCGTCCGGACAGTGAGATGTCTCTGGCTCAGAGGGTTCTGCTGACCTGGGTTTTTACCCTGGTGTTTCTAATTATGCTGGTGCTGAAACTGGATGGGAAGGTATGACATTTTCTTACAATCTTCATTGATTTTTTTTCCTATTTTTTTATCAAAAATATTTCAGTTTTAAATATTTATATAGAGACCCTGAGACAATAATGTCCCCCTGCTTTACAGCTAAAGGTATTTTAGGCTATACGAAGACAGAAATGTGTTTTAAAGTTTTTAAATATTCTGAATTGTAGCTCAGATTCTTAGATTTAGGTCTAGACTTTGACTAGGACATTCTAACACAGTATATTTTGCTCTCCACACCTCTTTAATATCTGGCTTTATTTTTTTAGGGTTGTATAATTTCCCCTCTGCTTCTAAATGATTCATTACCTTAATAATAAACTCCTCTTCCTCTCCCCAGGTGCAATGGAACTGGTTCCTCATCTTCCTTCCAGTCTGGATCTTTGATGGCATCCTCATCCTCATGCTCGCCATCAAGATGGCGGGGCACTGCAAACCTGGGTACGACCCGCGCAACGGCTCGCCAGACCTGCGTCTGCGCACCTGGTACCTGACCGCCATGCTGCTCAAACTGGGCTTCTGCCTGACGCTGTGCGCCAAACTGGAGAAACTGGCCGATTTGAAGCTGACGTTTGTCTGCATCCCGCTGTGGACCATGCTGCTGGGCGCACTGGTTGAACTGGGGGTGAACATTTTTCCTGAAAGACGAGAGGCTTGAAACAATCTTATGTTGTAGTCCCAACACTTTCTATAGTAGCGGGGGTAAAACTGGCTCTAATTTCTTCATGGAAAAGCAACTGTTTGTTAAACTGTGAAACCAACACTGGAGAAAGTAAACTTTTATTTCGAATGTTCATTATTATTTAATATTTAAATAGTTTGTGAAAGGCTGCAGTTCAGGGTGCATGTATTGTTATAGATGATTTCCACATGCTGTGGATTCCTGCACACTTCTAATTTCATTCCTTAGCAAACCTCCTAGCATAATTCCGTCATTTAGAATCCATCTGATATTGTCCCTTTTCTACTCTCTATATATATATATATCATCTCATAGGCTGTTATTCCATCTTTGCATGCAGGGTTGGTCCAACTTGAAGACTTTCTACAAGCTGTTTTATTTGTGAACTGGGTTTCAGTCCTATTTAGATGTTCTTGTACAAATGTTTATGTTGTGCCAACATTTTTTTTTTTTGCACTTTACTCAAAAAAGAAAAACAAACACCAATAGAGTCTGTATGCATGTGATGTAATTAATAAATGGCTAATTTCTATTACTTGATAATTTGCTGTTGTGGCTTATTGATATTCCAGAGCAGGGGAGCACAGTGTTTGAAATGGCCTGAAGAGAGGAACCACCAGAGGAGAGGCTGCCCTTTAAAGGAAACTGTCCTGTCTGACATGCAGTTAAGCAGGCTGCATACAAACGTTTAAACAATATTACACAACACTTCTTAACATATTTATGACTTAACAGCAGGTTAATATCCTGAAATGGAACGGCGGTTTCAGTCTTCACACAAAAAAAATCCTTAGTAGCTTCATTTTTCTTTCCAAAAAAAAGTTAAAAACAAACCACGGGACTTTGTTTTCTAAGTTGGAAGATGTTGCTATAAAGCCTGGAGCTCAACACTACTCCAGACATTTTGAATAGAAAAGCGTCCTGGATGGGAAATTGGAAAACAAAGTCTAGTGGTTTGTTTTTAACTTTTTTTGGAATGACTATGACCTGGATGACTGAGAATCTCCACCAGCAAAGTTTCATCTTTCTAAACCAGATTTTCAGTTAGAAAGCTCTAAAGGTCGACTGAGATCATCTGGCGCAAAAGCAAATATGGACATAAAAAAAAAAAAAATCTGGTTTGAGGTGATGTGTCAACTTCCTGAATCAGAGATGCAGTCTGGAAGCGTATCGGTATAAATAGGACAGGTTAATAAAAAAACACTAAAGAACAGCATTACAAAGCATACATGCATCCTTTTATCAGCTGTCGTACTTCAATCTGAGTAATTTTATGCAAAACATTCATGGTTACTGAATGTAACGCAAGCGTTCCCTTTCTCTTCTTTTCAGAAATAAAGTATTCCTGACTCAGTGCTTCTGTATTTACGTGGATTTTTATTCCTAACTAAGCTACTGCTGCCATCAGCTCCTCATACTCCTCATGTTCTTGCCAAACTACCCTCAGTCCAGTATTTCTGTTTACCGGTAGTATCCCTAATGAAGCTACTGCTACTATTTACATTTCATACGTTTAGTTTTCCATAGAGCAGGGCTCTGCAACCTTTCAAATCCAAAGAGGCATTTTACCCCGAGCTTGGCTACGTAAAAAGTCGAATAGAGTCACAAAATATAAGACGTTTTATTAAAACACGACCCATTTATGTTAAATATCGGCCTCTGAAAATCTGTTGCCACCAGTCAACCAACAGTTTCTTTGTATTTTTAGCTTTTAAAATAAGGAAAAATTATCGATAAATAAGCATGGATTTCCTTCCTTAGGCCATTATTTGATGTAAATAATAAAAAAGTAATAAAACATCATTTTCCAGTTAAAAGAAAACAAACAGCGATAAAAACATGTCTGATTCTTTTAATAGCATTCTGTTGTTAAAATAAATTCAATTAAGATATTTTAAAAACCACTAAGGTTTCGTGGACTGGTATTTGTTATTATGGTATATTAGTTACCCCTATATATACACTTTTTGCCACTATTAAGAGCCATTGTTAAGTCTCCAAAAAGTCACATGTGGCTCAGGGGCCACAGGTTGCAGACCCCTGCCTAAGAGGGTTCCCCTTTCCTGTCCTCTGAAACAGTTCAAGCAGCAGATTTCTTACCATTTAGTGTTTTGTTCCACTGTCGCCTTGTGCTTGACGGTGGAGAGACTGCTGCAATCTTCAAATGCAATCATTGAACTTTGATTGGAAATATGTTTATTTTTGTGATAAATAAATCTGAAATTAATTAAATCAAGTTGGATTACATTTAGGTTTAATTGGATGTGAAAAAAAATTTAGTTTGTAAATAGTTTTCAGATGCAAACAGTTGAATTCATTCAATCATAACAGACAAAACATTCGCCGTGAAACAGTTTTCATACTTTGAACCTTTTATTAGCTAGGCTCATATTTAAAGTAGAAACCACACTACAAGTTGTTTTTTTTCCCACCTCTTTACAAAAAAACTCTTATGTACACTTCATTGCTGACAGTTGAAATAACAACTAGCATGAAAAAATAAACAAAACTCGATATAAATAAACTCTGTGAAAACAGTCCTGGCCCCTGAGGACTTGTGTTTTCAACCGAAGGGTTTGTTACAATTTCACATAAAATAAAAAAAATCCTGTAATGTCTGTAACGTCTAAACCCAAAGCACAAAAAGAGCTGCAGAGCGCCACACGACTGCCATCAAGTGCTTAATTATCACCTTTATCTCCCCAGAGCCACAGCGAGTAGAGTCCTTAAAACTGAGTCGTTTGAGGCAGGAATAAAAGCTAAGGCTTTCTTCTTCCAATTCAAGAAAACAGCGTAGCATTCTTCTGAGTCTTATTTAAAACATAGATAATTGGAGGCTTTTCAGCGGATTTGGAAACCAAATTAAGGCAGTGCTCTCGTAGTTTAGAGAGAACTTCAACTGCGACTCATAAAAGGACAAAACTCCCTGCGCTGATCGCCTGTGGAGCACTGAGGAGTTCACAGTTAAGGACAGGCACTGGGGAAATGTCTTGGGCTACATTAGCGAGTGGGCTGTACTCCAGTATAGACGGCCAACAGGAAAAAGACACTGGTGCTGTCATCTTTAAAAGGTCCACAGATGTGGGCCACATTCAGGTCACTTCAGTCCCTGGCTGATAAATAAAAGCTTTGCTGAACACTGCTGCAAAACGAGACCGGTAAACCTATTAATAATGCTGTGGAGACAACCTCTAAACAGTAGACCATCTGTTGTGAAAATGTAAAAACCAAATACTTTAGATTAGTCTCTGAAGAGCCTGAAGTCATCCAGAGATACAACACTTCATCAAAAATGTCAGTTTGAGAGCAGAAATAAATAAATATATGTATTTCATGACTAAGCATGGGTTAGCATGAGATCCTGACGGGTTAAACACAATCTTTCCTCTTTATTTGAAGCTTTATTTCCTACTGCTGTGAAAATACAATGTTTATAATTACAGATAAAACAGTTAATAAAAAAACAAAAACAAAAGAGAAGCATAAATGAAAATTAAAACTTGCCAATTTTTTAATTTCATTCTTCATTTTAACAGATTGTATTTTTCCCCCCTCATTGGGAATGTTTTCCATCCTGCAACCTCAGCTGACTAACTGGCAGTGTGCAGCAACAGGTGAGGGAGGGGCAGCACAGCTTTGTAACCCAAACCGTTTAATTCCTTGTTGTACTTTAACCGACCCATGCCTAGTTTTGAACTCCTGCATATTGCTCTTTGAATTACAATTTTCGGGTATCTGGATGGTTAAACGTCCAAAGCTGAAGTCTGTAAGTTTTTAAAAATCACTTTTTTGTCATATCGGCTAAAACTGTCCCTATCCCCAGACAGCAGTACATGTGATATGTAACCTGTGAAAAAAACTGCTTCAATTGGTACCGCCTACTGCCTGTATTTCAATCTGGAAAGAATAATTCGGGACGAGTCAAAACAACCAATCACAGCCAGAGGAGCGTCTGATGGAGTGTCAATCACAGCTCACACACGCTGAATCCCCCCCCCCTTCTGGTCGCATGCGGTAGCCGCGCAGATGCTGTGAGAGGGGTGGAGCTTGGAGGTGGGGCATGAGTGAAGCAGAGAGGGTGGGGGAGTGACGTGAAACCTGTTTTTGTTCAAATTTTCAGTCGAAGTCTGCTCTCTTCTCAATGTTACAGACTGCAGCTTTAAAGGAGCTTATCTGCAACATTTCAGTCATAACTTGGTTAAGAATTCACTTTTTCTGCGTAAAAAAACAAAACAACGTAACAGTAAAACCAATGAAGCGAGATGGAGGTGTTTTCCTGAGACAGTCTTGGCTGATGTTGAGCTAACTCCTCAACTAAAACTCACCTAAACAGCCAAAGACATCGAAAAGTGATATTAGAGCAACAGGTAGAAAATGACCTCGAGACTTCAAATGGTCTTTCCTTTTAGCCAATGAAACACCTGAAAAGTTTAGAAAAGTCTTTTCGACATTCTTCATGTGTTCCACCGTCTGTTTAAAATGTCAGTAAAAACACAGATAGAGAATTCTGTTTATTTCAGCGGATTATTGCAGAGCCTTATTGCTCTAAATACAAAACGGTGAGAGAAGTGCAGCCACCACCAACTGGCACTGATAAATAGAGAAAATGCTTTTTTTATCAGTGCACAACTGAAATAAATAAACCCCCAAAGTAGAAGCATAAGCTGCAATTCTTATAAAAAAAAATCTAAAAGGCTTATTGAAATAAAACGTGTTTCTCCTCCTATCTGATGGCCACCAGGGACCTAAACTGAACCAGTTGGGGTTAAAACAGATGCACCCTTCGCTTCCTGCAAGTAAAATGAAATGTAGAAGAGTTTTTAACTCGAGTCTCAGGAAAATCTGATGCTCTTTAGTGCGGGGTCTGGGATCATACAATGCCTTGAATGAGAATTCATACCCACTGAGCTTTTGCTGTTATATTTATTTAAGTTAAAAAACACAAATCTCAAAGTATTTAACTGGACTAGAGCTTGTAACAAACCAACACAAATAAAGCAAGTTTTTAGTGCAAAGGAAAGTGTGAAATGCATTCAACCGAATCAAGGAGTTTTGGTCTTATGAGAGATAAATGGAACCTTTTAGGAAACAAAACGACAGGAAAGATTTTGCACACCACTCTGAAACAAAGTGGAGGTAGCAGCTTAAAAGGGGCTAAATAATAAAAGCTGCACTTTTTTATTTTTTTATATCTTTATCTTTAAAATCTTTAACACATTTTCCTTTGCACTACTTCATGTTGAACTGTCCAGTAAAACCTCAATAAAATATATTCAAGATGATTACTTGTAGTGTGACAAAATGAAAAGTTCAGGGTATAAATGCTTCAGAAAGGCACAGTATTTTAGTCCCAGGCTCCTTAATAACACACTTTACTTCCTCCTCTGTTCTTTTTTACAGTTTTACAACAGCACAACCAAAACAAAACCTCTTACATTTACAGTTATTTAAATTTAGCATCACTATGTACAAATACCACTATAAAATCTGTTTCTGCTCATCATCATGCCTTGGAGGAGGAGGGAAGATAGAAGGGGAGTGCTGAGGAAAGGGGGGAGGAGGTGGGAAAGGGGGAGGAGGCGGAGGCGGTGTGGAGGATGGGGGAGGAGGGGGTTGAGGGGGAGTGAAAGACTGCGACAAATGGAGCTGAGGCTGCATCGGTCCTGGGGTTTGGTACTGTGGCTGTAGTGGGTAAGAACCGGGCGGCTGTGGGAGGAAGGACTGATGGGGGAGGAAGGGGTGAGAGGGGTAGCCGGAGTGCTGGGGGGGGAAGAAGGTTTTGGCAAACTGGTGATGGTAGGAGAAATGAGGCGGGACAGACTGGGAGCTGGTGAGGGGCTGAGAGGAAGAGGAGGAGGGGGACATGAGGGGAGGCTGGAAGTAGGAGTGAGACTGTGAGGAGAGGCTGGACTGGGGGGGCGGGTAAGGGTGGTTCAGGTGAACCGAATGTGGCGGTCCCGCCTGACTGAGGAAAGAGTTCAGAGAGCGCTGCTCATGGGGATGGCTGGAGATGGGGTTTTGTGGGAGGATGGGAGGCTGATGAGGAAGATGGGAGTGGGGCAGGAGGGGGGAAAAAGGAGGAGGAAGCATCTGAGGGAGGTGTGGGGATGGGTATTGCTGCATGTAGACCCCTGGCCGTGAGGCGTCTGGCGCCAGATGTTTATGCAAATCACTGAATGTCCTGGAGTCAGAGTCGGTGCTGTGAGTCCTCGTCTCTGACTCGGAGGGCGTTTGTGTCCGTGTTTCCGTTGCCGGGTGAGTCCATCGGTCTGCGGCAGGTCGGCCCTGCGACATCCTTACGTCTGACTGCGCCTGCGTCCGGGCGATCAAATCCTTATTGTCCGACTGGGAAGAGGCAGGTAGCTGGCAGGAAGACGAACCGTTGGAAGGTGGAAGAGCTTTTAAAAGACTTTCTGCCGCAGACTTGGGACTCGTCAGGGAGGAAGAGGAAGTAGACGGAGAAGAGGTGGGCAAAACAGAGGAAGGAGAAGAGGTAGAAGACAAAGTGTGAGAAGAAGTGAAGGCAGCTCCAGCTGAAGGAGAGGATGACACACAGGTGGAAGACTTGGAGTACGGTGGAGAACATGAGGATTTCTGAGCCAACGGGGGGACATTTGTACCGGAAGACCCCGTCCTGCTGTCTGAGTGAAGGTGAGGCAGAGGTTTAGCTGAGCCTTTGGATTTCATGTCCTTATGAGAAGAAGGAGAAGCAGGAGGAGGAAGAGGCGATGATGATTCCTTCTTACAAGGAGAAGCTGGAGCCTCTGCCTTCCCCTTTGAAGGAGAAGAATCCCATCTGGGTTTTTCATCCGCTTTCCTTCCGGTTTCCAACTCTTCATCTTTGCTGACATCTGAGAGAGAGGGCTGAGCGGACAGAGGACGATCATCTTGTTCTTCCTTTACTTCAGTGAGCAACGTCCTTTTATCTGCCACATCCACCTCCTCCTTCACTTCATTCTCTCTCTTCTCTCCATCCTGCTCCTTGGTCACGGCCACGTTTTCCTCTTCTTTCAGCTCGCTCCGCTGCTCCTCCTCTTCCTCTTTTTGGTGATACTGCTGCAGGCGGACGTGCCATGCCAAGCTGCAGACGGCAGACACTGTCTTGAACTGGTGGACCACATTGCGGGGGATGAAGTAGATGTCGTCGTGGCAAAGGCGGATGCGGGCATAGCGGATGCCTTCCCGCCGGAGCTGGTTTAGTTTGGCATCATCCACCCACTGCACGCACTATGATAATCAGACACAGGATGTGAGCAACAGGCTAATGAATGTTCTATCAGACAAAACAACTTAATAAAGGGACGTTTCACATTATTAACGCCAAAAAGTAATGAAGCAAACCTGATATTTTGAACAAATATTTTGTTTCTCACTTTTCAAGGCACAACGTAACACCTTATGAGATATTAAGAGCCTACTTAATGTTGTAATAAAAGTTCTATTAAAATCTTGATGCTACAGATCAGGCAGTAGTCAGGTGTTATGTTTATTTACACATACAGCCTTTAACAAGGAAATTCTTGGTGAATAACAACCATTATAAGTTAATTAATATTATCTATATTTGATGATAAAATGAGTGTGGCGATCTGAAATATTTAAAAGGAAGAAGTATTTATAAAATATGAAAAACCAGGCATACATTGCAGAAATATCGAGGTTATTTTCTGCTTTCACAGATTTTTATTTCTTACAACACATCTGAAAAAAAAAACTCTTACCTCAAAAGCATAAAACAAATTAACTTTCCAAACCTTCAGCCTTTATTAGCACTGATCAACATTACTGTCTCCTTATTAAACTAGAAAAAAGAGCATCTTATCCACCAGGGGGCAGCATTGACTGACGTGGATACATCAACGCAGCGGGCTAAATTCTCTACCATATTGGGGAAATCGCTTCGACATGTGTGCTTATTTGCTTGTGGTTGTGTGTAAATGATCACCTGAGACAGCGGAGGTTCGTACAAGTCCAACTGCAGCCTCTGGACGACGCAAGGGAAATCACCAGCGTGGAAACACACCACATCTTTGGTTACACGAGGAGGCTCCGAGCTGAAATTGAAGCAGGGAGGAGGAAAACAGAGCGATGACGCGCCATCCGTCATGGAAGAAGTTGTGTAAACAATAAGTGCGTGTCACCTCCAGACAATATCTCCTACCTTTCCACAGCACAGACGGCCTTTAGCACCCCTACAGCTGCTGTGGTCTGACGCTCAAAGCCCTGACCGATGTGATCAGCGTGGGCTCTGGTCCGATCTTCAAACAGCACCTCTCTGGGCTCGCTGGTTCTCGGCATCGATTGGAGCAGATTCTTTACCTCGTTAGTGGAGCTAAAGGAAAAAAACAACAACAGTTTTAGGTCTGCTTCTTTCCTGCTTGGTAAATAAATGCAGCTATGACTAAAAGGTGAGGGGGAAGATTGTGCTTATCTGAGAGAAGATTTTCAGGACTCATTATGATCCAACATTTAAGCATAAGGGTTTGAAGTAAAAGACCCTTTAGTCATTCAGTAAAAAATATCTCACACAAAATAATTACAGATAGTTTCCCCCCGATGTTTCCATCTATGGTTTACAGTGAAAATAAGGTTACACAGTCATAACATTTTAATGTAATGAGGAACAAAATGTTTTAATTCATTAGCTAAAAGCATTAATTATAAAAAGGTGACAGACATATGAACTTAAAAGTATGTAATTCTGTATTACTTGATGCTATATTGGTTATTTATAAAACACCAACATATAGGGCAGGGCTCGATGTTAACCATCGCCCGATCTCCCGGGGCAAGTAGTTTTTATTTTTGGGAGAGTACAAATTTCATTGCATTTGCCCGCCGACCAAGTGCGATGATCGCAAAACATTGGAGAGGTAAATTTAAATGTTAAAGAGCTAAACATGTTAAATTGGTGACCTGTTATGTTACTATTATTGTCTTGTTGCGGCATTTATTTTGTCAGGGAAAACTAATCCAGAGTCAGTTAAAAGTCAGGGAATTCTGAAATTATGTAAGACTGGAAACCCTGTATAAAATAACTATGTATAATGATTCTCTAGAAAAGTTGCATTATATTAATATTATTATCTTGTATAAACATACCGTGGCTCTAAAATAAAAGTTATTCATTTGTGACATTGACTTCTGTCTTGTGATTTATCTTAAGTTGTTAACCTGTTTTTTTTTTTTGATTTTTAACATTACAATTTATATTTTTCCAAGCACACAACAGTTTAAAGCAAAGTTTAGTTTGAAAAGATGTGCAGGAAGGATTGAAAAGCATGTTAACACGGTAATGTAGGCTTGAGTTCATTATCTGACGCATGCATATACACACCAGGAACCTGGAAACTTAAAAAATACTGAATTCCAAAAAACATTTAAAAAACAAACATGTTTCATTTATATATACACAAAAATGAATATTAGGAACTATATTTATCAAACATTATACTGGGCAAGTAAAAATTGTTTCTGGGCAAATGAAATGTGAAAGTCGCTTGCCCGAAGGGCAAGTGGTAAAAATCCTGAACGTCAACCCCTGTAGGGTTTGATCTGGATTATTTTAAATTAGGTCCAAATAAAATTCCTTTAAGAGTGGAAGCACTACATCAGATCTAGTTTATTTTTAGATTAACCTGAAGGTAAACAATAAGGGATTATTGGTAGAAAAACAAAACCGTTTGGTCTTCCAGGGAAGCCAAAAGGAATCATTTAATCAGAGGCCTTCAATTTTTCCCTCAGATTTTGAATTTCTTTAAATCTAACAATAGAATAAGAACAGGGAACCAGTACACTCATACAGAAGTGGCTCTATATATTAGCTTAAACATAGGAAATGAAGACTATGTGTTTTATGTTTACTCTGGATTTTGTAGCATAACAGGAGTAAAAGCATAAAAATGAGCCGCACCGCTGAACAATAGAAGTACTGCAGTCAGCTCACTGCTAGATCAGTGACTCACACCGGAGCTGCATTCAGGTTCAAACGGGAGGCTGAACACACATGCAGGAAATATTAGGGAATCCTCCAAGACACAGTGCACATATAAACACGGTCAGAGGAACAGCTAGACTCTCCATGCTGTGCTCATTCATTCAGAGATAAGAAGAAAGAAGCATGAGCCGCTGGAGAAGGAGGGGGGGACAATATTGCTGAGCGGAGGGATGGATGAAGTCGAACACACGCATATCTGAGTCTGTGTGCGCGCTCCGGCTGACAGTAATAAATGTAAAACCAAAAAAGCTGATAAGTGCAACAGTAGGAGAGACTGTAGTGAAGGAAAAAAAATCCATCTCAAGCGTAACGTTTAAAATAGATCCTAAAGCATTCTCTATATGTGAGGTCTTGTTTTTTTTGCTTCCATGCATGGGAGTGTGTATCCTGTCAGGACAGATTTATGTATATTTATGGGCAGATAAAGTAGGGATGAGGAAAGGAGAGGAGTATGTGAGGTACGACTAGGAGAACTGAAACAGTAAGAAAGATGGGAGGAGGGAGAGTAAAGTACCACAAGATAAGGGGGGTAGAAAATACAGTAAAGATATTTCTGTTTAATCTCTAAGCAGAAATCCATTTAAGGCTTTTATGCACAGCCTTCATTTTTAAATTGAATGTAGCAGTAAAGCAAAGAAAAACACTTCAACAACAAATCTATCCTAATTTATTTTTATTTATTTTTTTATAGAAAATAAGCTAAAAATATAATATAAACCTATAAATATACAGTGTAGAAAAAAGATTATTATTCAGCCTGCAGCATAGTTCTTTTCTGGCCTAAAAAGAGGGGTTCCGTTTAAAAAAAAAAAAAATCAGATTAGCAAAAACTAGAAGTAAATTGTTTTAATTTTCCTTAGATACATTAAACTGTTGCCAGTTTCTATTGTTATGATGTCATTTCTATTGATTAGCAGAATATTGTTAAAAAGAAAAGATCCAGGAGTGATAAATTGGTAAATAACTAAGCATCGTCTTTAGCCTCCAGCAGCCATGTTTAGTAAATGCCAAGAATATGAACTTTTAGCTAGACACATGCAAACTACAGATTGTCTGAACTGTGCTTAGAAGTAATTGTCTATTTTATTAGGCTACATAATTACATATTATGCAATGATGCGATTATATATTATATTTTGCAGCTGGCATCCTGGTATCCATAGGAGACGGGTTAATTTGTTATTTCGCCAAAAGAAAGAAGAATCAGAGATCAAGCGACAGTTGAAATAACATCTGGAACAGAAAATGGATATAAAGTTCAGCAAAGCTCCTCTAACGGTAACACTTGCATTGATTTCACACCATGGCAGCTCCTCGGCTTTGTGGTTAAATAAAATGTGTTTGGGTCAGTCTTAATTTACTAAATTAGAGTTTTGTGGTTTTATTTATGTTATATGCGTTTTGAGGATGAAGATTGTGGTGGATGGATGACAGATGTGGTCTGGAGATGTACATTACATCTGTGTGCGTGTATCAAAGGAGATTTAGCAGAACTTTCTCATGTTGGTTAATGTTGAATTAATATTAAGCATTTACATCATTTGTTGCACCCCTGGCCTCCATCAGTAATTTTCATCGACTGTTTTCGGATCAAATGATTTTTCTTTTCATATTTTATTTTAACATTTCTAACGGTAAAACCACGTTGTTTAAAACTATTTATTTCCCACTTCTTGGCTTTATACTGGCCCTTTAACAGGAGATCCTCGCTCTGCGAACCTTTAAAGTTGAATTTATTCGTCTTTAAAGCCATTTCAATGAATTAACACTTGCATGTTCCCATAGTGGTATGGGAATTCTTACTCTTGTATGGAATGATGGTGATTATCAAGATTTATATTTCTCTGGAACAGGCGCTCACGTTTATGTGGACCATTTTCTAAAGTTAAGACATTTGCTGAATCTGATGTTGCGTTCGTAAAAGTCCAAGTTAGGAGAAAAAGTATGAGAAATTTATGACAAGAATACGAAAATACTGTTTAAGGCCTATTATTTTCGACAAACCTCGACATAAACAAGTTTACCAATTGTTTTTTGGACTTTGATTGCTAATTTAAACAGCCAACACTAGCCTCTAAAGCACAATGTTCCACAAACGTATTATTGCAATATGCAACAATCATGTAACAAATATATTTTTATGCTAGGCATTCAGGCTAATTCAAGCATGTTTTTCTAGCCACAGTTTAAAGATATTGCTATTGGAAAAAAAACATTTGGTTTCTAATTATGCAAAATAATTACACACCTCACGCAAATCTCCTTCCCAAACAGCTGAGCTATTTTTGGTGTATTTTCATTCAGTGATCACTATAATCAGAGATTTTCCAGACAGTCTCAGCTCAGTTAAAAATGGGGAGAAAAAAAAAATCTTGACCTTTTCACTAAAACCACCAAAAAACAGCAAAAGGGCACACAGTCACGTCCTTCAAAACAACATCCACAGAAGCTGCAGCCATGGACCAACTCCAAACATGATCACATTCTCATCTTTCTCTGTGCGTACTGCTTGCTTTTCCAATCTAGTTTTTTTCCCCTTCGCCTCCACAAACAAAAGATCCTCCAGAGCTTTGACATTTTCAATATATGAGCTTATTTTTCCATGCTATCTAGCTTCCTGAAAACACCTGCATAATAACTCTGCTATAATCAACTTAAAAGCGGTAAGAGGAGGTCAAGAGGATGAGGCTGAGGAAAGATGAGAAAGGAAACAGAGAGATAGCGTCGATGTTTATAAGTCAGAGGAGGACAAGGACAGGAAGGAGAAGGAGATGGGTAGAGCAGATGAAATAAATAGAAAGAGTAAATGGCAGCTCTTGAATTTAATAAGGTTTTACATTGAAATAGAAAATGAATCATATAAAGACATAACTGGATAAAAAAGCCTTAGAACAATTAGCTGTATGTCCACATTCATTTCAAAAAGTAACAAAAATGTACTTAAATAGAAGAGCTTAAATGGATTGGGATCAATAGGAATGACCGGTGTGCAACGTCCCTGGTTTGGCTTTCAGCCACGAGAACCAAACTGATGCAACGCTGATCTCATCCGAGCGGTGAGCCACACACCGCTAACACCACACACACAAACCCGTGCTGGTTTTTTACTCGTCTCACTCACAGGAGTCGTGCACTCGACTGTTTTAGGCCCCGCTGATATACGAGCAACAATGATAGCGTGACACAGGCAAACCGAGAGGGTAATTGCCTCATCCAGTCCAACTCGACAACAACAAAGCTTCAAGCCGTTACCACGACAGCTGGTTGAAATTGGTAAGAGTTTGATTTAAATGTGTTATTCTTACTATAAGTAGATAGAAGCACCAACTGAAAACACAAAGGAGGGCTGGCTTAACAAGGCACAAACAAAACAAGAAGACTTTACGGAAAGACTCACCGCTTTCTTTTAAAAGGAGACTTTGGTATATCTGCCACAGGTATCATCTGTTCTCCTGGTCTGACCCACATTATGGGACCATCGTCGCTCTTTGTTGGACTCATGCCTCTGAGGCTGGAAAGCGTTCCCCATGGAAGAGTCCGCTGGATTCAGACAAGCAGAGGAAAAGGAGTGAGGAATAGCTTCATATCAAAGCAACATGCAGAAACATTTATCAGCTGTTCATAAGATTATTTCCTGCTCCCAAGAATTTGTGACAAACTCCTTCAAGATGCAAGAAATTCAGAGCATAATAAAAAGCCCCAGTAGATTTCCAATCTGCTCTATGCAAGAAAACAAGACAGCTGAGGCATAATCTTCCCAGCAGGTTTTAGGAATACATAGAGAAACTCTAGTTTCAACATTTTTGTCACATTACAAGCCCAAAATGTCTCCATCAGGCTTTTAGCTAGCAGTGTGCTACGGATGCACCTTTTACTAAAAATATTATAAGTTGTACGCCCCTGTTTTTGCGATGTACGGCTCTGGTACACCTTAATTTTCTCCCGGATTATGGTGGAATATCAGATGTCCCTACAGAGAACTTAAGCTTGAAACTGAAAAGTTTACGAAAACTCATTAAATGCCTGATAACTATAGGATTATTCTGGAGGGTTTTTTGGGACAATATTGTCCGTGGAATGGGGGAAAAAACAACATCTAACATAAATGACAACTCGGGAGGGGCGCGATCTGTACTAAATCCGCAGCAAATCTCAAACAGATGCTGCAGTTTTTTCATAGTTCTTCCAGTATAATTGGAGTATTTATTTCCAAAAGATCGATAAATGGATGTTGTTTGTGGATAATGGCGTACTTCTTTTACCCTTTGGACACTACAACTGGTATAACTGCCCTTCAGCGCATCATACCTGCTTGTGTAACACATCAGCTAACATTTAAAAAATGTACTAAGATACATGAAAATGTGACAACCAAGTTCAGGTTAGTTTCAGTGACAGATATATTCTTAACAGAGTGGATACACAGAAATAAAAGCAGTCCTGGCACTTCGTCCTCTGTTGGTCTGCAGATTGTGTTGTAGCATTTCTAGACTGTTTTTCAGTTTGTTCAACTTGTTGTATATGTAATGTAGTAAGGAATGTTGGCCTTGTCGGTTAGAGCAGTGCGCCTGTGCTCTGAGGAGGTTCGATCCTGAGCAAGACCCTTAACTCCACACTGCTTCTCGGCACCACACAATGGCAGCCTACCGCTTCCCAAGGGGATGGGTCAAATGCAGAGATTGAATTTCCCCATTGAGGGAAATAAAGGGATTTATATTTAACAATCAAGTTTTGCCTTTAGCAGTAAGTTTAGGTTACACTCTGATTGTTTGAATTAACCTATGAAATATAATATTGTACCTAAAAATTATCTCATGTCCTCCTTACGACATTTCCAACTCTAGTCAAGCAGAGATACTTCCCATAATTAGGACAAAAATAGTGTTGTAGCAAAGTCAAAAAGTTAGCTGCATTCCACCTAAAAATGCAGGAAATAGAGTTTCAGAGAGATGAAATTTCAAAATTGTCCAGGGGAGGACAACCCCGGTCCCCGTACGCTGCGCAAAGCCTAAAGATGTGATACAGAGGTGAACACTGTATGAATATTCCAACTAAAAGCCTGCTCTACATATTTAAGCTTTTTGATGGATGGGAAGAAAAAAACAGAGTGACCTTTTGAAGAAGGAAAAGTCTTTTCATATAGATCTCAATGCAAGGTAATTCAGGAATAACCGCAATTAGAAACATCCCCAAACATACAGCCGTAGAGATGCAGCCTGATCAGGAGGATATATTTGTGGAAAAGATACATTTAATTAATTCACAAGTATGCTTTGTTTTGACTATGCAAATCCCAATGAACAAAGAAATTAGTGATTTCAATGGGAGGAAAAAAACAACTAAAAAAGTACTGTATTATCAAGTTCCATTACTCTATGGCAGAGGTCTTCAACATTTTCCAGGCCAAGGACCCAAACTGATGGCGAGACGGAGCGGGGACCCCCTAATGATATATATTGTATGAAATTGTGTTATATCCAACTGGTCCTATAGTCACTCTATTACAGATTGAGTCATGTAACAAAAGTAATTTCTCCCTGGGATTATTAAAGTATTTCTGATTGGGACAGGTGTTGTGAATGAAACGGTGCCCAACTTGAAAGAGCTCCTGTGTGTCGCTGAATGTGTGCATTGATGACTGAAAGACATCTTCTGCCTCCATTTATCTGTTTACTACAGTGTGTTGAATTCATGTTAACGTGTATTTAAAGACATTTCAATTAGTAGAAAAAAATGCAGGGTGGAATATAAAAAAAAAAAGTCTAATCAACCAAAATTTTCGCGACCTCCATGCAGTACCTCCGTGGACCCCTACGGGTCACGGACCCCTGTTGAAGACCTCCGCTCTGAGGAGACATTAAGAGCAAGCTAGGAGCTGTATCAAGAATAACCGCCTGATAAATCTAACGCCCTAGTATATTAATGGGGGTAGCATCTTGAATTATTCTTCATCTTTTGAGTATATCTACAAAAAATTCAAATAAAACACTGATCTAATGACAGGTTTTAATCTCTCACTGCCTAATCACATCTAAACACACATCTTTACAAGGTTTAAGTCCTCTGATGTGGTGGAATCATCCAGGATAAAAATTACCAAAGTATTTAGAGCTGATCTGAATCCCTCCGTCTCATTTTTAACCCCGATCCATATATCTAATGAGCTGCCGTTTGGGATGTCTGCCATGCATCTGCAGCAGCAGCAGACTCACCTTTAGGAAGGGGGACTCCTCCAGCATGCTGAGGAACTCTGGGAAATAATCCCCGACCTCTTCGTCCACGGCTCCTACCAGGCTAATCTGTCTCATCGCTCCAGCTCTATATGTGCCATTGCTGTAAGTTCTCTTCACCTGCAGAAAAGTGAGAAAGAGAAAACACTTTTTAAATCTTCCCTAAAAAAGTCCAAAGAAAGATAAAGCTAATTATTACAGTCCATTTTAGGGTTGGATAGAGCCCCCCCCCCTTTTTTATGCATAAAAAAAATCTGATCTCCTACATCTAACACAATATTTTTAGAGCCAAAAGGAGGAAATCAAAGAGCCCAAACCATGAATGATGTTTCCTGGTTATTCCTGTGAGGTTCAACAAAGAAATAAAAAATCATAAAAAAAAAAAACAGGAGGCACTAAATTCTGAACAGGGGAGAAACAAATCCTCATAGAAGCTGGAAATCATTACTTGGTGTCAAAATAGACTGTATGCGTGAGTGTCGGCGGATTTACTTTTCCGTTTCTGCTCTGCTTATGTGACTCAGACGGTTCGCTGCTTTTCACTTGGCTGACGGTGCAGCTACCCGTCTCTCACAGCCCTGGCCCTCAACAGTCCCTCTGTGTGTGCATGCCTGTGCAGTACGTGCAGCATGTGGTCTGCACGCTGTACTCTTGGCTGATTTGGGATGCGAATGTGTGTGTGTGTGTGTGTGTGTCCCAGCAAGCCAAATCCTTGGCTGCGCGCCTCTAGTGAGTCACCACTTGACAACAAGGCAGAGCTGAAGGTGGAGAGACGGCGCATAGGGAGAGGAGTCAGGATACCAACGAAAGGAAGAAAACAGGTGGAAGGAAGAGAGGAGGGGAGTGATGAGAGCTAGAACTAGGCTTGTAAAAATAATCAAACCCCTATTGCCGCTTTACGACAATAGGGAATTTGATTTTTCCTTTTTCTTTAATAAAAAAGGAGAAAAGGGTTCATAGTAAGTCTGATGGAGCTTAAAGCTCCACTGTTCAAGCAGGAGAATATGTCTTTCTGATGACTAGTTAGTTATACACAAGTTGGACAAATAAGACCCAAGCTGTGTGATGGAAAACTACCAATACAAAATACCTGGAGCACACCTTCTCAATAGCAAAACATAACGGCCATTTTTCTCTTTAAAACAGCAAGGAATAGGGAAGCTGGTCCCATCTGACAGGAGGATATTTGAAGCTGAATATGTGGCACTAATACAGGAAAATCTAATGGAGTCTGCTAAAGACTCAAGACCAACGTAGGAGGTTAAAATTCATCCCAACGTCCCAAAACATATAATCAGAGCTTGAGTAGTACTTAACATCATAATAAACACTTCAAGGCAGGAAAAGATTGTTCTAGAACAGAACTAAGTTTGGCTGATAAAAAACACACATTTCAGTTATTGGTTCCTAATCTGTTTAAAACTTTGAAAACCATCTTTCATATTCACAATTATGCCCTACTTAATGTTTGAAACATGAAAAGGTTAAAATGAAAGACTACAATCAGTAAAAAGGCATAAACGCACAGAAACGATTAGCATTAGAACAAACACATAGAAGTAAAAGGGAGAAATATCAGATACAATTATAAAGTAGGCAGAGGGACAACCATGATAGGCTTGGAAAAACAAAACAAGGAGGCTTTAAAGAGGAAGATGGAGGGCAGATGGAAGTGAGAAGCGAGTACTTGGGGTATAAAGCGCAAACTGGACACAGACTAAAGGAGAAAGGGCGAGACAGCTGCCAGGAGCATCTCTGGGCAAAGTGCCGACTCCTTACTAAAGCCATTTAAAAGCCGATCTAAAAGAGCATAGAGTAGATATAGCATCCCTGCTGCAGGTGTTTTATGTATTACCATTTACAAACTGACCCAGCTGCATGTTTAATATCAAACCATTGGACTCTTTCTGGTTAACGGCGAAAAGGCAACATCACTTTACAATGTGCTTTTCCCACTTCATTAAATCCTGTCTGTCTCCCGACACTGAAGCGGACGCAACGTATGCTAAAGGCCTGGATGATTCCCTTCACACACGCACAGCTCAAGTACTAGTGAGTCAACGACCTTAATATGTGTGCGCACACATGGATTCATCATCCCTTTCACGAGTGACTCCCTTAGTGTTGTCGCCACAGAGCTTGTGTGCATTTGTGAGTGAATGCATTTATCTGCGTGTCTGATTTTAATTAGCCCTGCTTATGAGCACATCTCTTTATCTGTGTGTGTGTTTACACATGCATAATTTAACAGATGAATAACCCTCCGTGTCAACTGTAAACAGCAGCATTAGGAAACCCTATCCAGGCCTCCGCTAAACAGACGTTTTCCAGCCTGTGGTTGGCTCATGCTCGGGTCTATATTCGGTGAAGGAAAGGGGAAATGTGGCAGACTTCCTCTGAGGAGATATTTACAAGATGCTCCAGGTCGTTGCTTCTGTATACTTGCATGTAAACACACTCTCTCTACTTTGTGTTCAACTCAGGTCATTTTCTCTATTGTGTCGCTAGCTTTTTTTCCTTCATAAACCGCTAATCCATGCTGGGAAGTTAAACAGCACTACTTGTTAATTCTGTACCGACTCCCCTTATCTGTAATCAACTCATCCCAGCTGAGTTTACACTAAGCCACGGTCTCACTGGTCCACCTGACCCTTCCTTAACCTCTCTCTCTGTCTGCATCTCACTCTTCCTCAGTTCTTAGCCTCTCTCTCTGTCTCAAACATTTTGCTCAGTCAATCTCTTGACTGTTAAGTCTATTAGTTCGTTACTGCGTCTGCGTCACAACAAAGCTTATGGCTGCTGACCGGGGGTCTCAGACACAACTACACACTCCTTAGCATCATAATCTCTCCTCTGAACACCTTCAAAGCCAGATACAGATCTGTGGAAACTCTTAAATAGAGATAAAACTGGTGCAACACCAACTCTAACCGAATAACTTGCTTTTCAGATATATATATATATATATAAAAAAAACAGTTTTGTTAATAAGACAGATTAATTTAAATACTACTAATTATGTTCATTTATTTCTATTCCATCATTTTCTGTCACAATATTCTAAACATTAAAATAGCAGAGGAAGTAGAGAGGCTTGAGTTTTATACTATAGTTCAGTGATGTCTTTCCAGTCACATATTGCTGCAAGCTGCCCGTCAGCTGGCCTAAAACAGTTTTAAGCTAACTTTAATGTGCTATAAGGAGCAGAACGACTAGTTTTCATATGAAAATCATGGCTTTGACTGAACTATCTTTCAGTTATTTGAAGGTTTTGTAGCTGCCAAGCTTTTAAATGCTGCACTGTGCCACTGCTTGCTCAACACCTGATGTTGTGACAACATTCCAACAGTCTGTGACTGAACAAGAGACCAAATTACTTCTTAGTACAAGCACATCATGCATCGACCGCCGAGCTCTGCCTACCCTGAGAAAATGGAGAGCTGTAATCTTCCATAATCCTTTAGTGGCAGTGAAAATGGCTTCAGTCGGGTACGAAATTCAAAAACTAAGACTCACTCACTCTGGCCCCTGCCTGCCTTCACATTATGAACGTCGTAAATAAACGGAGCTCTTCAAGTCGAAGTGAAAGATCCACGCAAGCTGCTTTCGTTTCTTTTCTCTCCCTCTTCTCCTTTAATTCTTTCCTTGCTGCCCTCGCCCCATATAATAGGCAGCGGAGCATTCATTCATGGCTGGAACACAGAGCTGCTACACAACTGAGCAGAACCATGGAGTACAGGGATAAAAAAGACACTGAAAGAATAACAGAGTAAGGGACATAATAAAAAAGGAGAGAAAGGGAGAGAAAATGTGCCTGATACACCATTAATCCCTGTGTGTGGGTGTGTGTGTAAGTCATCAGTATGCAGGCTCACACCTGGGTGTACGTGTAGACTGTATATCTACAGCCCAAGGTCACTGCTGAGAGGTACAAGGGAGGAAAAAATTAACAAGGCCAGTGGACAATGACGTTAGCCCTGTGGGGAACATTATAAGAGGGGACTACACAAGACAAGAGGTTTAGGTAGATTAGATGAATGGAGGCAATTGGCAATTAAGGTAATCTGGGATTTTCCTTTAAAATGTGGAGATTACATATGTTTCTGCAGTCCCCTAAAGAAAGCAGGAATAAAAACAAAAAATCTTTTAGAATTTCTTGTTTAGATAAGCCAACCCAAAGGGAGTGTTTTACGCCCCTATAGCATTGACACGCTTCCACTGAGAAAGAGCAGGCAGGTTCTCACCACAAAAACCCTCAGGAGGTCTGAGGCAACAAAAGGCTTTTCATTAGTAAACTCTGGACCTTAGACAAGTCTAAATGAAGAGGTGTATCTGTGTCACTGGGCTCTGGAGACCATCAGCCACCACACGCACCTTTCTGGTTTTTCCCGATTTACTCAAACGGTTAAGAGGTCTGAAACTACAGCTGCCATTTTTTAAAGAGCAAAAGATGAAAAGCACCTTTTTTTAATGTGGTTTTGACTCCCAGGCTGACAGACCGTGAACCGCTGCTACCTGCATTAATGCTTTCATCTCTCACAGCCTGCTAATGCCACCTTTCATTTTCTGCCATCACTGCAAATTTCCTTTCTATATTCTTGTCTCAGCTGCTGCTGCTGTTATAATGACCATTTGTTACTTATGCATTTCATTTCTTTAGATAAACAGAGGTATAGCAGGTAAAAACAATTATAAAAAGAGACCAATGTTTTGTTTTTTCCCCCCGTTCACTGACATTAAATCGGATCAGGTTATAGTAAAGATAACCAAAATAATTTCTATTTTCTGAATGTCTAAAGAAATGGAACATTGCTTATCACTTTTAATAAATTCAGAAGTTTGCATATAGATCACCACGTTCTTCCTTATGTGGAAGAGAACTGAGACACCGTTTGTCCTTTTGGGAAAATTCTAAGATCTCTGATGGGGCCAGTATTATATTTATAAGCAAATATGTATGTGGTAACATTTCCGAAATGTTGAGCAGGGATACTGTTCAAAAAGTGAGTGGATTTTGGCGAGAGGGTATGAACGCCATCGGTTTCAGAGATATATATTTATTTATTTTTTTATTTGAAATGTTAGAACTGCAAATATACAGTCATGTTTCTATTCTTGTTTTTATGTATTTTTTAGTGTTTTTCAGGATACACTTTAAAAAAATGAAATTGTCTGGAGAGCTGGTAACAAAAATTTCTTTTTGTTTTCATTTGTTTACATTGTACACAAAATGACAAAATAAATCTTTCTAAGTCTATATATATATATATATATATATATATATATATATATATATATATACACTATATTGCCAAAAGTATTTGCTCACCCATCCAAATTATTGGAATCAGGTGTTCCAATCACTTCCATGGCCACAGGTGTATAAATTCAAGCACCTAGGCATGCAGACTGTTTTTACAAACATTTGTGAAAGAATGGGTCGCTCTCAGGAGCTCAGTGAATTCCAGCGTGGAACTGTGATAGGATGCCACCTGTGCAACAAATCCAGTCGTGAAATTTCCTCGCTCCTAAATATTCCACAGTCAACTGTCAGCTGTATTATAAGAAAATGGAAGTGTTTGGGAACGACAGCAACTCAGCCACGAAGTGGTAGGCCACGTAAACTGACGGAGCGGGGTCAGCGGATGCTGACGCGCATAGTGCGAAGAGGTCGCCAACTTTCTGCAGAGTCAATCACTACAGACCTCCAAACTTCATGTGGCCTTCAGATTAGCTCAAGAACAGTCCGCAGAGAGCTTCATGGAATGGGTTTCCATGGTCGAGCAGCTGCATCCAAGCCATACATCACCAAGTGCAATGCAAAGCGTCGGATGCGGTGGTGTAAAGCACGCCGCCACTGGACTCTAGAGCAGTGGAGACGCGTTCTCTGGAGTGACGAATCGCGCTTCTCCATCTGGCAATCTGATGGACGGGTCTGGGTTTGGCGGTTGCCAGGAGAACGGTACTTGTCTGACTGCATTGTGCCAAGTGTAAAGTTTGTTGGAGGGGGGATTATGGTGTGGGGTTGTTTTTCAGGAGCTGGGCTTGGCCCCTTAGTTCCAGTGAAAGGAACTCTGAATGCTTCAGCATCCCAAGACATTTTGGACAATTCCATGCTCCCAACTTTGTGGGAACAGTTTGGAGCTGGCCCCTTCCTCTTCCAACATGACTGTGCACCAGTGCACAAAGCAAGGTCCATAAAGACATGGATGACAGAGTCTGGTGTGGATGAACTTGACTGGCCTGCACAGAGTCCTGACCTCAACCCGATAGAACACCTTTGGGATGAATTAGAGCGGAGACTGAGAGCCAGGCCTTCTCGTCCAACATCAGTGTGCAACCTCACAAATGCGCTTCTGGAAGAATGGTCAAAAATTCCCATAAACACACTCCTAAACCTTGTGGACAGCCTTCCCAGAAGAGTTGAAGCTGTTCTAGCTGCAAAGGGTGGACCGACGTCATATTGAACCCTATGGATTAGGAACGGGATGTCACTTAAGCTCATATGTGAGTCAAGGCAGGTGAGCAAATACTTTTGGCAATATAGTGTATATATATATATATATATATATATATATATATATATATATATATATATATATATATATATATATATATATATGACTTAGAAAGATTTATTCTGCAGCCACTTTTGTTTAAATTAGCATTTTCTCTCCGTCTCAAGCTTCTTTTCCGAACATTCGGCTTTACTTTCAACCGGAAGCCCTTCCGCGCAAACATATCGCGATTTCATATATACCTGACAATTGTTTTTATAATTTTTTTTTTAAGAAAGCATTTAAATGTAACGATAATTAATTAAGGCCTTAATTTAAAAAAATTATAATTTCATGACATTTAATGACTGGCGGAAGCCCTTTTGGAGGCATGTCCAAAGTTTAGATAAACTAAAATGTAGGCGTTTGGCTACATCGCCTGCATTTCATTCAAGCCTCAGAAGAGCATCACAACTGTGAAGTATGTGGGTGGCAGCATCATGATCATCTATATGCATCCACATTTCCCGCTGATTTTAAACTCTGATCCAAGTCTCATAACATAAATCAATTATTCCCTGAATGATTAAAAATCCAGCAAATAGGGGTATAAAATTCAAACTGTTTGACTCAATTTATATAGTTTAAAATGCCCGAATACAAAATACTAAGGAAATGCATGTAATAGGGAAAAAGGGTGCGGGTTTAAAATTGGGCTCAATAACCCTTATTTATTATTCATTTAAGAGAAATTAACCTGGTTAACCTAACTGACCTCAATCTGTAAAGATTGAGTCTGATCAAATTAGCTGTTCTGCCTTCAAATTCTATTTCTTTTAAACCTGAATAACACTGACATTCAAAACATTATCCAGATGTGCCTACATGTAGTATAAACCTTTTCACAATGCTGCCATCTGATCTAAAATCAAAGATCAAATTTTCAACATTAGTGCCAAACATTGTAATAATGAAGAACAGATCGAGGGAGATGCTTCCACCGAAAGAAAAAAACCCACACAGCTCTATCCAGCACACAGCAGGTAAACAACACGACTTCCACTATTGTTTATATAATCTCACTACACCTCACTTTTTTTTCTGCATTTATATTTAAACTTATCCCTATATCATATTCTGATAGAGGCTAAAATACAAGACAATAAATTAGTACAATGTAGAGGTGAAACAAAAGATTTAATATAATCCAAACAAAATGCATGTATATAGAATAACCATAAAGCCAGAGAGACACCAAAAACTTAAGGAGAGCTTTAAAAGGGAACTATTTGCACAAGACTTCATCATCTCTGAGAGATTAAGACTCAAGAAGACAATAGGAAGGCTGGAAAAAAGAAAGAAAGAACATTTTGGAGATAAAAGCACATTACTTTGCAGCATCTTCATTGTAATTTCATTCATCTGTAGAATACTGATCCCAGCTCAATCTAATCATTAGGTTTAATTCTCACACTTGAAAGAAAACCACAGACCAAGACATTCTGCTCATAAATATCACTATGAAACCCCTTCAAAGGAAACACACAGCAACGTTATAACCCCACTGGCCATTTTAATTTACAACAGCTTCCCTGCCTTACACCAGCGCGTTTAACTTGACTCATGTCAAACAGGCATGAGCACCTTCTGCGGGTGCGAATGAGTCTCTGCCTCCTTCTACAACTGAAAATTACAAGCTAAACTTTGCAGGCCTCCACCTCTTCCTGTGGCTGCAAGCCTGCATGTGTGAGAAAGTTTGACGACTCAAAATGCAAAACATCCCCTGAACCTTTTAACATTTTGTCAGGCTTAAACCGTAATGTAATGAACTTTAATGGGAGTTCATGCAGTAGGCTACTAAAAACTAATGCATCATTGTGAAATGAAATTAGTTTTAGATGTGAAAAGCTGGTAGAGACACACCTCAACCCCTTGCAGCTATGATTATAAAAATAGTGTGCTTCTTTAGCTGCTTTTTCTGCAAAACAATAATAATAATAATAATTTTTGTTTCATTCCACATTAAATTAATAAAAGTTTGTGTGCAATAAAATGTGAAAATGTTACAGGATCGATGATTTTTCGTGACCTCTTTCTCTGTGAATGGGTTCAACTTACCTGAGAGTAGAAATTAGCCATAGTGGTTGTTTCTATGTCCTTTTTTCCTAGTATTTCCATTTTGACTGGAGCTGATGGGAACTTGGTTGAAAAGTAATCCAAGAAGTCAGGGAGGTTCTTGGCTTCTCCGTGAACTATTCCCATGACATAATGAGCGGCCTGTAACAGAAAAAAAGAATCTGCGATGCGATTTGGAGAAGACAGATTAGGGTCCGAATGCTCTAGAATAAGACGGGCCACATTAAAGCACCCTAAAATACCCAAGCCTTTAACAGACTCATCAAGCTAAACAGAATCGGATGTGACAAAACTATAATAATTCCTTTAAGGTTTTAGTGAATGCACTTTACCTTGGATGAGTCCTCACTGAACGACAAAGTGACAAACTCTTGGGCAAATCTTTGTCTCTGGTCCAGAGAGAGAGATGAGAGCTGAGAAGCATACGCATGGGCTACCAGAGCTCCTCCATTAGGCTGGTTTTCAATATATATATAGGGGGCGAACTCCAGGCCCGCCTTTCCAGGATGGATGCTCTTTGAGGCGTGTTTTGTAGAAAATGGGGGCTTTAGAGGAGATGAGCAAAAGGATGATTTAGAAGGAGGCGAAGAAGGCCAGAATTTGGAGTTTTCGTCATCAGGTGAAAGATAAACGGGCAGAGGAGACTTGAAAGGTGATGAAGCAGAGTTATTAGTTTGCTCCGCGGATGAGAGAGAGTTGGCTGCTGTAGAAGAAGGTGGTAGGAGAAGAAGACCAGCGCAGACGGTTTGGCAGGAGCGGTGGTACATCTTTACTCGCTTGTGCTTCTCCCCTTCTTTGTGTTTCTTCTTCTTTTTCTTCTTCACTTTTTTGATTTGCAGTTCCTCCGAGTTGATATTTACTTTCTCTCTTTCTTCTGGATGGATGACAGAAAAACAAGGAGATCATTTTTTTTCTTCCCTTTTTTTAAAATATCAACAGTGAAGGGAAAAGTTATCTGAAAAGGCTTGTGGGCTACATGTCAAATTAGAGTTTTTTTCTGATCTTTAGACTAAACAGAAAGATTTTAAAAATCTACCTCGAGTCTTTAATTATCCAAACATCTTTTAACTTCTTTAAACACGCATTCCAAGAGGAAAACTGAAAATAATGAGCACCAACTATTTTTAAACATGAGCAGACAGATGAGTCATTGCTCTTCCCAGCCGCGTGCATCTCTTTGTGGTGTGCACAAAAAAATAAATTGAAACAGAATCCCTTGAGAACAGACGCTCTGACTAAGTCAGGCAGAAGTTTTGTCAATATCTAAAGAGAGATAAAACTGTGTGCTGTTGGTTTATCTCCTAAAAACCCCAGAAGCAAGACAAACTAGAGCATGGAAATTTAGGCTGGGTGCTAATTGTGACTGATTGCGAGAGGAAAACAATTACCAGCTTGATTCTAATTCTTCTTTACTGGTGATATTTTCTGCATGAATAAATGTGAGCGACACTACCAGAGCATTTAAGCGTCACATGTTTACTGTTAAATGAGGGAGGAAGGGCAGACTGCTGAGCAGCAGAGGGACAGACGGTATTAAAGAGAGCAGTAGAGAGATGGGGTATTTAGAGTACAATACTAGAGCTACTAATCCAAAAGCTCTCCAACATACAGATCACCCCTCCCCCAGTTCGAGCTAAATATGGACAAAATTAGAAACCAAACACCCTATACCACCATCTCAACCTTGATCATGTCGGTATGATCTTAATAAAGAGAAATAAAAAAGGAGCTGAAGAAACACCTCCTAGAAAATGTCCCTAAAGCAGGTTAAAGGTATAAAACTGCAGCCAAAGCTCTGCTGGTTTACAGAAATAAACTTAGAGAATATGTTGAAGACAACGGCTGTCAGTCACTTTTTTTTTTATAGAACCATGTCAATCCAGTTTAATTTAGCTCGCTGAGATTTCACTAATTTGTAACTAATTTTTAACCATAAACATTTTAGATAATATAGAATCTTATTTAACCTAATTCAATAATGTAGTCAGATTCAGACACGATTATGCTAAATCTATTATTAATGTTATAATACTAATCATTTAAAGCAAATTGGTAAAAAGTCAACCTGAATGCACCCAGACTTTTAGCAATCCACAGAAAATGTGACAACAGTGGAGAGAAACCACTTCCTTACTCCTAAAATAGAAAGCCAGGCTGTCCCAATCAGTGCATGGGAAACTCTATGGGCTAATTGATCGGTGGAAAATTAGGCTTACATCTTCCTAAAACAGCCAAGTTATAATGGTCTATTTTAGGGTTATTTCCGTTATCCCAACCAGCTGATAAATGGACAGAATATTAAGTTATTTACTGATAAACCTTTTACTTCTACATATTTAGCCTTTTAGTTTTTGATTTATGACTTGTCCATTCTGATACAAAGTAAATGAATTACCTATTATTTCCTTTTTTGAAATAACTGCAGTTATTTGATTTGCTACAAAACATAAATTCAAATTAAGGAAGCTGAGAAAAATTGTCTGATGATCAGAATCACATAATATTTCAGCTTGATTGGTCTGTGAAGGCAGCATGTCTGAGGGCTAACAGATATTTTATGGAGTGAGATTAAATCCATTGCACAGCTGCAGTAAAAAATGTCTTCAACAAAAAGTCCTTCAACAATTATAATCATGTCACCTCAGCTCTAGTAGAAATAATTAATAACAATCTAAGCTAAGCTTGGTGCATTTCTTTTATTCACCAGCTTTTACTGAAATCAAAATAAAGCTCATCAAAGAAGTGTTTCTGATGCATTCACAAAGCAAAAATAAATAAAAAAAATGGATGTTTGTGCTTTGGTGCATTTAATGAACAAAAAATAAAATCTAATTTTCCATGGCTGATAAGCTTATCAAAGGAGAGGAAAGATGAAGGGAATATTTATCAGATTTTAATCAGCAGAAAGCCAATTTGTCCAACACTATTATTTAATTCTGGTTGCAACAATAACCAGGAAAGAAAATACAGAAAATTAAAAGAAAATATATATATATATATATTTTTATATATATAAAAAAACCTCAACGTCATTATTTCATTAGTGTTTTGAGCTTTGTAATAAAACAGGTGAAGCTGCTCCTTACAGGGAGTCTCCATTTGTTTATTCTTTGCCGCCTGCTTTAAAATAAAAATAATGAATAAATAAAAAATATTTGTGCCACTTGGCTGAACAATCTGATCTGTTTAAGGTCAGATAAGTATACAGTTAGATTTACACACAGGCCCTCAAACAACCTCAGGGGCGGTAAAAAAGATTTACTGTCAGATTGGTCGTTTGGTACTTATTGATTCTCCATCCTTTCCTCCACTGCCTGCCTCTCTCACTCTCTCTCTCCTTCTCAATTGTAAACTTAACACTCTTTCACTGATTAGATTTCTTACTTGCTACTCACAGTCTCTCTGTCACTCGGAGCATTTGCAGGTTTAATACTCTGATTTAACACTGCAGTAGGCGCTGCTAAAACCACCATTCAGCTAGTAAACTTTCGTCTGGCTTTGTTTTTTTGTTTTTTTCCTCGCCCTGTGTGGACTCCAAATCAAACGCACGATTGCAGCGTTTCCATTATGCAAAACATAGATGATTAAAAACCAGACTTCCTCGCAGGCTGACTGTAGGATTAGAGCTCAGTCTTGCTCTCGGTCTATCGTTAGACCTCCTAACTCCTCTGTGTAATGAGAAGATGAATCAACATTACGAGGGTGCACATCCCCTCTACGGAGACCAGGAAGGGAGACGTATTACAGATAATCTCTATGTAATTTCCATCTGCAGCCACTGGTCATGGTGTGTGGTTAAAGTGCCGCTAAGTCCTTGAAATGTCACAGTGCAGCCATGACATTATAGTATGAAAGGATCTGTCAGTCTGTGGGTTTGGAACAAATCAAATCAATGGGAATAAAGCCGGTCTCCATTTAGATCTACATGGCTGTGTGATGCATGTGAAACTCTGTAGGCTTTACCCTTAAAGTGGTGGATAACTAATTAATTTCATTAAAAAAGATGAATAATGACATTTGAAATACACAATAGCCTGATCAGGAAAACAGAGGATTAAAAATATTTATCTAAATCACCAAATTCGTCATGATTGTAACAGACATGCACCAACACACTCAACAAGGAGGTTAAGGTGAAAAAGTCGGCTTCTAAGGAGCATCATTTTCAGAATGCTGTATGGAAACATATGAAATGAAAGTTAACTGGAAGGAAGACATTCTCAAGCAAACAGAAAAAACTGAAGTTTCCTTATTGGTCTAAAATGTCTTTGGGTAGTTTAAGGTAATAATCTACAAAATACAAATAAATAAATGCTCCTATAGAGAATTCTGAGTTAAATAATTCTTTATAACATGTTTCTAAACTGAACTACTCAAAGTAGCATCATATTTTATATATATATTGAGACGCATAAATTGGGACACTTTGTTTTATGTTAGGGTAGCAGAATAAAAGACTTTTTTAAAAATTCTTGTCCAAAGCTTTGTGCCATGTGTCCACCACATATATGTTTATTACATTTTGAGATTCAAATTAGTTAAATTCAAGTTCAGATGATATTCATGCTTTTTGCAAAACACTGTTAACACAAAAGAATAAGAGCATAAAAAAAATATATGAAACATAAACAAAAAAATTACTAGAAAGCCATTCATGGAGACAGCTTATCCTGCAAAGGTGAGCTTATGCACTGGGTCACAGCTGTCACTATGATGTTTAAAATCAGAGTTCAAAAGCGCACAGTAAGACAGGGGGTCAGACTAAATAAATCATGAGCTCGCATTCATCACGTGACGGGAGGCGCACCGCAAAGGTCAGCCTAATGTCAGGGATGCTAATATCGTGCTGCCAGCCAGTTACTGGGAAACATCAGGTGTTTTATGGAGCAGTAGGAGTTTTTCATGCTTTGAAAGTTCATCTCGCACTAATAATTAACCACATAGCAGCCCTTGGAAGGGCACTAAAACATTTTGATATTGAACATATATCAACTATCCATCCATCCAATCAGTCTGATAAGTAGCACAATATTAAAAACTTGTTTGTCAACATGTAATAAATTGGTTTAAAGACATTTGCAGCTGAACATCCTGCAACAGAACTACAGCTTAAAAAGAGATCTGCTTCATTCTGTCACATCATTTGGGATGCATGAGTGCTTCCACCAACCTTTAATCGGCTGCTTGACTTCGCCATTCTCCCTCTTGATCTCATTCATCACTTTGTGTTTTTTCTTCTCTTTCTCTCGTTCTTTGACCTTCTTCCTTTCGCGCTCCTTCTTCTTGTCTTTACAAGGGTTCTCTGGAGAAAAACAAACAAAAAGTATGTGGTATAAAGTAGGGCTGAAACAAGGCAGAAATAATTGTCAACTAATTTAGTAACGGTTAATCGTTAAATCAAGTTTAGAGACTGTAAAACATGCCTTTAGCTTACAGAGCAACCCACTTAGAGCAGTAATTGTATTCAAATTGTAAAGAAAATATATAAACATTGTGCATTCAAAAAAAAAAAAACATGTCTGTCAATATGTTCTATCCAGAACTCCTCACTTGGTTTAATTTCATAAAAAATATCTTCTTTAAGGAACCTTTGGCTCTCAGATTATTAATCGATTAATTGAAAAAAAAAAAAAAAATCAACAGATTAATCGATTTTTAAAATAATCGTTGCAGCCCAAGTTTAAAAGTTTCATACCTCAGTTTAATCCCCAACCACAGTAACGGGTTTATGCACATTTAATCCAGGATCATTTGTTTCTCTAATTCATTGAGACTCTTGGTGCATAAAACACAACGGCGGAGGGAAAAAAAAAAAAGCAATTTTCCTTTTCACGCTGCAGTCTAATCTAAAGCTACATCTCATCAGGACACACACAACTGTTTTCTCCAACTCTGTCTTTCTTCTCCTATTCTCTGCTAAGCAATCATCAATAAGCTCTCTTTCTATCAGAGCTCATACAATCCAACTCCTGCAATATCCCTCCTTTGGCACTTTCTTTCTGATAAAATCATTTCAATGTTGAAAGAGTAAAACATTTGTTAGAAAAACAGTCTGGTTTCAAGACTCACTCAAATTAAACCCTTGTGACTGAGAAAAACCTGTTAGATAAATGTAAATATCGCACCCTCTTTTGTTGCTGGAGAGTCTTTTGGAGAGACGCAGCATGGACGCTGGCAAACACCCAAAGTTCCCAGCTGAGCGAAAAGTCTTCACCTCCCTCTACAGAACTTCTCAGTTTGATTCAACCTTTTATCATTTGCCTTCTTTGATCATTTTCTCCCTTTCACTTCCCATAAATAATTCATTAAAAAAAAAAAAATAACTTTCTCCTTTTAACCCTGTCAGCAGAACCAGCTGGTTTAAAGGAAGCTGTG
This sequence comes from Cyprinodon tularosa, assembly GCF_016077235.1. NCBI lineage: Eukaryota > Metazoa > Chordata > Actinopteri > Cyprinodontiformes > Cyprinodontidae > Cyprinodon > Cyprinodon tularosa. The sequence goes on from NW_024039160.1 coordinate 414,273, forward strand.
TTTCCTTATGCTTCTCTCCACTGAATATTCAGGGTGTGGATAGAAGAACAGTCTTGTTCCACTCACAGTTTTCAGGATGAAAGAAGAAGAAAGAAGTAAGCTGGTGACGGGAATCCAGCTGTTTTCAACTTGACCAGCTAACAAGGGGAAAAATTCATTCTTTAGTCCTTTCACAAAAATATTCAAAGTAGCATAAAAGTACATTCTGCAGGTTTCATATCATCAGTTTGGTTAAAAACTCTTCAAGGCCTCAACTTTACTGCTGATTTGTAAACATTAACTGTGCTAATAGTGTTAAGATTCATAAACGGTCTATCTATAACATCCAGGAAGCAGAAGCCCAGGCGGCTGGCCTTACCTCAACGACACTTAAAAAAAAAAAAAAACTACATTAGAGCTGAATAAAGGGGCTACCCCAGAGAAGTAAACAGAAACTTTCTCACAGGCTTAATTAGACCAAATGTATATGGAGGCATATCTGTGATCAGAAATAAATGTTCAGCTTTTTCTGTCTTCTGAATAGGTTGCAGCTATCGGTTTTGAAGGGGAACACAGCAGGTGGTTTTCACTATTCAGATGATCACAGGAAAGACACCAAAGGCAGGCGGTTTGCAGTCTTTATCTACACCACCCGTTGCTTGCATTCAACTTCTTATATTCAGGAGGGGAAATCAGAAAATAGATATATGTATACATCTGTGGGTTTCTGCTTGATGTTGTCTGTTGAAAAGCCCAATTTAGAATGAAAAACAGCTTCCTTCTCCCTACTATCTGGGCTCTAATTTGCTATGGTTTACTTAGGAGACATCTTTGGGCGAGCATGCAACATATTGACCCTGGTAAGCTTTAAAGTACGCTTGTTGTTTCCTGTCAATACCACACTTGGACTTGCATCAATTCAATATTGCTAGGTATAAACTTTGATGTTTTAAACCAATTATACTTTCTTTCAGTGTTCTCTCTCCTCTATCAATATTAAAATCCATGCTTGTTTTGTTTGCACAGGACTGCAGAGGAATAAAAGAACATAAATTCTCTGCTTAGTGCAAAGGTTGGTTGCTGTTTGGATATATTATACATAAAACAACCAAAAACACAGGGGTCTAAGGAACAATGGGAACCACAATCCTTCACGCCTGTTAAATTCATGAGGTTATAAAATAAAAAGCATTTTTTTATCCAGGAGACATGTAGCATGGATCTTTCAACAGCACCCAAGCACGCACATGTTCCCTGAATGAAATTGAAGTTAATCATAACAGAAAGGCGTGTGAAGGCAGAGATTTTTTACTCTGGAAAAACTACAAGAAACTAGATATCCTTTATTTCCAATGAAAGCAAGCTGTTGCTGCATAATTATAAGTTCTTAAGGGAAACCCTGTTCCCCTGAATAAATCTGTTCATGCTGCTTTAGCTGCTCCAAGCTTCTTCAAAACAATAATGTAAAACAGCAATCAAAACAAACAAAAACAAACCCAGGCATGTCTGGAGGCCATATGTCTAGAGTAGCAGCAGTCTGGTTTATGGTATCAATTTATTAGAGCTAGTCAAAAAAAATTTGGGAAAAAAAGAGAGAAGAACTTATAGCACCTTATGCCTAACAGTAATTATTAAACATATAAAAGCCCTTTCACCACCTCTGGTATGAAGACAGACCAGCATTAGAGAGAGTAGTGAAAATGTGTGATGCTTGCAGCATCCAACAATCAGCTAAAATAGGTAGCTAAGGATTTCAAAGGGACAAAGTTCTTTAAACAGACAATTACTGCGGCTTATCAAGTTTATATTTTTTAAAGCAGCTTAACTTTTTCCTCAAAACAATCTTTCTCAAATAAAGAATTTAAATCTCTTTAATTTTTACAGTTGCTAATAACAAGCATGCCGTATATCCTTTATTCTTAGATCTATTTTACATTGAATTTGTGGTTCTTTATATCTTGTTGTAAGGTTCTTCTGGAAAAATTTATTAAATCTTGTTCTCATTTCCAGACCAAATTTAACCAGCCTTCTCTCGGCTTTGCGCTTCCCCTTAGGATCTCTTTCCAACAGCAGCACCCCAACACTAATAATATTACTTGATGATCTGATACTGTTTGGATCCTCGTCGAAAAATGCTTGCCCTTTGAGACAGAGTATGGTGCCACTCTGTGCAAAGCATTCGAAACCGGTTGGTCTCAAGGCTTAAACTTTCTAAAATTCATCAAATGTTCTACAGCAGTAAAAACAGTATAAGTAGCAAGAAACGAGGATTTTACTATTTGAACAACAGTTTAAATATAACTACAGATATCAATTAATATCTTTAATTTAAATTATTCGCCTTCTTTTTTGTTGTCGTTTAAAAAAAGAATGATCTTGATGAAGACCAGTTTTTTCTTAATTTTATCCAGTCTGTTGACAGTACTGTATCTAAGCTTCCAGGGAGACATGGCCAATAACACGTCCTATCCTGACTAGGGGTGGGTATTGGCAAAGAAGTCATGATTCGATTCACGATTCACATGCCACGATGCGATTCTATCACGATGCATCATGATACTTGAAATATTGCGATATTTTCACTGAACACTGCAAGAAAAAGATGCAGCCCTTACCAGTGGCTGACTGGCTGGATATGATCTGGATGTGTCTTCAATTGATATATAACTGATAGCAACTGAATTCATACATAGCTGTATTTATTGAAATGACTTTTGGAGGTGTTGCCATGGAAACAAATACTGTACAGAAATATTACTATTACTGGCGTGGACACACTGACAAAAAGATCTTAGGATTCATCAAACTTAAAATAACAAAATAAGGATAATCAGTGCCGTTAACATGGCCTCAGTGGTACTTTTGTAAATTACGTGCATCATATCAATTTCATTTTTACCTTCTTTGTTTTTAAAGCCAAAATGCATCCAAGCATCTGACTTGAAATGTGATGGAGCCGCGGGGCGAATTTTCTCAGTGTCCTCCATGTTTTATTTCATATGACTCGTCTCAGTATCCCGTGGCCGGAAATGCTTGTGACACAAACCAGCAGGCGTCAACACATCCGCAGCGACATCTGCTGGACTGGAAGTTGTATTCCACTTGATTTGGCTAATGTGCGCCAACCATTCATGTACTTTATTTGTTCATTTTTTTTTATTTTTATAATCGATTTTTGCCTTCAAGAATCGATGCAGTAGATCACAAAAATTAGAATTGCGATGCATCGATATGACGATTATTTTGCACACCCTTAATCCTGACAGCAGTGGCTGTTCGCAGGGTGTCATGACCTCTTAAACTGACCAATTGCAAAAGGGTGACATCATGCCCTCACACTTAAAAAAAAAAGATAAAGAAAAAAACGGTTTTCCAAGGAGACCGACAAGTAGAGAAAACAAAAACAGAGCCTTCCAAAAGTATTTGTACCTTCTGAATGTTCTCACATTAAAACCACACGATGGTGTACGTAATCTGGGTATTATGTGACGGAGCAACTCAACATTTTTGCGAAGTGAAAGGAAGTTTATCCATTACTTTCAAAATCACATTAAAACCCTTCTGATTACATGTTATTAGATGTAATCAGACCACTAACAAATTGTCTACCAGGTTCAAATGCATAAAGTCCAACAAGCTCAAATGAAAAAACAAAAAAAAACAAGAGCATGATGCTGCCACCACCATGTTTTGTTGTGAGGTAGATTTTTCAGGGTTAAGTCAAGTGTTACTAGTTACAGTTTGTTGACTAATGCTGGCTAATAAATAAAGAAATGTTTATACAAAGATTAATAGCAGCTTCTGACTGCATTTGGTTTGCAAAATATTAAAGGGATATCACAACAAATGTGACAAAGAAAAACATGTGCAAAAAAATGTTTTACTGAAAAAGCAAAGTACTTTATGCTACAAATCTGACCAGGTCGGACAATCAAATAATATCCACATATAATTTATAGGCGTTTCTTCTTGTGTAATTTTTGAAATGAGAGAAAACTAACCAGCCATTTGTCATCATCCACAAGGGAGATGAAATGTTGGCGCATGTTAAGGCATTAGGATTGTTTAGAAAAGCTAAATGAAACTAACTTGAGCAGTAGAAATTTAATTGTGGTTTGCCTCAAACATAAGCTAGAGGTCATATGTTTTAAAAGACATTCTTCCTATCAGGTGCAGCTAAAAGCAAATCCACTACCTTAAGATATAAGAGGCCTTTAAACAGGCATTCTACCAGAAAATCTACTGAATTAGTATATAAATTTAGTCTCACACTGAAGTAAATAGTGTGAATTAACAAACCAAATATTTCCCAAAAGACGTCTTAACCTGGAATAAAATGCGCCGTCACTATATTGGTTTTAGTATGAATAAATGGGGAAAAGTTCAAGGCATATGAATATTCCTATTTGGCATTTAACCAATCAATACATTTCAATTAACTTTCACAATATATTGAATCTCAATCATCATTGCAATTTCAGAGCGTATAATGGTGCATAATGGGATGGGTGTTTATCATATCGTTTATCGTTATCCTGATAAATTTCTAGTCATGATAAGAACTTTGATTTATCACCTAAATGATAAATTAGAATTAATGTTGATTAAAAGCTCCAGAGATTTAAATTTTTCGGGGTTTGTTCTCTATTCCTTTACTTTTATTCCTTAACGGTTTGAGAAATTCAAAGTTTATGATTAAATGAGGTTACTACAGGATGCTTAGTGGTATAAATCAATTATTATTTAACTAGTGTCCTGAATTAGCCTTTAAATAAATGTGTCTATATTTTCAAGAGTAGCAGTTTGTGATTTTGGGATATGATTGCTGTGACGTGTAGTCACAGTCTTATGTTACCTAAGAAAGACTGTGAATAAAAAATGATTATTTTTTTAATAATCACTTTTATATTTATCACAATAGGACCACAACATGTTGTTATATGAGCCCTTGGCAGCAATAAATGTTAGGTTATAACATTCCTTGTGCCTGGTACAAAAAGAAGACTGAGAAAAGTGTAAATCCATTTCAAATCTATTTTGTCTATTAAAATATGCAACAATAAATTCCTATTTAATGTTTTCCCACTATACAAACACTTAGCCTTAAATATTTTTAAAAAGGAACTGATCTCTAACTAAGAGAATATTATAATAAGGAAATCAAAGAAAGAAGTTTTCCTAATGCCGTTCTGAAGACATTGTGTGGTTTTTTTAATCTCTCAGCAATACACTAGCCTAATGTCATGTCAAAAAATACAACTCTGTATGTCAAAGAAAAGTGGGGAAAAGGTCACAATTTCAAATGAAGAATGGTATAAAACCTGTGAGATGTCTCAGACTTCTACAAATTCACTAAAATGGAGGGAATTCAACTGGAAAATGTTCGTTCGATTCTTTATCACGCCATCTATTAAAAGTAAACAACTGTCCACCCAACAAATGTGTTGGAGGCAATGTGGCACTGCTGACGCCAACCATGCACATGTTTTCTGGAACTGCACTGAGATAAAACCTTGCTGGTCTTCTATCCACCTTACTCTGTGCAAAGTACTGTTGTATTCTGTTCCATTCACTTTTACCATAATGTATCTTGGCCTAATGTCTAATGTTTAATATGTCTAATAAACTCAACCATACTCAGTTGATGGACATTGTGGAGGAAATATCCACTATGGGATGAATGAATTTCATTTTAAGATCGAAAAAAGCTCAATTTAAAGAAAAATTGAGAAAATGGATAACATATAAACTAGCCTCGGAAACTGTCTGACTTTTGTATCACGACAACCAGTTGCTGTCTTGGGTTCGAGTGTTCACTTTTTGGTTTTGTACCTTGCTGATGCTCAGAGGGCTGAGATTAGTGCATTGTTTCCTTTATTGTCAAAAACAAAGATAAAGTGGGAAAAAAGGACTGATCTCGTGATAATAATGCAGGGAAAAGGGTCACAATATCAAAAAATCTCAAACAGAAGAATGCATAAATACTTTTCATTGATTCAGAACAACTATAAATTTAATATGCAATGGCTAAAGACTAGGATTGTCAAAAGTATCGATGCACAAAAAAGGATCGACACTAAAATGTTGTATCTGGATATGATACACGTTTTCAAAACTGTCAAAACCACTGAAAAGTGTTATTTTCTCTCTTGAAATCACAGAATGAAGCAGAGAGAAGTAGAACTGCATCCAAACATAGCTGACTCTGCTATCTATGTTTGACCAACATCGGAAATATGATGCCAAGTCCCCGGAAGCTAAGAAAATAAACATATGTATGTATGTCCTATTTAACTGTGGAAAAACCTGGGTTCCAACAACTTATTAAGCAGTTAAACCCAAGATAGAGCATTTATTTTAGTTTGTTAACTGGTTTAGCTAGTGTCATTGTTATGTGTGTAAAGCATAGCCAAGGTAGAAACATCCATATTTCTTTTCCATCCATCCATTTTCTGACTCATATTGTTGTTTATTGTATTTGTTTATTTATTTATTAATAAAACAAATTTTCCTTTACATTTTGGGTTCTTTGTTTTTATCCTTGTGGTATCGGAAATGGTATTGAGTATCGAATATTTTCCTGAGTATCTGCAGAGGCATAGCCAGAAAATTTTTATAAGGGTGGCCAGGCAATAACCAATGTACACAGAGAGGTGGCCAAAGTAGATAGGCACCAAAATCTCACGGTAAATCTATTTTCTAAATAAAGACAAACAATATTTTCACACAGCCTTTGCTAACAAATATATGAATACATTGAAACATCTGTGCTTTCTAGATAAAAGGTAATTACAATTACAAATATCTACATAAATTGATTATTTAATAATTTTTTATTAAAATAGTAATTAATGATTTCACTAAAGACTACTAGATGACTTTTCTCTTTACCCCATAAAACACAAAATCTATTTCTGGTTGAATTCTGTATTTATAATCTTTAATGTTATATTGATGTGCATAATCAACCACAGTGTTTTTTGTTGTTAATATATGAAAAATGTAAATGTTTAAATTATTCCACTTGAGAGTATTACTGTATTAGAGGGAAATAAATGGTAGAGGTGGCCAATGATTGGCTAAGGGTGGCCATGGCCACGATACAAAAATTAAACTCGATACTGATACTGTATCAGTATCGAGTTTAATTTTTGTATCGTGACAACCCTACTTAAGACATTAATTGATTTAATAAAGAAAAAAATACATCAGGCTGCATTTAACTGATAATTTCTGAAAATTATATTATTGCCTCTTAGAGTGTAAATAACAAATTAAGGTTACAATTTCTCATCTAACGCAATTTTTGATTGTTTTTAGGAAGCTGGTGTTCCATGCAGCCTGGGGTTACAGAGGGGGGCGTGGTGCACTACCAAAACAACACTTAGCCCATAATGGCGGGCGGCTGTCATATTGTTTTGACAGAACCAGCGAGTAGTTCTAGTTCACAACTTGAAACCAAACTATGACGAAGAAAAAATGAAAATTAAACTAGGTTTCCTCCTTGTTTTACATACTTTCCTCCCATTCCGATGTTATTTCCGTTAAACGAGCTGTTCCGTATCTCAATAAAATGTGTAATTTTGCTCCGTACGTCCTAATTACGTAACCATTCCACCGCAGCACGAGCGGCTGTTAACTAAGCAGGTCGCGCGACGGACCGAAGCTCCAGGGGTTCACGCGCGGGTGAGCGAGCGACATGAATCTGGGAGAACACAGCCCGTGGACACATCGATCAAACAGAGTTTAAAAACCCACTAAAATACGCTGTAAACAATCCCTCGAGGTCCGAGCATCGATTCCAGAAGCGCTCTGCTCGTTTATGGACGGTTCCATGAAGGATTGATTTTAAACAGAAGCTAAAACGGGAGTAGTGGGATAAATGAAAAGGCAGACAGTGACTGGGTCACGTTCAAACGGTCGAATTCATCAACCGAGTGGCTATAAAAGGGAACAATACGAGCCTACTAAAAGTTATGATATTAAAGATATAGACATAGTTTACCATGGCCTACCTTGTGATGGTAACAGGACATCTCCATTTTCTCTCTTCGCTGCAGAAATGTTGATATACCCTTTAATGGCGTTGCTGCTACTACTAACATTATTCCCAACACTGGAGGTCAACAACAGTTTATGTTTCTTTTTCTCCTCCCCGCCTCCTTTCCCCTTCTCTCTCTCCCTTTCCTTCTGTTTATCTTTACTCTTGGGTTTCGAGGAAGGCGCCTTGTGGAGGAAGAAATCGCTCTGTTTGAAGACTTTGAGAGGCTGGGATCCACCGGTAGCAGGCACTGGCTGGTCGCTGCTGCTCGCCTTCACCGGGCTGAAGCTCCATAAACCCGCGCTACCGCTGCTACCACAACTCTGTAGCTGCGGTTTCTTTTTCCCGTTGCTTCCATCAGCTCCGTACTTGCTGACTTTCTTCGGTTTAACGCTCCTCTCCTCGACTCGGAGCTTCTTGGGTGGCGGTGGGCTAGAAGCTCCGGAATACTGCGGGTGGCTGTCAGCGGTTACTTTAGCGAGACCGTTTTTGACCGAGGCACGCGGAGGAGAAAGAGGAACAGCCGCAGCTCCGGGAAGGTGAGCGGAGCCCTCCGAGTCAGCCATCTTGAGGTTTCTCCCTCTATTTACTCTGTTCCCCAACGGCCGCGGCTGCTGCTATTTTTCTTTTTTTTTTTTTTCCGCGACGTGCAAGTAGGCTGTAAATGGGCGGGGCGTCCAATTGATTGACGTATATGGCGTTTCTGGGCGGTGCTTATTTATGATTGACAGTGGGCGGGGCGTCACAACCCTGAGTAAATAAACAGCAAACCTCTGTGGGTTTGTAACACTATTAAGGACCCTCATACATGCTTTATGGGAAAAAAAAAACCCACATATATATTTTTTAAATATATATATATATATATATATATATATATATATATATATATATATATATATATATATATATATATATAATTTTTAAAATATATATATATATATTTTATTTATATTTTTAATATAAGTGGGTAAAAGCTATTTAAACCAACCCAAACATCACTTTACTTCTGCAAAAGAAATGGTTATAAATTGTATGAATCACACTAATAGACATTCATAGACTCTTACATTTCAAAAAATATTTTTCAATTAAACATTATAAGATAGTATTTTTGAAAACATAATGTTTAAAATAACAATGCCGGTTATGATTTAGTGCGTTTAACTTTTATAGGCCTTTAATCAAGTCAGCAAGACTCAGTTAAATCAATATATGCCTCCTCTTGTTATTTTTTTCCTAATCTTTTTATTAAAAAGTCAGAGGTAAAAACAATAAATCGTCATCGTGGTTACAAAAGACTTGCCGTTTTTCAAACTTTATACTCACTCAAAAACCTCCCCCCACTCCGACTGGACCCACAAATAATTACAATAATTGTGTTAGTAATGAATAAACAAAAAATTAAATAAAAAAAAAACACTGCACCAACAGTAGACTTCAGTTTTTGTTTGTTAAATGTAGGTAGGCATCAGAATAAACAAGTTAAAACAGTAAATTAATACCTCCATCTGCATTCCAAGGTCTTCATGGCTAACAAAGTATGACTTTGTGTATGCTCAACTTTTTATTTAAACCATTGAATTTTTCAATTTAATGCAATATTGATGGAAGTTCTTGGAGGCCACTAAAGTAGCCTCCTTCCTCTTATTGTAATTAAAGTGATAAGCTTTCTTTTGATCTTATATATACACAAAAGATCACTTCTCTCACTTTTTATTAATCTGGGTTGTAAATCCTCTAATATATTGGAATAAAATCATTTTTTTTCAATTAAAAAAAAAAGATTCTCATAATCAATTGGTTCAGATTAGAGCATATGATGGAAAACAGAAGTAAAAATCTCGTGTTCCTTCAATTCAAATAGAGCATCACTCATGTTTTATACCTATAAATACTTTAAAGAGGGCTGACACGATTTGTGGTGTCTTCAGATGGCCGTGTATCCTGCTGCTCACACTCAGCTGTAGCTACTATATTTATAAGGCCATTACATAATATGTTAAAGGCTCATTGGGGAATCTGAGGTGGCCCAGTTAAGGCAGCAACCTGGCCACATGTATAACATTTTAAATTTATGTTGTGCTACCAGAAAAAATGTTTGCATGCATGATGGCTCGGGTCTCCTGAATGTCCTAATTGGGATTTGAATTATAAATTAACCTACAGTAGGCTATTGGAAATAAGACTTCCAGGCCCTTTTAATTGAATATTTTCAAACAAAACGCTGTTTTAAGACAAAAGGGATATGAATACTCTTATTTATATATATATATATGATTCAAAAAGAAATTGTAACATTTCTTAGTCTACACACCCAGTTTAATCTATATTTGGTGCAAAAGATGAGAATTTGAGCAGGGATGTGTAAGATTGTTCTAATAGCTTTTTACATTCTTCAGTGAAGCTAATAGATCAGTGTTTAAACAAAGCATTTAGAGCACACCTCTAAACCTCTAATGTATGATATGACCATAAATAGGAAATGTTAATGGCTTCTGAACTCCTGATTAAAATATGCAACTCATGCCTAATTAATTCCCTGCCCTAAAGCACGGTTAAAGACCATCCAATTTAGCTAATTTAACTCTAAATTAGAGGATATTAATTTGCATAAGTGCAATTTCTCTCATTTTCACACGTTTCAATAGGATTTGGATTTTTTTTTCTCCAGTGTTATGCACTTAAAATGGATTATCCAAGTGTGTAGAGTGGGCTCTAAAGAACATGTTTGTAGGTCAGAGGCCCATTGTTTTAAGAGGTCATGATTTTCACGGTTATGATCAAAGAGGATGGAAAAAAGACCACCTCTGCACCAGGAATCACACGTCAAAAACGGCGTTTATTGCTGTGTAATTAATCCAAATAGACAGCATGTGAGCGCCAGAAAATAATTACATCACAAGTCTTTGCCTGATGTGTATTTTGAGGTGAGAGAAGGAAACACCAAATGTTAATTTTTTAAGGTGCGCATTATGCTTTTAGCAATTGTCACATTAGTGACAGGCATTTGTGTTGACATTAGTATTTTTAATTTAATATTTTCCAAGATAAAAAAAAAAATAAAATTCTAAATACCTTGTTATTTAATCAACTGGACAAACTTTAATTATTTCCATCCCCAAAAAAATAAGAACAATTAGGATATACCTTTTACTTTTTGTGCAAATAGATATTGGTCTGTAAGGCATCTGAACCACACCAAGTTAAATGACCATTTATTTGTTTTTAAATCCATATATTATGTTAATCAGTGGGCATTTTATGCTTTAATCTTTTACAGAAAATAATTTCCAAAATAAATTCCTCCCCACACACAATCACAATATGGAGAGAAAACAAGCGCCAACCATAACTGTAAAACAGTTTAAAGACAAGTTATTAAGATACGGCAGGGTGTCTGGAAAGCTGCACGGCTCAGATAGTCCTACTAATTAACCAGCTAATGTCAGCCTATTATACTTATGTCACTTTATGAAGATCAGGATAAAATCCTGTAATATGCTGCACAATATACATCAGAAAAAACAGAGAAGTCTTTTGATATTATTTGTTGAACACACAGCTTTAAAATAATGCATGAAATTGATGGTTTTAAACTAATTATGTTGCAGAATGCTTAGTAGCTGTTGGAATAATTTTTGCATATTTTAAAATGCAGTTAGAAGCAATTAGACATCATACATTTGTTTGTATTTCATGTATGACTGAATATACTGAAGGTTATAATTACTAGACACTCATATCATTTACTGGATAGATTAAACAAAAGTAAAGTTCAAAGAAATTGAATATTTTTATGTAAATGAATGTTCAAAAAATGTTTTCATTCTCTTTTTTCCTTTTACTGTAGAACCTAAAAGGAAACACTTTACCTACAGGCTTGATTTACTTTTCTAGACTTAGTACTAAAATTAGAAAAGAAAAAATTCAATTTTTTTGAAGGTTGCATAGAAACCCTGGCCTATTCATGGTGTCTCAACTTAAACCATTCATCTCTTTCTAAACGCTCATCAGGTTCATTTATAATTCATTAATAAGCCATCATATTCCAACTTCTAAAGCAGGGTTATAGCTTCATAAATCTGGGCTATTATCTCATCTTGTCTGCATTTTAAAATTATATCCATTCATGCTTGTTCAATTATCCCCCCGACAAAGTCATCTCAGCACCAAGAATAAAGAAACAAAAAACAGGACGAAGTGCGACTTTAGGTTCATCTTTACTGATTGATTTCTGCATCATACAAACATTTGGAGGGTGTTTTTGTGTTATGGTGGAGCAGGAGGGGGAGGCAGCCAATCAACTCACACTTTAGTCTAATGATGATTGGATGAGATGTTGGAGAGGAGGGGAGGGGTCTCTCTTAAAGGCACAATGGGGCTCCTTTCTGAGTTTGAATGAGTGGAGAGATGAACAGAAAATTGAGTCAAATGTACAGTCAAATAGTCTCTCCTGTTGTTTTGCAACTTTAAACTGCTCAGATATGCTTAACTGAAGCGATCAGTAAAGTATCATAGCTTTAAGGAAAAAAACAACAACACAAACTTAAGGAAACCTAAGGACAAAACAATGTTAGGGCACAAAACAAGTGAAAAACATGTGATTTTATAAGATAGAAAGGCGGAGTTTAGCACGTGGGGCGTGGTGGACATAAACAACATGTGTGTACAAAAATAACTTTCAAATTATCATTTACAAAAACAATGATAGAATAGCATTTCCATCATTAATATTATTAATTATACAATCTCATTTAGAGCCCATTGTAGTCATCATTCAGGGTCCAGGAGGCAGGCTGTGCTTTCTGCTCTGCCTACTAATTAAAACATTTACTAACCATTAAGTTTGAAAACCATAAAATCCAAACTGTGAAAAAGTTTGCAATAAGGAAGAGAAAAAAAATATAGCTGAATAATTTACATTATCTATGGAGAGGAATCAACATCATCATGCACGGACTTTCTTACATCTTCTGTTAATACAAACAGTAAAATCATAGCAAATTAACTTGGAACATTATATACCTTAACTGCACTGTGCAGCTCTTTACATATATAAAAAAACTATGCATATACTGTGTAGTCACTGCTGCAAAGGATGGAGATGTCATTCAAAGCAGTAATCCTTGGTCTTTACAGCTGCTTCTGGTGTGGAGAGGCGTGTTTGTGTCGGGTGGTGAGCTGAAGGGCTAATACTTCTGTCAAAATCCACTTTCAAATGTTTCATATGTAATTTTCAGATCCTGAAACACTGAGATGTTGACTGTGAGAGGCTGTGAGGACATCTTTAGTAACTGGAAGGGTTGGAAAAATAGAAACACATATACAGAGTTTTGGTCAGAGCTTTGGCCACCCCTGACAAAGACGTGAGGGGAAAAAAATTCAAATAATGATAATAATACTGGAATTATTCATCTTTATTGGTGTGAACATAATCTCTTACAGAGAAATTTGGGAAGAAAAAAATAAACATGAATGTGTTTCAAAAAATAAATAACAGGTGGTTCTTTTGTTGATAACCTCTCAAGCGACTTATTAATTTTCCAGAATGATATCTAATATTTCTCATTATTTAAAAGTATCTATTGACTGCTAAAAAGGATCCGTGCATTTTGGCCAGACAGGATTACAATCCAGCTGGGTTTAGTTTAAAAGGATTAAGATGGTGAAAAGCATTTTATGCATACAATTAAGTACGGTGCTGGATCTGTGATGCTGTGGGCTTTATAGGCTGTGAGGAAATTAGGAATTTCTCTCTTAATATTAATTAATAACAGACAGATTAAAATAAAAATCTGATTTCACTCTAGGATTATACTACCGCAATAAGAAATTCATTTAAATAAAGGCTTTTGACACATCTTTACCAGGGGTGGCAAAAATAGTTTAAAGACTAAAGGGGAGGAGAAGTGAAGATGGACCAAGATGGGTTTCATTCTCTCATGGTCCCGATGCTTAAGAGTCTGAGTTGTTTGCTAAAGAGTTTGAAAATTTATCTCTAATGTGATCAGACAAAAAAAAAATTCCTGATTTTTAATAAATAAATAATCTTTTCATTTTACAAATAGCCTGTGTTGAATTTTCTGCTTTCTTGAGCAAAACTTTCATAAACTTCCTATCAAGTCTAGCTGTCCCAAAGCTACATTCTTACCAGCCTGTAATTAGCTGCATATTTAGAATGAGCTGTCAGTCCAATCAGTGATTTGTAGATGTGGTAAAGGAAATCTTTAAGCAAAGGAAGGAAATATTCACATATCAGTGACTTCAAGTTATATTTTAGGACTAAATCAAACTGAAAGTTGAGATTTTTCAACAAAATAATCAACGAATCCTGTTTGCATATGACCTCAAACAAATGGAAGAAAGAACAACCAAATATAAAAACCTTAAGAGTTGAAGAATCACTGGACGATGGTAACCCTCGGCTACGACGCTCTGGTATCTATCCTGAAAATTCATAAAGTAGCACCAGCAAGAAGAAGAAACTTTGAGGGACAAAAATACAAAAGAAGTGAGAGAAAATACCCAGGCAACCTCCGCATACCCAACTGAAAAGGTTGCATCATGAGTACGAGATTATCTAAGTTCGCTTTGAAGATTGTTCGCTCAGCGGGAGGCAAAACCACCTCTGGGACAGGAATCTGCTTCCCAACTCTAGCTTTTCCTTTAGAAGTCACTTTCCTCTCATTTGGCTTGAAACTATTTTAAGAGTCACTCTGGATCATGCTTCATTTAGTGTAAAATAAAACAAAAAAAGGAAAAGTTTACTTTAAGTGTCAAAGAGGAGAGGAGACCCCCCCCTCCATTAACTAAGAGAGGTCCCAGGTCAGCATCTACAGCAGCCAAGTCAACATTGTGAGGAGGATAATCTCTGGATTTTAAGTCTCTATGCCAGCTTTGTTGTTTTCTTTTCCTGTGTGCCAGTCTGTGTTTTGGGCCAACCAGTCAGGAGTCGTGTCCCGATAAGGAAAGACGTTGATGGTGGATAGGTCGTTCCATCATGTCCACTCCACAGGGGGTTCTCGGGGGCCTTTGGGCTGAATGCAGCGGTTACCGAATCCTGAAACAAGAGATGTTCTTAGCTGGGTTTGCTTTTTGTTTTTGGACAGAATAAATAGCATCCAGAAATTTCCCCAACATTCTGCCTGGTCTTAATGCCAACTATGCTGCACATGCGGGCCAAAGCTAGACTTCCTTCCAGCAAAAGCAACGCCACATCAAAAATACGCCTGTCAGCAACATTCTCAGCAAATGTGCAGCTATTCCTTTTCCTTTTGACTAGTGTCCTGCAAATGTGTTCAAACTTTATCTTTTGTCATATTCAGACCACAGTTGACAACAATTTTAATAAAATTTGGTCAGGCAGACCAACAAATAGTTGTGCAAAACAAACACAATGCAAAGGTTACATGATGCTAATCTTTTTCGGATGATTCTCTAAGAAATGCCAATTCTTTAACGCAATTGGCTCCAATCAGCTTCTGAAAACAACCTTCCAGATTTGTACATTCTTCATCTGATTTATCCTGAAATTTGGCTACGCTATTTAAAAGCACTCATATATTCGAGGTAAATAACATTTGCATCGTAAGTCTCTTTCTGCTGCAACAGTTTTCCTTCCAAGAATTCCTCCCATTCGCTGCAAAAGAAAATACTACCCAGGATGATTGGGATTGAAGTTCTGAGAGAAATTACGGAAGATGTAAAATTTTCTATAGAGGTATTTGGAGAAAAGGCGAACTTACCCACCCAGGTCTACTTGGCTAACTCCTGCTGTGCTGCCATCTGATGCACATACCACTGGTGATGTCTTGGCACAATCAGAGACATCTGAACACAGAAAAACAGACAGAATCATTAAAACCTACAAAACCAAAGTAGTTGGAGGTATCTCACTATAGATCTGGATGAAAAGAGTAGATATTAGTACGGGAAATCTTAATGCTTGTATGAATGTAGTCTGTTTAGAAAGGTAGTATCTAATAAGAGCTCTGGTCAATGCTCAACTTCCACAACATTTTTCTCGTTCTTGTTCGATTCTTTATGACTCGCTCTGCATCAGAGAGATGCGTGTAGAAAGCTACTATAACACTAAACGTAAATTATTCTGACATTCCACGGAAAATCCTAAGTTTATGAAACAAGTAACAACTTTTTCCAGATAGTTCTTCAGCAAAATTTACAGAGAATTCCCAGAAAAATGTTAAAATAGCATTTTTTTAGCAGGTCAAATCAAACAGAAGAAAGACTATTGTTAGCTTCTCTTTAAATTAAAACACTACAATGAGTTAGCTGTAGCTCTAATGGTTAGCTCTGGTATGTCCTTAGAGGCAAAGTTAAAGATATGGGTGTTTCTGTTTAAATGCAAGTATAATTAGGCCTTTTTAGCCATTTCTTAATTTGATGCCAACTTCACTTGTAAGTAGAAATCTTTGTTTGATGGAAATACAATAGGCCTTTTAAAATAAGAGATATGATATAATAACCTTAAAGTCCTATAGAACCTCTTGTTTTGTCACATAGGAGGAGATGAGATTTAATTAAGTATATATCAGTTTAATCAGCTGATACTAACCCTGTGGTGTGGACCAAGTGGGAGCTCAAAAAATATTAAGTTTGCACTCAGTAAAAACACATCAGTGAGCAGTGATTCCCTTTAGATGAAGCTGCAGAGCTGAACCTAAGCCACCAAAGCAGTAAATTAGCCCTAACAATCCTTAAGCAATCTTCACAGCTCTCATTTTTATTGCACCTCTCTGCTGAGTTGTTTTATCTCTCCCTCTCCTTTATTGGTTTTACTTGTCGTCTTTCCCAAACAGCTGCTCACATTTACTGTTGTCACCGTTAGCCCACACTAGCTAATTCATCAAAGCTTTGGAGATCTAGCTCCATCTCTATTTAGCAACAACTGTGAAGATGAATTTGAGACTAAATAAACTGAGGTTATTGTTTCTGTATACACTGAGACGGAAAACCAAAAGAAACCAAACAAACCATTAAAAACAACAGAAAGAGTTGAAGCCGACATAAGTGTCTGTACCTTTCTGTGAGCAGCTCCATTCAGCTGAGGCTGATGTTCTTACTTCCAGAGGATCTGAGTGAGCGAAAGACAAACAGTTACAAACAAAACTGAAAAATAAGACATAGAACATTAAGAGACAAAGGAGTTCATCCAGTCACACTCATGCCACTCACACTGCTTAAAGACTTGCATTTTACTAGCTACAGAAGGAGGAAACCCAAAAGTTCATCCCAAAACGTTTCTGATATTCTGATATTCTTTGCTTTTCGTCCGGTCATACAAAACAAGATAAACATTGTTTTCACATTTTTTCCTCATTTTAATCACACGTTTCAACATATTTATTGGGATTTTATGTGCTAGACCAACAGAAGGTCAATCAATATATTAAAATGGAAGGAAACAGATGTGGCTTTTTCACAAAAAAACTGAAAATATTCCATTTTGCCCCTTTTTACCCCACACATAACACACATCATGCTGTGGGATTCCTTTTCTCCAGCAGGGAACAGGGAGTGGCAGATCAAATCTCCAAGTCTGCTGTTTTTACTGTGTCTGTAAATGAAAAAAATACTATGCTGATGCAGCTGAACTAGGAGCCCATGTCCCATTGAAAAAAACCCAATCTGAGGGACCAAAGCCCAATAACAAAATTCTTCTAATAGGGAATTTGCATTAATCAAATGTTCAGGTTTTTAAAGTCAATTCAATTTAAAACACTTTATAGACCCTAAAGGGAGGTTAACTATATTAACTCACAGGGTTTTTTATTGGGCAAATGAGGTTTTATGGATGTTAACAAGATAAAAATCATTTTTTTGAAGTCTAACAGGAGAAACCACATCTAAACTTACAAGACTTGAATTAAATGAAACTATTTGATTTTCAGTCTTCATGATGACGTATATACAGGTGCTGGTCATAAAATTAGAATATCATGAAAAAGTAGATAGATTTCAGTAATTCCATTTAAAAAGTGAAACTTGTATATTATATTCATACATTACATACAAACTCATATATTTCAGATGTTTATTTTGTTTAATTTTGATGATTACAAATGACAACAAATGAAAATCTCAAATTCATCATATCAGAAAATTAGAATATTACTGAAGACCAATAAAAACAAAGGATTTATAGAAATGTTGGCCAACTGAAAAGTATGAACATGAAAAGTATGAGCATGTACAGCACTCAGTATTTAGTTGGGCCTCCTTTGGCCTGTATTACTGCAGCAATGCGGCGTGGCATGGAGTCGATCAGTCTGTGGCACTGGTCATTGGTCCATTGTGTTTTCTGAGGACCACAGTCAGTGATGGTTTGGGGTGCCATGTCATCTGCTGGTGTTGGTCCATTGTGTTTTCTGAGGTCCAGGGTCAACACAGCCACATACCAGGAAGTTTTAGAGCACTTCATGCTTCCTGCAGCTGACCAACTTTTTGGAGATGCAGATTTCATTTTCCAACAGGACTTGGCACCTGCACACAGTGCCAAAGCTACCAGTACCTGGTTGAAGGACCATGGTATCCCTGTTCTTAATTGGCCAGCAAACTCTCCTGACCTTAACCCCATAGAAAATCTATGGGGTATTGTGAAGAAGAAGAAGATGCAATACACCAGACCCAACAATTCAGAAGAGCTAAAAGCCACTATTAGAGCAACCTGGGCTATCATAACACCTGAGCAGTGCCACAGACTGATCGACTCCATGCCACGCCGCATTGCTGCAGTAATACAGGCCAAAGGAGGCCCAACTAAATACTGAGTGCTGTACATGCTCATACTTTTCATGTTCATACTTTTCAGTTGGCCAACATTTCTATAAATCCTTTGTTTTTATTGGTCTTCAGTAATATTCTAATTTTCTGATATGATGAATTTGAGATTTTCATTTGTTGTCATTTGTAATCATCAAAATTAAACAAAATAAACATCTGAAATATATGAGTTTGTATGTAATGTATGAATATAATATACAAGTTTCACTTTTTAAATGGAATTACTGAAATCAATCTACTTTTTCATGATATTCTAATTTTATGACCAGCACCTGTACTCTGATTTTAGCAAACAGTGGGTTAAGAAATTAAAGAGACAAATTAATGCAACATCTTGAGATTTTTGTTTGAGAGAGAAAAATAAAATGTCCCTTTTCCTTCCACTTCCTGATTATGTTCAGTTTTATTGTACAATCACATAAAAACCCAAGTAAAATATGAGCGCACTTTTTAAGGATTATGATGAAAATATGTGAAAAAGTTTTTCCAAGCATGTTGATATGGAGTTGTGGTCTACAGCGCCCTCTAGTGATGCAATGTCGCTAACACCTCCAGGAGAAGGAACACTGTTCTTGCACCATGTGCTCCAGCATGGAGGATTATTTGAACATACGTTCAGATGGTTGAGCATCAGAAAAGGAGAACATCAAATCAAACAACAATAGCTGATGGGTCTCAATCACATTAACAGCTTGACAATAACCTCAGGACACCTACAACCACTTGGATATTTATTAAACACATCTTTGTAATTCAGCCTCACAGATTCATCCACCTTCAAGGAGAGGATGGCCGATAGCATGGAGGCAACCCAGTTGAGTTACGTCACTGGAGGCCCACCTGAAGAGGGGGGACCAATGCAAACGCACCTGTGGCCAGTATGAAGGACTCAGGGGTTCTCTCAGGGAGGGGGGGAGGGGAGTCGTCGCTGTCCCAGCAGTCTGGGTTAAGAGGTCAGAGGGCAAACGAGAGGTTAACAACTGGCTGACAACAGAAGGAGAAGAAGTGAAAGTGTTGTGATTTAGAACCTGCTCTTATTTTGCATCTAATTTTTATCAAAACAAATCCATTAAGATTAGTTGAAAGAATCCCAAATTTTAAAGTGTAGGGAGGAACTCTTTCTTCACCTGTATCATTATTTCAAAACAAATCTACAAGATTTAGTTGAGTTTGAGGCTTAAATGACAGCAGCTCACAATTGTAATTTTCAAACCTAATGTAAATCTAAAGTGTGTTTAATATTGTTTTTTTCATATAAATGCATTCTGGATTATTTGACTCCATATTTATTCCTGCTTTAAATGAGTTTTAAATAGTGTGCTGCAGTAATTCTGAAATGAGCTTCTTATATATATTTGTCTCCATTTGGCAACTTAGTCTAATGTACTGCAGCATAAATCAGCTTTTTCAGATGAAGGATGTTTAATTCATTTTTTTTTGTTTTTGCTGACACAGATAATACATTTTAAAGAACCTGCTGCCTAAAAAAGGTTAAACTATTCTACATAAAATTTAGATAAATATCTTCAGTTGTCGACATTATACCTCAGGTTAGTTTCTGATTGTCTTTTTAATTTTTGTTAACCATCTTTAATCATACTGCAGTTATAAAAATTTGTTTTATTCTCATTCAAAATTGAGCAAATGTTTGTTATGACAAGATTGTTTTACAATAACTACAAAAAATGTAAAATATTTTTTCCTTTCCAGTTCACTTTAAGAAAACGAACATTTTTTATTTATTTTAATTAACATTAAAATACATAACATTGATTTCCTGTTGCTATTTTATCATCTAATAGTGTAATGACGTCTTTTATTTCTTTATTTCTTTTATTTCTTTGCATCACGCTGGATTTATAGTCAACTTTTTTATTTAAAATTAGTCTGGAGTCTATGATCAGCAGGTGAATATAAAAAAAATTATTAAAAATAAGATTTGCAAGCATTTTGATCTATAATAGTAGGTGCTTTGAAACTCCTATTTGAATTTATAAAGAAAATTTTGGCAAAAATGTGCCAAAAATGACCAGAATTTATAATACTTTTTCATTTTTTTAAAACAATAACCCCTACTGGTCCTTTTGGATTGGACATTAGTGTCTGAACAGAGCCTCCCTGTTTTAAACTAGTTAGCCCTTCAGTAACAGTCATGTTGTGCCAACAATAAACAGCAAACCTCGGCACCGTGTGCATTGTGCTCCTCACAAGGGTTCAGTGCATCATTCCCAAAACAGCCAACAAATCAAGCAGCCACCAGCAACCCTAAGCTTTCCAACCACCACAATGCAGCAGTTTGCGCCCAATTAACAAGCAGCTATCAACAATCAAACAGCAGCCGTTAGCCAGGGGTAAATAAAACTGCCACGCTGAAATGAGTGCCAGAAAGCGAAGCAGGCCAAAACATAAACCAGATTCTTAAAACTCTAGAGAATCAACTAAAGATCAGGAGGATTTTCAGCCTTCAAACCACCGAAAAATGTAAACCACACCCTATAGTCACACTCAAGCAAAGGGTCCGACCCCACTCCGCTCTGCTAGGCCCCACCGTGCACTAATGTGGCACCGATCAGAAACATGCAGTGTTGATCCTTTGCCGTCCAACATGCACACACAGCTCACGCAACGTCGCCGATCCATTCGCTGATCCAAACACAGGTAGAAGAGGGGTAGAAGTTTGGCTGCGAATGCTTGTAGCATTCTTAGCAAACTAAACTAATTAGTAAATAAAGTCATGCTTTTAAACAAGACACCTGGCTGCACACCTTCCCCTCCCACCTGAGGCTCACAGTGCCCTCAGTAGGTTTCATTTTTAGGGGATTTTAGGAGCCGGATCATTAGGAAATTGTGCATATTTTTGAAGTGGAAGGAAAATTATACATAGTTTTTATTATTAAATGCTTTCAACAGGTCATTTTTTGTAATTTAATGAAAAAATCTGTTTAGATGGAAAAAGCTCTCTGACCTACTTGCTAAAAAAATCTTTTGGAGTTTATGTGAAGATGATTAAAGTCAAGTGTCTGTTTGAAACTGCATAAAACAAAAATAGAGGCTGTATAATTTTCCTTTCACGTATATGCACTGGTGTGAAAAGGTCAAAGGAGGGTCTGTCTATGGTGTCACAGTGTGACAGGCTGGGCAGGTGTAATAAATCAATCAGAAGAGCGATCAAAGCGGCTTTAAGACGTACTTGTTGGGCTTCCAGAGGGCGATGGGGTGGTCTGTCCGGCGATAGACATAGGCAGCACCTTTCTGACCGACTGCTGTGTTTCAAGGTGAGGCG
Organism: Cyprinodon tularosa; assembly: GCF_016077235.1. Taxonomy (NCBI): domain Eukaryota; kingdom Metazoa; phylum Chordata; class Actinopteri; order Cyprinodontiformes; family Cyprinodontidae; genus Cyprinodon; species Cyprinodon tularosa. The sequence continues at coordinate 436,382 of NW_024039160.1, forward strand.
AGGAGGTCACCGTGGCCGACGCTGTGGAGACGTTTTTATGATAACCCTCCTTCAACTCAGCCATCTCCTCGTTCCCCTCCTCGTCCGAGTTATCAGAGTGAAGGGGGTTGGTGAAGCTGAGGGCAGTCCTGACGGGGGTGGAGGAGGAGGATGACGAAGAGGAGGATATGTGGGAGGAGGAGGAGGAGGACGGGGCGACTCTGTCTGAGGATGAAGAGGAGGAGGTGGTCTTGGGGAAGGTTTTCTCAGGGCTGTTCCACGCTGCGTGGCCACTTTTCACTTCTTCTGTCTTCTCCTTGCTTTCGCTTGTTACAGGTAGGTGGTTTGGTCTGGTTAGGACGCTCCCGTCGCAGTGACCCTCCTCACATCCCCCTGCTCCCCCCTCTGTGCCGGAGTCCTCCGACAGCGAGGAGCTCGACGTCAGCAGGGTTTGACCGGACCGAGCTTTGAAGGCGTGGCCTCTCTGTAGCGCGGAGCTACTGTTGGTTGAATTGTTGGCTCCTACGGAGGACGACGTGTCAAAGCTGCGAGGCCCTTCCTGCAACGGAACCTTTTTAATCTCTATACTGAGCTTCCTCTCAATCCGAGGGGCGCCACAACATTCAGCCGTCGGGGAGAGGGGCGAGGAGGGTGTCTGAGTCTGGCCCGACTCCGGCTTTGTCGACGCTGAGGAGGATTTGTTGTAGTTGTCGTTGAGATCGAGGTGTGAGACCTGGGTCTGCTGATTTTGGCTCTGTACATTTAGATCTCTGTGCTCTGAGGGGTTGGCTTGTTTGGGAGGACCGGATTCAGACTGGTTCTGCTGCTTGTTCCCATCTTCATTCTGCAATCAGAGATAAATGAACCATGTCAAACAATAACGATATTTGATTATATTTTATTTTAAATAAGATGAAGCAACCCTGAACTGAATCACATATGCAACAGTCCAACAAGTCAGAAAATCACTCTAATTCTATGACCAAATAAAATATGCTACTCAGATTATGGGAAGTCTGTTAGATCCATTTAAAAGATGTATTAGACTCAACTTTATTTATCCCTTGGGATTACTCCTTCAGGGAAATTCTGATATATAGAGCACAAAGAGTTAAAACAAGATGAGATTAATGCTAAAAATACAACAGACATATTAAAAAGTCAATATCCTTAAGCATCAGTTTATGCTCATAACATTTTGTCGACTGTCTAGTTAATCTGGTGCTATACATAAATCTGGATTGAATTACGTTTTATTCTGGCAGAAAAAAAAAAAACTAAATATGGTTCTTAAACATTTCTAAGTCAGAAATTCTCAACTTTAAGACACATTTCCACTCAGGGGTCAAACTTTAATACAGACACAAACTATGAAGTATGTTTAGATCTACAGCGGTCTGAAATTAAACATGCAATCTGGAAAAAGTTGAAAACGAGAAGCGAATAAATGATAGGATCGTGGACAGACTCATGGATGAACTATTAGATTTACAAGAAAGTTTTTTTTTTTAAATCCACTGGTCTTTGTTTTCAGGTTTAGAGACATTTTGTTTCACATCCAGGATGATTTTCAATTCAAAATGTCAGAAATAGGGTTGAGTTCAAGGCTTTATAGAGTGGATCAAAACCAGGCCTAGTTTTGGTTTAGAAAACATGCAAATTAAACCGGACGAACAGGTCAGCCCCTTAAGCTGGGCGTAGACTGTGCGATTTCTTGTCCTTTTCGGGCCGATTCACCAGTAATGCGAGAATTTTTTGACTGGGCCGACTTTCCGCCTGATCGTGCGTCGTGTAGTATACGGGGGTAATGAGGAGCGATTAGCCTCTAACAACCACCCCCCAATCAGGAATCCTAAGGTCTGGACAAAATCAAACATGTTTGAAATTCAGTCGGCCGCCGTAAGGTCGCATTAGAGCGTCGGACCGCACAGTGTGAGAACAAACATTGTGAGCTGTGAACTTTTACACCCTGCAGTTTCATCATACAGTTTGAGCTGTAGCTGCATACAGCGATTTAAAATTTCGCAGTTTATTCCCGGCTTGAGGAATGGGGAGTCGTTTCGGTGCAATACCTAATACTGGTCTATGCCTCTGAAAGGGGGGTGGTTAGGGGGAATTGTTGGTCTGGTTGATGTTCTGATCCCCTCCCTGTATGGGGACCATACAGTGGATAATGAAGACAGACTGGAAAACAAATATTCCACTCCTCCCTGCAAAACTTTCACCTGTGTTTATTATAACTTTGCTTTTTGAGAATTATTGGTTCCCAATATCACCATTTGGTGGATTAATAATTACTAAAATCCGAATCCGACTTCAAAGCGAGACAACTGCTACCAGTCCAAAGAAGAAAAACATGTTTTTTTTATTACACACAGGTCCTTATAATGACCTTAAATGTTTCTTTGTTTTCCTACCAGACTCTAATTTATATGATCCACACATAATAGATTTTCCTCATTCTCTTTCTTAAACTACGTCTCAGTAGACATTTGGTTATTGCATTGAGGTGGGAAAGGAGAAAACCCACCATTCAATTAACAATAAAGTTATCAAAAGGACCAATGGAACCAAAAAGTATTTCTATGTTCTTTGTTACCATTGATGGGTTTTCACATGTAGAAATTAAATATCAGTCATAAATAGCAGTGCTTCCAGTACATTTCACTTTCCCAACGTACCTCTTTTAGGCCGCGTTGGGTCGTATCCAGGACATGGATGACTGGTTTGGGATGGTAGCGGTCGTTGTCCTGCCGCACGTTGGTGACAGTGGGGAAGGCCGATGGGGGAGAGGGGGTGAGAATAGGGGGGACAGGATGAGCCTCAGGGGGCTGGAGGATCTCCTCCTTCACATCACCTTCCACCTGGGAACTAGAAAAACCAGAGAGGAGTTAAACTGTTCCTTGTTGGTCTAAAATGACACATAATAAAATGAACCTTCGTTTTTTGCAATAATATGGAAAGTAGCAGTTTTTTTCTGTTAGGTGATATCACCACTAGATGGCAGGATTTAAAAAAGTCTGGCAATAAACTCCAGAGAAACGGATGACATGTTCCTAGATTTCAGGCTACAGTTGCTGGATAATTTTAGAGCTTAAAATAGTCTCTCATTCTAAAAGAAAAAGCTCAGATTAGATTTATAAAATTCTCTAACTAACTTTGGATTTAGGGACAGTAAGGCAACAACATTTAGAAGATAAATCCTTTATCCGGTACTAAAGTGAGAAAGCACTCAAGCATCAACTTGGATTTCATGTTTTAGTCACATTAGTGGAGCTTTTAAGTGTCGCTAACATTTAGGCTCACACAAGATTCAAAGTTAGACACCAAGACGTCCCTCCACTCCCCAGAAAACAGGCTTTTACATGCAGGTACACATGAAATGACGACGATGCAGAGAAACGGTGAAAGGATGTGGTGGCGTGCTGATTCAAGAGCACATGACTGAGGCTAGAGCCGAGGCAGGAGTGACTGCACAAAATGCTGCGTGGATCAAAGGCTGAAAGCACAAGGAGGGGGATTTCCTTTCTTTTAGTTTGGCAGTTAACCTACGAGAGCCTTTGTCACTAAGCCCGAGTTCTGGAGCTTAGCTGTCTCTGGCTGATTCTTTGAAAGAGGCCGAGAACTGTTGAGCTTTTATTGTTTATCTGTGATCTGAACAGGCTGTGATACCGCACCGAAAACATCGAGTAAAGGAAACCCCTGAGATGTTTGCTTGGAATTATAAAGGCAGCAACACTAGAACATTGACTTATTAGATTTTGTTTTTGTTGCCTAAGCACAGACCGTCTCTAACTACAATAACGTCCTGCTGCCTCCCAAAAGTCACCTGTTGGCAATTGTAGCCCATTAGGCTAAACATTACCCCTTTGTTTTCTTTAATAATAATAAAAAAAACAACCACAGAGGAGGTTGCCTCATTTTAATCATATTTTTTTGTCTCAACAGGCAAAAAAATAAAAAGATATTCAACAATAACAACTACGACTCCCGCTGGTGTTGATTGCTTCTACTGGGATTTAAACAGTCTGTAAAAAACTGCATGAGATGAAACTCGAATGGCTCCTAAGGGGAAGCTGAATAAACACTTATTAAGGCGCAGCAAAAGAAACAAGTAACACCAAAAAAAAGAAGAAAAAAGGGTGAGGAGGCTGCAGGCAAAGACAGCTGCAGCGACGAGACATGCATGATGAAATGGAACTACTAGGATTCAGTTTAAACAAACTTCTACTTTCATTCAGAGGAGCCAAACTTTCCCTGCAGTCTATTAAAGTGGTCCTAATCAACTCTTCTACAAGCTTCTGTTTGGACTTTGGCAGCTTTTATTCTTTTTGTACATTACAAATGCCAACTGAGCTGTGAGCTTTGTGCACAAGTAGAAAACAAAAAGCTGAAAATGCCCTTAACAGAGATTAGTCAACACATAGCCAAATTAAAAAAGGAAAAACCTTGAGAAATGTTCAGAAACTGCAGAGAGCCATTCATAAGATCATTTGAAAAGGTTAGAACAAACAAAATATTATAACAAGATATATGTATTAAATCAAAATGTAGGTCTATCAGGCTCTTCTGCCAAATTGTCAATGTTCTCCTTGGAGAAAGTGTCACATTCTTCTGCAGGTTTCAAAGAAGATAAGGGACACCCGAACGGAAGCTAAAAAAGATATTTACTAGTCCCATGGTGAATTTTGACAGATTTACACCTCAGCCAAGAAAGGTAACAAACCGTATGTGAAGACCAAAGAGCTTCATAGAATTAAGATGTTGGAAACACATTCTGAGAGAGAAACAAGTGATCTGTTCGAAAACCTAGGACGCATCCTTAGAAGACCGGATTCGAAGGCCGATTACGTCATAGCGCGGCGCCGAGGTCTGGTCGGATTCCAAGAGTCCTCGTTATGCGGCCTTAAAATGCGTCCTTCTTTTTGCCCGATTTGAAGGACGGGTCCGATGTATCCTCGGTATTCTTGGATATCCCAGGATTCATTGCGAGACCAAGCAAGCCGTGATCAGAGTAAAGGTTACTTGGCGCCGAACAGTGGTGAAAATTGGAAGTTCAGTTTAATATAATACAACTCTGTGAATAGTTCCGTCTGAAATGAATGAAAATAGTTGTTTTAATGGTTATTGAGTCAGATATGTGGCGGTAATGTTTGGTTTATCTAAAGGATTTAATCTGTTACTGTGTAAATGGGTTTGGCTGTAATTTAAGGACAGATTCTAATATATTTGCAGGGTGGGGACTATAAATCTGATAGGATTTTTATCTTTTTATTGCTGTTTTGCACAATATGCTTAACTTCCTATTTTTTGTTGTTGAATATTAGAGATTTTGCAGATATATTTTTTATACATATATTGTTTAGATTTACTTATATCTTTCTACCCCTTTTATAGAATAGAATAGAAAATCTCTTTATTTTCCCACAATGGGCAAATTTACAGCAGCAGAAAGATTATTGAAAATGGTCACACAAATGTGGACCTTAGAAAAATGTATAAGAATAACATAATAGGGAAGAGTTAAAATATAAACAATAAAATACTGTAAAGTGTTTTAACAATATAAAACTGGGGAATAAATAACCAATATGCAGCTATGGACATTTTTACAGTCATGGATATTTGAAAAAGCAGCAACATCAGAGATGTGCAGAATGACAGCAGCAGGTTATTTAACTGACTTTTTCTATCATTACATTTGATTTGATTTGTTCCTGCTCCCGCTGGTTGGAACCTTTATTCCACTCTGGATTCTTGTTAATGTAGTCTTTGTTCACTTCACAATAAAAAAGAAATAAATAAACAGTTTTGAAAACTTCTGTATTCATTCTTTTCCTGCTTTGTGTGTCAACGTTCACGGTTGCTCAGCAACAGAGCATACGGCGGTAAAACCCGCCAAAGGGTAGACCTGGTCGAATTTACAGCCAAAACTCTTCCGGTCTCCTTATTTTCAAGGACTTCGAAGGATCCAGTCTAGGTAGACCGCGTCCTTGGAGGACCCGTCCTAGGTTTTCGAACAGAGCCAAGGACTAAATGCAGGTTGTGTGTAAATAAACACATAACAAAGCCATGACTCCATTGTTTTAAAACGTCCTGCTGTATCTCCCTCCATCACTCACGCATACTCAACTATAATTCCCCCTAAACACAAACTTGCATTACCAAAATGACTCCATGGGAGTGCAGCTTATCTGGATAAAAATAGCTTGTACCGTCATGAGCAGATTTGGCTTGAATATGTGTTTCACATTACTTCTTTAAAGACAGTTGAAGGAGGACGGGAGGCGTAAGAAACACCCAGAAAGTTCCGGAGAGCATCCTCTTCTGTCCCGCTTCCAGGAACGCTCGCTATCTTGGCCGCTTCTCAAAGGTCAAATTTGTGTGTTTTAAAAAGAACAGGAAAGAAACTCTTCAGTAAACAGTTCACTTATGGCTACATCCTAAAATTGGGGCTCTGGAAAATGTTTCCCATCGAAGCAATTTGGTCAAAAAATTAAGGAAAGTAAATTTAGAGCAGGAAACAATAAATGTGTTTGAAAACATATTTATATGATACTAAACCAACTCGTTTATATTGATACCTCTGATAAATCTAACCACAAATGGCTGATGAAGTATTAAAGGTAAATTTTGTTGTAGATGAAAAACGGCCCTTGGACTCATGCCAAAATGTGGCCACTTATAAAAAACAGGAAAAAAATGGAGGAGCACTAAAAGATCTTAGCAAGAAAAGCAGATTTCTTCTCGAACTATGTTTGCAACTGATCAGGGAAGGAACAACCGAATAAGGTGATGGTTGAGGACAAAAGTTTTATGCCACATTAATGTGATAATTGTAGGAAAACAGCAGCAGTTCAGCAGATGTTTGTGAATGTAAAGTTTCTTAGGAAACAAATCTATGATTTTCTGTGACTTTTACTCTCTAATGTGTACTTTATCAGTATAAATCTATTTACTGATATCCCAGTGTCTGAACCAAATTAATGATAGATACATATTCTGTAACAAGAGGTTGACCTGACTTTTTAGGGTGGAAGAATATATGTAAAGCAGCTATAAAACATGAAGTGTAAGGCAGAATCAACTCACCAACAGGGATAACTCACTAACTAATTATGTAATAAAGTTTGTTAAACCTGTAGCAATCTCACAGTTTGCCAATATTAGATATTTGATCAACATTTTTCTGCTCTGCTGAACATGTTGCGCTGAAACAGGGTGGGAATGTGGTGTTTTTTTCTTCTCTCCTTTTATTGTTTTTTTTTTTTTGTATGTAGTAGGAGAATATTTCAACATTTGTACTTGTGCGTATATATTAGAAGTTATAGCTGCATAAGTATACGTTTATCCACAAAAAAAAGTGAACTGTATTTCTTATTGTGATTATCTTATCATTTGCTTCAATAAAAACAATTTGAAAAAAAAAAGAAGATATTTGATTAACATTATTTGGGTGAGTAAGGGAGCTAGGGCACAGATGCCCCTTTCAATAGTAATACGAGCCAGAAACACAGTACAAATTACTATTGCCCCATTTACACTACCCTTGAAAAACCGATCCAGGCCCAGACCGGTCCGAGCTTGGATCGGTAACCAGGCCAAGCTCAGTTTTGACGACCGTTCACACGTCACACTTATCTCGGTTATCTCGACTCCTCGCCTCCTAGAGACGATGTGCGGTACTACTGCTAGGATTGAAGGAGGGACTCAAGCAGCTGGTGGCGGTAATGCACCAAACGCTGTTTGTCAACCGCCGTAAAACCCAAGAAGAAGAAGACGAAGGAGGAGGGAATCAAGCAAATCAAAATGGTGGCTCCCGTCACATTCAGAAAGTTATGCTTGATTATTATTGCTGTACTTCCGTGTTTGCGGTGGGTCAGGCGAAGACGGCAACCTTGCGCGGATGTACTTGAATGGAGTGTGAATCGGCATGTTCAGCCAGTCGGCGATGACGCGTTCTGCTCATGCGCTCTTGTTATCAGAGAACCGAGCCAGGAAAAAACCGAGCCGAACCCACCTCGGGAACTGGTCTGCAGTTAGCGCGGTCCGGTTATGTCTATCTCGGTTCAGTTCAGGTTGTTTCCGTTCACACACGACAAGTTATCTCAGTTACTGAGCTCGGACCGGTCTCGGCTCAGTTTTTTAAGGGTAGTGTAAACGGGGTACATGATAACCTATCGTGCGTAAATGGAAAACAAACTGAACTGAACGGAGCTAGACACAACCGGACCGAACTAACTGCAGACCAGTTCCAGAGGTGGGCTAGGCTCGGTTTTTCCCTGGCTCGGTTCTCTGATAACAAGAGCGCATGAGCAGAACGCGTCATCTCCGTCTGGCTACACATCCCGATTCACACCTGATTCCCTCCTTCTTCGTCTTCTTCTGCTTGTGTTTTATGGCGGTTGGCAAACAGCTTTTGGTGCATTACCGCCACCAACTGCTTGACGTCCTCCTTCAGTACTGGCAGCAATACCGCAGATCGTCACTAAGAGGCGAGGAGTCGAGGAACCGAGATAAGGTGATGTGTAGACGGTCGTCAGAACCAAGCTCGGCCTGGTTAACTGATCCGAGCTCGGACCGGTCTCGGCATGGATCGGTTTTTCAAGTGTAGTGTAAATGGGGTATATGCCTACCAGAATTTGATCATTTAGATTGTCTAAAGGAGTCACTCAACACTTTTAGCTGCGGCAGACTCAGCTTTCAAGAGATTTAAGCCTATATCTAGATAAATCTATTAAAGATGGTCACAATTTCCACTTAAATCCAGTTTTTAGAATTGGAAATGTTCTACTCTGTTGGTAAATAAGTTATAAATTAATGCTTGAGCTTAGAACTTTTAGCTTCATTCTGTGCTACCTTCTATATTCCTTCTGTCATTTTTTAAACTTAAGACATGGGAATGGATTCAACTTCATGATCTGCAAATATGAAACCAGCAAAAATAGAAAAAGCTGGAAAAATGACAACCTTTAAGTAAAGGTTCAGCTTTTTTTTTAAATATCCAAGCTGTTCTGGTGGAGCAAAAATCTTAAAGCAATGAGTTCACTTAATGTAGCAAAACAAACCTCACAAATTGCTGATAAACCAAACTTTTCTTAGGAAAACCTCAGGTAACAGGAAATGACAAGATATACTGCTTCCCTACAGGAAGACCTCCCCTCTGAGATTAAAGCATCAGTAGCCATGAAGCTTTGAGGCGTCCTTCAACCTTGTTAAAAAAGTTGTCATGTGTTATATATTGCTGCAAGTGAAGAGGGGAGGGCTAAGCATTCAGTGGGTAGACTGTAAGAAGTGGAGCAGAACCCCTGATGGGAGCATACTGCATGGCTTGAGTGGTAAAAATGTCAAAGGAAGGAAGGAAAGGGGGGTAATAACCAACAACTACAGTAAGTGAAAGACCAGTAAGGGAGAGAATATATATTCTAGAAATTGAAAACTGTTTATTTCCATATAACATATATTAAAAACTTGAGAGTGAAAAAAGGCTGACTGTATCTGTGGGTTGATTGGAACCGTTTCCCTTTGGTTAGATCATATTATCGTATGACCCACAAAAACTTACTGTATTGCATTCTTCCTACAAAACACTTCTGCTATGTTCAATAACGTGCCGCCTACTCATCAACCATGGATGAACCAGTTAACTCATCTCTCTGGAGGACAAACGTTGCTCCGTTTATTCTTAAAATGTGTCCAACGTGGCATTTAACATATGAATTTACTGTTTTTGGAAGGATGCTAACAGAAAAAAGAAGCAGAAGGTCTTACCTGCGAATGCGAGGTGGTTTGGGAGGTGGCATGTCCCATCGTTCCTCATCTGACTGAATGCTTGTTTTGTCTGGACTGCTTTCGCTCTGGACAGATACAAAATAAATAGGATTTAGTACCAGTTTTTAATTCCCTTTCTAATGTTTATCCCCAAAAATACTTAAAACTTGGACACTATCTTCAAAACGAAAAATATTTATCTTTCAGTCAAACCCCTCAGTTATTTTCTTTCTAGCAGAACTAGTAAATTTCCAGGTAAGGAAGATTTTTAAACATAAAATTTTCTAAGTATCAATAAATAAGCAGCTACTGGTCAAATTAGGCTTCTCCTAGTCTAATTTTAGTGAATATGTAGAAACTATCACTACTTTTACTTCTAAAGTAGAGACAACCTTCAGTATATGTTACCTGCATAATTTAATTTTCTATTAAAGAGTCATTTCATAAAAAATATACAATGCATGTAGTGATCGTAAGGAGAAGAAGAATTTACCGCCAATATTTGAATATCTTAAATTATCATATCAGGGGCAGTTTAAATTGCAATTGAAAAGGACATAAACAATATTTAACAATCAGTCAGCTGAGGCTTTATTAAAATAGATAAATAAATAAGTGGTGGAGGGGGTTCCACAAGAAACAGTTTTTGATCCCCTTCTTTTTTGTTTATATGTTAAATAATTTTCAGTTTTATGTCCTGATGGGACAGGTATCTGTATGACTTATGCAGTGGGACACAAAAAATAAACTAAAATGAACAATAAGTTTATTACACATTATTTAAAAAAAAATCTGGAAAGTGTAAAGACAAAAAATCTTATTGGTTTAAAAAAACTGTTTATTCTTGTCAGAGATATAGATTTAAATTGCTGGGAAAAAAACTTGAAGTTAAAATATACATTTTTCCTGTTGATTATAGTTTCCCACAAAACATTCAGTAAAATAACCAGAATGACAAAAAAGCGGTTTGTAGTTTCTATATAAGAAAAACAAAATCAAAAATCAAGTCAAAATTAAGGGGTATTTAATCAAACTGGTGTTTCACCTGAATCCTAACGCTGCTCTTTTAACTAGAAAATGTCCGACTTTTGTATTAATATCTGAGATGCTTCATTCATTTTTCAAAATATAAAATGAAACCCATTTAAAATTTTTCAACATTAGAAGTTGCATCACACATGGCATTTAAAAATCTGGCAATCACATTTAGAGCACCTCCCAGATTAGGACAATGTGGCCCTCAAACAAGCTAATTATGCCCAATAGGTTGATAGAAGAAGTTGATTCCAAGTTTCTGTTTAATGAGAATAAATCGCAAGAAGAATAGAACATGCATGTGAGCATGTTTTGTGGGAGAGCGTTGAGCACATAAAAAGAGTGTGGGATGTATATACGTGTAGGCTTCATTGTTCTTGTTGCCATTAAGAGCACCTTATGTGGGCGTAGTGTTCACCAACAATGGCTGACTGGACATGAGTCAGACTGAACAAACTGAGTCACAACATCTCCCTGATAATCATAGGCTGAGATCAGGATTTCTTCTTGGACTCCCAAACATGTGAGAGAAGTTTTCATCAGCAGCAAGAAAGTAAATAAATTACTGGAGTTTGTCTCAGCCCAAGTTCAGCACTAAAAGATTAAGAATAAGAAATTTTATCTGAGGTTAAATAATTGTTTTCCATTTTACTGGGAAAAAGAATGCTGTTTAATTCCTAGAAAGTGTTTTGTAGCTTTAAGTATGAATGGTACTGATTGGAGGACTAACTCAAAGCCTAGTTAAAATGAATAGCTTTGATCACATTCTTTAAAATCCTAAGCAGACAGAGAGGAAATCAGGATATGGCAAATTAAAAGGTGCACATCAGAGATAGAGAAGATATGTGATGTCTGGCTCTCATCAGGAAGTGTAATCTGAGAAGAAGCTGTCTGATCAGGCTTACCGAAGGAGACTGTTAAGAATATTTTTTTACCTCGCTCTTCCGATGTTTCTACCTGCAGTACATCTATAAAAATGTTCTAAACACTAATTTGTGTATTTACGTTTGTAAACAGACACCTGCCACCTCTTTGTTACTCAGGACTGTGTCGATGGCAGGAATTGAGGCTTCAAAAACGCAAAGATTTATTATTTACTAAACTGCTCTGCAGATTAAAAGCTAAAGAATCTGTCTCGCACTCCCTTAACCCAAAAGTGTGATGTTCATTTTAGGGAACCCAACTGTAAGGTTTCCTGAACAGAAAGTCATCCGATTTTCAGCCAGTACTCCCTCATCATCTGTTTTTAGACATTACAATCATCTTAGCTTTTGCTCAGAACATGCTGTGATGACATTCAAATCCTGCAAACAGACGTATCTTAAGTCATCAGGACATTATGTCAGCTTTGAGAAGAAAACAGGACAGCAGAAGTACTTTAACTTGGTCAATGATGTCAGCGGTAGCTGACAGGACAAAAGTTTGTTTGCTTTTTGAAACAGAGAAACTCTCTTGTAAGATATTTTTCCTTCAGGCGAAATCCCTCCTGATCGTCTGAGTTTTTAGGCGGCAGACTCTCCTCCGTTCCTCCTTCCCTATATCCCCCCATGACTAATTACTTGGCTTCTTCCTACTCCAAGTGTTACTCAGCCACATCCTGTCTTGTCTTTAACACCAGGCACAGATCAGTACAATGTTAGGGTGTCATACCATGCCATCTTGTATCTGCGTGTTGGTGGGGCTCTCCAGATGCTGTAGTTGTTTCTCAAACAGCTGAGCGATAGCTCTGTGAACTAACTCGTACTGCTCCTACATGGAGAGAGATAAAAGGCAACTTGAGGAAGGCCAAGTAGAGGGAAGATGAGCAAAAACAAAACAAATAAAATGTCAATGATCTGTTAGAACGAATCTGTGACCGAGTACACATTTAAAAATAACCGTACTGACTGGAACAGTTGGCAAAACAGGAATATAATAGTTGAAGCATGCCAATAGAAAAAAAGGCTTATATCTGCTGTATATAACTTTGTAAAAAAAAAACATAACATTAAAATACAGCAGAACAGCCACACAAAGTAAACTGATAAATGCATTAAATGCAAATATGATCAGGGAGGAGGAAAATGGCAAATTCAGGAGAAATAAATTAGCTCTGCCTCTGATAAACACATGACTGAGTCAAAATGAAGCACTAATGGAGTATATTTGAAGAATTTCCCAAATACTGATTTAAATTAGGAACATATATGGAAAGATATTAAGTGAATCTAGAAGCTGCCAATACTGAGCTTGGGTAGTTGCTTCTGAAAGTTTAACAAATCTGTTATTTGTTTGATTCAGTTGTTGATGTTTTGAGAAAAACATAAAAAAAATATATATATATATATATATCTGATTATTTTCTCTCAACAGAAGAATCATACTTGAGCTCTACCAGGCTGCACTTATACGCCCACATATAAGGATGTTCATGGTTAGTATTTATTAGTATGAGAGTTTCTGAGAGAACAATCTGAGTTGTATCAAGCTAAATCACAGCTCACAGGGTGCCACAGAGAATACCTTCTCATTCTTTTATACTTTTCTAAATGTTTACTTCCTGTAACTCATCAACACTCCACTGATACTGAACAACAATTCAAAATAAACTGAATAATTTGTTCATTTGTTTTATTATATGAAACCAAAAATTAGGATATTTATTCTGCTTCATAAATACTAGAGAAAAATGGAGAACAGTTCCTTTTTTTAATTAAATATCTCCCCACTACTTTAAATGTGGAACAGTTGTTTGACCCGGGTCGACATGGGTCAGTGAGCTGTTCCCACTGGCACTAAAAGCTGGGTTTAAACAGGTTTTTGGCCAGTGGGAAGGGGGAATTATTGACCTGACTTTATGGTGATTTTTTGGGGGGAGGATTTGGAATTGAAGAGCAGATTGTCTGACAAAACAGCTGATTTTGTTTATTAAGTAAAGCTGGCTAAAATATGTCCAAAATTCTGTTGGTAAAGGGTATCTAAGACAGCCCTCAGCCCAAAATGAAAAGAATGAATATTGCTCCTTATCATTTTATATATTTAATATAGCATGGTAATGAGAAACTAAAGAAGGAACTGTCATCTGTTTTTCGGTGGTATTCTATTAAATAAAATTTGAAAAAAAAAAAAAAAAATTGTTTTTCCATTGTTGGTTTCAATTTGAGAAGTGAATAAACAAATGATACATGGATTCAGAACTAGGTGCAACAATTTCCACCTAGAAGAGAGCAAAGTTTAGACAGACCTGGTAATCCTTTGCTGTTCATAGATTTGGAGAAACGGAAGCTGCATTTAGGAAAGAAAACATATCATCGAAGTCTAAGAACAAACCTTAGTTTGAACGGCAGAATGTCGCTGTGTCCTCATCTCTTGGATCAACCGGAAAACATTAAAGTCCTCTGGAATTTTCTTAAAACACAAAGCAGAATATAAAGATGAGTACCCATAATACTGGACCAGGCTTTGGATTTCAAGGTTTATATGAGGACAATTTAAAGATGAGCGGGTGGTTATATTATATGGAAGGTTGTTTTGTTGCATACCCCAGCTTTGAGGAGGTTCCATGTGTAGTCAATAGCACAAATAGCACCCGTCCTCCCACAACCTGCACTGCAAACACAACAGATTCCTTCAAAGAAACCTCTCACAACTAAAAAGAAAACTCTGTAAATACTAGACATTTCTATTTTGTTGCCTGAAGTTGTACACAAAAAAAACACCTTCTGCAGACAGGAAGGAGACAAACGCTAGAGTGAGGCTAATCGCTGCTGAAGTATAAAATCATAAACCTGATCTCACGCTGTCAGACAGCTTGCTGCGACTCTAAAGAGTCGGCTCTCTCCACATCAAACCACACAAAGCATCTTCACAGCAACAGAAACACAGCTTTGAGTCCTGCTGTGTGACACAGGAACCCGGAAATGTCCCCAGGCTGCTCATTACAGCTTATTACACACACATGGAGACGAGCCTGTGAGCTTATGAGTAAACATGTGTGCAGCAGAGAACTTTCAATCCAGTCAGTCATCAGTAACCGTCTTTACATTTGCTGTTCTTCCGATCACTTCAGCAGTGAAAAAGGCAATCATTTACTCCGAGAAAAGGTGTGGTTGTATGCATTATAATAATCATTAATTGTGTGGTGCTAGCGTGGGCTGCATCAGCTTACCTGCAGTGCACACATATAGGAACTTCGTCTTTCTCCTGGTATTCCCTCATCAGTCCGATCATATCCAATATGGAGTCAAACGATGACGGGACATCGTGATCAGGCCAGTTGATGTAATGGAACTGAGATATCCTCCGAGTTTCCTGCAGGACAAATGAAACCATTAAAACTCTGAAACCACAAAGACTGCTAAAAAAAAAAAAAAAGTATAAAAGAAGTGTTGATTTTTTTATTGAAATACAGTTAGATATTTTTTATTTTCTGTACACTAAACCTTGTTTCTAAGATGTCATGTAAAGAAAAAGAAAAATTTCAGAGTTTTTATCAGAATTTTATGCAATACACCAATGTTGTTTCCAAAAACTTGAAATATCTTAAGCATGATTTTGTTGTCCAGCCCCTCTAAGCTGATACTTTGTAAAAGAACATTTTGTTGCAACAGCTGCAAGTCTGTCACTGTATGTCTCTACCAGCTTTGCACATCTGGAGGCTAAATTTGTTTTTTTCTAAACGGCTCGATTAGTGGATGCTGAGCATCTGTTAACGTCAATCTACTAAACTGGATCCAGGATTAAATTTCGACTCAGATTCTCTTTACTTTGAGTAAAATCAGTGATACTCAAGCATTTTGCCATTATGGTGTAAAACACTTGTAGGTCATAAATATCCTATTTTCTAACTAAATTAAAAACAGAAACAACTTGATAGGGAAGTTTTGCAGCTTCTTAACAGTTTTTAACGGAATTTTCTCAAACTAGATTACTGTGTCCGATTTTCAGGAAGCATGACGGGACATTTGTGATGCAATTTACAATGAGATAAAAATGAAAGCAGAAGCACGATTAAATAACTGTTTCGCCAAACAATTTCCATTTAAAGGGGCAAAGCCTCATTGTGGTACTTTCCAATGTGTACGTCAGTATCTCAGCCTGGTTGCAAGGGTTTTTCTAAAAAAGAAGTTTACTAAGACCTGCTGGAACTTGATGTGTTATTTCCATGTTCCATCTTTGTTTTTGCTCATTTTGTTTGTAAACAAAGCCCTTCTGTGTCTGGTTTAAGGTGGTCGTTGTAGTGTGTAGGCCTGCAGTTTGGCAACAATGAAGCATATTTACATTTTTATTTATGTCCCATTTGGCAGGTGGTTTTACTGCAAGTCATTAAAAAACAACATCTAACTAGAAGGCATTGCAACAGATTTAAAAACATAACTTGGTCTATTAAGACCATATAAAGAGTTAATCTGAGTGAGCAATGACCCAATAAACAGATAATACCCATCAGTCTTAAAAATAAAAAAAATCCCTGCAAATTAAAGTTGCTAAAAACACATAAACACAGTTTCCAAAAATGTAAAATAACATTCTGGACAATAGTTCGGCGAAATGGATTCTCTGTCAAAGGTTGTAAGCTGTAAAATTATATTATCATAACTTTCACCTTTAAAAAAAAAAAAAAGTTGGAGTACATAACTTTTTTTTTCATCTCTTTCTGGTAAATGTATTTATTTTGATTTATTATCTTATAGTTCATTTGTCTGTTAAAAGGGGTGTTAAGAATTACCCGACAGCTTTAAACGCTGCAAAACAGACATTATTTTGTTAATAATGATCCATGTTTCTCTTTATCTGTTCCTTTAAAATAAACATTAAAAATAAAATGAAAACATCTGATCCTGCTTGTTGGGATGTTTTTAGTTTTTGCTTTGGAAGACAGCTGTCGGTGAAAAATGTCTAAGTTTTTCATATGTGATTTTGGTTTAGGTCACAAAGTACAATATAATCTATATTTTAAAAAAAACATACACAAACCATATAAGAAATAGAAGAGTAAACCCATTTCATTGTCTCCAAAGTAAATATCACTATTACTTTAATTACACCAAGATAATCTATGATATGGTAGGAAAAGGAGCAGACTGATTCAGGACACTTTTTTTTTTTTACTTAGCAGGCTAAAAAACAACCACAAGGCCAAAAAAAATGTATGTACAGTAACACACCCACCACCTATTTTACCCTCCACCCAGATAACCCTAGATTAAAATTATCGGTCAGGGATTAGGAAAATTGTCATAATTGTATGCCATGCGCACAGTGTAAATATGGCCATCATATGGCAGTCTTCTGTACAGTGATGCAGGTCATACATTAAAAAAATGTTCATTAATTTTTTTTCTCTGACACATTGGAGAGGTAAATTTAAATGTTATAGAGCTAAACATGTTAAACTGGTGACCTGTTATGTTATTATTATTGTCTTGTTGCTGCATTTATTTTGTCTGGGAAAACTAATCCTGAGTCAGTTAAAAGTCAGGGAATTCTGAAATTATGTAAGACTGGAAACCCTGTATAAAATAACTATGTATAATGATTCTCTAGAAAAGTCACATTATATTAATAGTATCACCTGTATAAGCATACCGTGACTTTAAAATAAAAGTTATTCATTTGTGACATTGACTTCTGTCTTGTGATTTATCTTAAGTTTTTAACCTGTCAAGTTTTTTTTAGATTTTTAACATTACAATTTATATTTTTCCAAACACGCAACAGTTTAAAGCAAAGTTTAGTTTTAAAAGAGTGAGCAGGAAGGATTGAAAAGCATGTTAACACGGTAATGTAGGCTTGAGTTCATTATCTGACGCATGCATATACACACCAGGAACCTTTAAACTTAAAAAATACAAAATTACAAAAAACATTTTAAAAACAAACATGTTTCATTGATATATATGCAAAAATGAATATTAGGAACTATATTTATCAAACATTATACTGGGCAAGTAAAAATTGTTTCTGGGCAAATGAAATGTGAAAGTCACTTGCCCAAAGGGCAAGTGGTAAAAATCCTTAACGTCAACCCCTGGAGTATTTAGGTAGAACTTACATTATTATACTGAACCGTCAACGTCCTGATAAAATAGTCTGTTCTTTGCTGCTCCGATTCCTGGAAAACCGAGATGAGAAAATAAAGTAAAATCTCTGACAACAGAATGCACGGTTCTGTCTATTTGGAAACATCTTTAATATTGCAAGTTTCACAACTTACACAGGAGATTCTGAAAGGCCCGAAACTCAGGGGCTCTTCATCTCGTGATGGAAAATACCGCTCACATTTTTTCTAAAGCACAACAGAGAAATGGTTACCGCAGGAGAGATGCCACAGCTTCCTGCACACAGAAACCTTTGTTGTCTGAAGTACACAGTTAATATGAGATGTAGAACAAAGGCAGTGAGAATTAAAGCAGAAAATACTGAAAGCTCCATTTTGACAAGGAGGGTTTTACTGCTGTTAAAGGATGTTTGATTAGTGGAGGGAAGAAAATACCTGTTAGACTTGTTACTCATTTAAGAAATGTTGACTTTAGCTGGTTTTTCATCACCAGAGGCTGATTTATTACACAAATATTACAATTCGGCCCCAATTTACTTACGATTTACTTCTATTTTTCATTCATTCTTTACGACTTTTTTGAACCAACTACCGAAAACAAACATCATCCTCTGTAAAATAAACTGAATTTGAAATGATTCTCTTTATCTTAACAAATGTATCTTAATCATTTTCCCTTCAGATCAGCAGAAATTAAAGCTTTTAAAAACTGCAGACACCTTGCTTAAACGGACTTGCTAATTTTTCATCTAATGTATTTTGATTAAATTTGAAAAAGAAGAACTATTTAATACACAGAGTTTGTTCAAGGCTTTAGGCTCCTTAATTTAATTCCTCTGTGTCAGACATGTGAATAATAGTGTAGAATAAATACAAGCTCTTAAATAATCAGTCATAATTCATTTTAACACCAGAGTGGATCAATTGAAACATATTCAAGGCTTTTAAAGCCGCTTCTTTGCAAAGACGTTCCAGTACAAGCAGAACAGAGAAGGAAATCCACAAAGAAATAGCAGAAACTCTTCAAGGATAAACAACCTTCAATATGAATAAAGACCGATACATTCTAGAAGGTGGTAGAAACGGCGGAAATAAAATGCAGATGTGTGCAGACAGCCTTACCCTTCCCATCTCAAACTCTCGACAGGCCATTACAATAACCTGTGGAGACACAGACAGGAAGAAAGACCACAAATCAATACACGCTCAAAGATGAAAACTGCTTTCAGTATGGATTTAGTATCCGTATATGTTTATTTAATTTAAAATATGATAAACTGTGATTTGTTTCACGGGAACCATTAACTATTTTAATTGCACCTTTTCTCAAATACTGTTTAGGAGGATGTTACCACTGTTTATTTATAAAATGAGGAAATTCACCAAATCATAAATGAATAAATACAACTGAAAATACAAATTACTTCAATTTAACACAAGCAATTATGAAACAATGTATCCTATGTTCTCATATGAAAGTTTTAAATAAAAATACAGCAGAAATTTTAATATTAATGCAGTATGAGACTTTTTATCAAAGTTTGCAAATTTGGAAAGCCATATATTCAGCATGAGATTTTATGAAACCACTATTATCATGTATTCCACATGTGAAATAATGCTTTTTTTTATTTAAAAAAAAAAAAAAAGGGAAGTATTTCTTGGATTGCGCTGACATTGGGCTGATACAGACTGACAAAACTCTGTTAGCCAAAAAATAGATGTCCTCAACAGTTCTAAACCATTTATAAACCATCATTTTAAAAAAAAACAAGAGGAAGGGGAAACCCTGACAGACAGATCATAAGGCCTGTTAGCTGCTAATAAAGGTGGCCTCTGCTTCAAAACTTCCTAAAAGTCAGTTATTAAATGAGTCTTACATTTTTTTCAAGACACTTAGATTAAACCAGAATTTCTACTTTATTCTGTTTGTCGAAACACAAAGTGAAAAATTTAAATGCTTTTGCTGGAATGAGCACGACTTTACAATTAGACATGATTTCAAAAAGCATAAGATCCAGAAAAACTAGACTCAAATGTTCACATTCTTTAAGTTTATAGTGAAACATTACATTTCTAGATTTTACATCATTATATAAAAAATTATAACATTTGTGGGGGGTTTTCACCCAAGGGAGACTCTTGGTAATGATTTTCATCACAAAAATTATAATAACATGCATTAGCCAACAATGTCTGTTTTAGTCAGATTCATATCTGTAAAATCTTCCTAACAGCAGGGAGATGAATCTCTTTCACATGGAGTTATACTCACAGCGACATTGTACTCCCAGTTCATCCTCCAGAAGTCGATGACTGTGTTTGGGAGGGGACCCTGAGTGGCTATATAGGCTTTGGGGCCATCAACACCCTGAACAGACAGAGAATGAAAGAAAAAATTTTAATTCAGACAATTAATGATCTTAAACCAAATCCAACAATATGTTTAAGAGCAAAGAAAAACAATAAAGGATTTTTACCTTAATAAAGTTGGCATTGATGTAATCTGTGTCTTGATTGGTTGTTTTAAAACTCAACTTTACTCTAGTGTGGTCAACTGTGGGGGAGGAAAAATGAATATAGTTTAAAAGATATATTTATTTCAAAAGATTGAATAACAGTAAGAGAAGAAGAGGAAAAAAGGGCAGAACTGGTGGGGTTTTACCCCTTGCTCACACTGGCTCCGGTGCAGTTACCGAGCCGACGGAGACCGCAACTCCCGCACACCCCCTCTCACACCGCCCTTTTGACTACGGTGCGGTGCGGCTCTGCGGCTCCGGCAACAGGTCCGGAGATTTAACAGAAGTTCACTTGAGTTCACGTAACTTCACGCGATAACACGGCCCAAATAAAGGATTTTTGCGAGAGCTTGTTGCGGAGGGCTCCGGCACGCCGCAAGGATAGCTTTCTTGCGGAATTTTCTGCAGCGCCGGAGTGTCTCGGTAACCGCAGCCGGACAGCTCAGCAGCCGGTGAGAGAGGTTTAAGTCTTTTTAATGACTTGGAATCCTTGCGGCGCCGCACACACCGCACCGCAACGGTAAGACCGGAGTCTGTGTGAGCCTGGGGTTAGGCACAGCTTCAGAGAAAAAAACAAAAACTCATTGCTATGTACAGCAGAAGGCAGCATCTGTGTGATTGCGTGCGTGTCGGCGTCCGTTATGGATGAACCAGTTCTTTCTTTGCCTTATCAGCTCATTCACTAAAAGCTTTAATGAATGGATGGGGAGAAAGGAGAGCGTAAAGGAGGATAAACATTAAGGAAAAAGTAGGACAGACATTGGGTCATATAAGCTTCCCTGCGGTTGTTAAGTAGAGAAACAAGCTAAAACATCTCATGCCTTTTAAAAGACCCCCATTTATTTAGTAAACGAAACAAACAGCACATTTCTCTTAAAAGTCTACAATTCATCCTTAAAATTCTTGCACTCATACCAACTCAACCTTTATTTCATCCTGGGTGCTAATATTATCTTTGATGAAATGTGGATTTGTCTAGTCAGGCAGTGACCTTTAAAGCTGAGCTGATGGATGCACGAAATTTTAAAGCTGCAGCACTTACAGAACACAAGGTTACAGAGAGATTAGATTGTGAAAGCAATGCAGCAGATGGAAACTCTGTGCATTATTTTAATGGTCTGTAATGCCTGCCTCATCTCCACACACAGCAAGATGAATGCCTCAACTATAAATGAGAAAGAAAATGTAGATTCAAGGGAGTTGTTGGAGGTAAACCACGACTTACATGGAAGTATGTCTTTGTATCTGTTCTTCTTCACGTTCTCTTCCTTCTCTCCTACGTTTGTTGGGTAGATCTTCTCTGTTCGGTACTTTGTTGATAACCGACGCAACCGCTAAAATAAACCACACAGAGGGAGTTGGATAAAGAAGAAAATATTAGTAAGTAATGGGCAACAATTCTGCTTTCAACTTGAAAGATGACATGGCAAATAATATTTTAAACCACACAGGATTAACACCAAAGCTACACATGCATTCAGAGGTTTACACATAGTCACCACAGGCATGAAGGTCAATAGTTTGGGGCTCTTAATGATACGTTTCAGCAGCGTGGGATTAAAAAGAAAATTAAATTCATAAGTTTGAAGTTAGGGTGGATTTTCTTTAATCCACGCTGGATTAAAATTGGACAAGAGCATAACTCAAAAAAAAAAAAATCAGAGTGGAAGTTACACCACCAGTAAATCCAATGTGGACCAAAAGGAAGCTGTGAAAAAAAAAAAAACTCTGCTCTGATGTTGGCAAAGATTTAAAGTCATCTAAAAAACAACAGACAGAATCTAACATTTTAAGGAATCAGGGTAAGGCGTTAGAACCACCATCCCAACTGGTAAGTATGGTAGTGGCAGCAGCATGCTAAGGTGCTGCTTTGGTACCAACTCCTGGACAATCTGTGGTGCAATGTGACGAAGGTGGATGGATCCAAACATGATGTCCTAGATGTGCTCGATCAGATTCAGGTCTGGGGAGGAGCAGGCCTATTCTAGCCACATGTGGTCTAATTTGTTCTGCATTAGGAGGAACCCAGAGCCAACCACACCAGAATGTGGTCTCACAATTGGTCTGAGGAGCTCATCTTGGTACCTAATGGCAGTCATACTACCTCTGGCAAGCACATGAAGGGCTGTTTGGCCGCCCCACACCATTACTGACCCACTGCCAAACCGGTCATGCTGAAGGATGTTGGAAGCAGCAGATCGCTCCACATGGTGTCTCCACACACTGTCGCGTGTGTTCAGTGTGAACCTTGCTTTCATTTGTAAAGCACTAGGCACCAGTGGTGAATGTGGCAATCCTGGTGTTCAATGAGTGTGAAAGCACCAACATTCAAAAATCAGCCAGAAAGCACTTTGAGAAGTGGTCTGTGGTCCCCAGCTGCAGACGCACTATTTTACTGAGCATTTCTAGCTAATTGTCAAATAATTTCCAACTTTTCAATGTGAAATTGATTGTCAATCAGCGTTGCTTCCTAATTAGACAGTTTGATTTCACAGAAGTTTGATTTAATTGAAGTTATATTATGTTGTTTACGTGTTCCCTTTTTTTATTTGAGCAGTATATATTAGGAAGTTGGCCGACAGAGCTGACCTTGAGCGGCAGCTGTAATTAAACATATTTGTTCTCCTTCAATGTGGCAGTCAAGAAAAAAAGTGGCTTTTAATGTTTTATTTTATTTTAACAAACAGTGCATGGGAGAACCATAACAGGATGGCACCTTATCATGATAATGGCGGTTAAAAGGCTCGTCACACACTGCTGTTCGACAAAATCCTATCCTTCAATCAGCATCTGTCATGTTTGTCTGATTTTATTCACAAACCCATATGCAACCATCAGTGTTCAATAGGGTAAAAGTGTTGTGATTGTGCAAAATGCATTACTGACTTGGGGCTCAAATAAGAAATATATTCTCCTTATACATGTGGCTGAATTTAAAGGGAAATACTGTAACCATGTTTTCTAATAACATGAGACTTATTATGTTTTGTGCCAAGTTTATTTGTGCTTATAAAATATTTATCCTGTGATAAATAAACACATTTACAGGTCAGAAATCAAAGAAATCTACAACAGGATTAACTTGTGATACAAGCCAGAGAGAAGCCTGTTTATCAGCATCGACATCAGAGAACAGAACCAGCCTCCTGCGGTGCTTTTTCAGAGCCAAGAACGAATGTTTCTGTCTGGTTAAACCACCGTTAGGATGAACACGATAAAAACCATTGTTCTGCATATCTAACTCATAGAAATCTTCCCTGCACGCATGAATATAAGAGTGCATTCTTCAGCTCAGGCATTGCTATTAATACCCCAACATCGCTGCTTCACAAACACACACCCTTTCCTCTTAGTGTGACAGTGCATAAAGTTCAGCACAGCCAAATCTAATATAGGCTGACACTGATGAAGACACATTCGGTTAATGGGAAGAGAACAATTACAGTCTCTCAGCTGACAGCAGGGCAAAGCTTAGCTCGGCCTCCTCACACACGCACAGGCCAACAATAGAGGATTTTCAGGGCAGCGAGGATGAGAAAATGTCATTATTTCTGAACGATCAAGCCCTGCACACAGGATTTCTTATCCTGTTCACAGACATCTGCAGTTTTCATGTGATGTGATTTTGGGCTCTGTTGAAATCAAGGTCACCTACATTAGACAGGCACTGCGTTTAAGAATGTTGTTGGCACAAAAGCTGCAAAATATGAGTTACATATTCAATGGAGGTTGGTTATCAAAAACTCAGCCTTCTGATTTTGTTTAATCAAGAGCTCATTTTCTTTTACAGAGAACGTAATGTGGATTTCTCCTGAAAATCAGAGAATTTGACACATAATCCACCACGAAGAACCACCGCTCTGGGGGGCCGTTTCTATTTGAAGCTTATGTTTTGGTAAATTCTCTATCCAGATAAGATAAAAGCTGTTTCCTACAAAAAGAAATCGGCTCCTGGTTCCTCACAGCCTGCTGAATTTAACCTAGAATTTTAAAGTTGTTTCCATCTCCACCATCAGTTTTAGCCTGAATATAGCGAAGCAACTACCATCATTATGCAAGTGTAAAAAGTACAGCAAACCAACAGCCGTTCCATCCTGGAAACATTATTTATTCTGGCACAACCTTCTGTGTGCATATTTCAGTAAGTCATTCTGAATTTTTATAAGTCAAACTGGAACTATACTAAAAAAACAGTATAAAGCCTAGCTTACAGCTTTGTTGCTTTTTCTTGCACCTCATAAATTAATTTAAAAAAAAAACAACAACAGGGTTTTACTCCAACTGCATCACAAATAAATTTAGCATTTGAACTTCAGCCTGCACAACTGATACTGTAAGTTCAGTCAGTCAACATGTGCGATTTGGAGGTGTGTGCACTTTAATGCCTTATAAGGCCAAAGCAACCAAAGGAAACTGTCAAAGCATCTTAGATTTCAGTGATTTCAGGTATATTTATTATGTTTTGGTGGAATCATTTCCAGTTTGAAAGGGGTATTGGACAAAAAGGGGATGCATACAGTTTTGAAGAATTATGCATTAACTTACAACCAAAACCTTAGGCGCTATTTTTATTACTAAGCCTATGGTAATCCATCCCCACAATCATACATTTTAACATTAAGTAAGGTATTTACAGAATTTGGTACATCATGAAATCCTAACAGTAAAACTTTTAGAGAAATCCAACTTCTAAACTTTGAGAAGCAACAAAGAAATCCTGCTAAACTCACATAACCTCCATGTAATGTCATTCTCTGGGGTCCTTTTCTATTCTCTCAGTACTTCCATTTCTTTGTGAAACATTAACGCGTATCTGCATATGTTCTTGCCTGTATCTCTCCTCCCCTTCATTGCTTACTGAGTCTGAGAAAGTTGGCGTGGGCGTTCAGGCTTCTGAAGCCTCGTGTGAAAAATGGCCCCACCTCTGCTCACTGGCCCTGGGCTGCAGGCTTTCCTCCCATTACAGACGCGGACATGTACTGCGAATTTTGATTTCCTGAATATCCCCAAATCTCTAAAGACCTACCTCCTTTCATTTTTTTTCTTCTGTAACTTCTGGACTAATTTATGTTTCTTCTTTTGAAAAATGTCCTAAGCTTGCAGTAAGCTGCTGAAACTCAGAAAAAGTTAACACCAGCAGCACAGAAGTGCCCTAAAAACATGATGATCATTGTAAACCACAACAAAGAGATAATCAGGAACTGAGGGAGAGGAGCAAAGGAAAAGAGGAGTTGGAGGTACGTGCAGTGAACGTGGGCGGCGGCACAGCTGTGCGTGAGTGTTCATTTATGTCAGAGTGTGGGGTAAATAGCATTACAGCTTCTCTGGTCTCATGTGAATTACATTTGCAACAGAGGTCTGCTTCTGTGCTGGGCTACAGCCCGACAACATGCACAAATACACAGAAATAGCCAAAGAAAAAAGAAAAACTTCCCTTTGCAAAAACATTTTACCTAATTTACAGAACGTGGGGAAAGAAACACAATTTCCTCATTACAAAAGTAAACGGGAGCACATTCTGGCACTTAGATGACAGCTTAGTTTGGCTGAGGACCACAAAGGTTAATCTGCCAACACAAACTATATCACCTGTACTTAAAGCGTGTTTTTGGAGATTAGAGGTGGTAAATAATTTAATCACAATAACAGAGCTAATAGCCAGAGAACCGGGGGGTTTAAAACTTGACTGATTGAACTCTTACCCCTTCACCATAGCTACGCAGCTACTTCCTGTTAGATGCCAAACATATTTGAGTGAAGGAAACTCAAAGTTAATCAAAGCTATTACTAAATCAGTAAGTTACAAAATAAGCCTTAAAGCTGCATTTTCCATCCCCCATGTATCTTTCCATAGATTTTCTTAACTATTATCTTTGTGAAAGGAGGCCTCTTCATAACCCTGCTATTAACAAGATAAAAAAAATGCCAATAAAAACTATCACCGTAGTTTTTATCCAGTTGTTCAGGTTAAAGCATTCAACAAGGTTGTGCAAACATTTGTGCGATTTAATAAAAACAAGCTGGATTCTGTCCACCTAAACAGGAGGAAATCATTTTTCATTGATTTTATTCATTTTATTTATTTTTGTAGGTTGTATTTGTTTTATACGATGGTATGCGAGCACAAGATAGAAAATGCCTTTCTGTTTTTACAACTCCCATTCCTCCGAAATGTCTACATAAGTACTTATACTTCCTTAGATACAAAAGAACGTGCAAAGCACTAAAACAGATGGAAAGGAAAGGGGGCATTTTCTAAGAGATGGAGAGCTGTTATAAAACAGCATGGGTTAAAAAACATTTGGGATGATATTTCAAAAACAAGAGGAAAAACAGTGCTAACAAACAGAGCAGATATATTTGTAATGCCTTTTATCATTTAGCATTTCTTATTGCCATGCAGTTGAAAAACGGCATCAAGTCAATTTTTTTTTCTGGATATTGTTCTAGTTTTGTTACACACTCCAAAACACTTACATCTAGAGTGTGTTTAAAATGATAGAAAAAAAAAAAAGAGGCAACGATCATTTATGCTATCAAGACTTCATTCTACTTTGATTAGTTGTTAATTTTTCCACATTCAATGATAGAACAGTCTATGACAAATAATCATCAGTGGAGTGATCCAAAACTGAAGGAGAACATTAACATGGATAAACCTGAAAATAAAATTATATTATTTTTCATTTAGAAAAATATAATAACTAATAGTCTTTATCATTTAACAACACAATTATGCACGTCCCTGCATTGTTAAAGACCACAAAACCATGATTTGAGTGTAACGATTGGATACTTAGACAAGGTACTGTGTTTATAAATAATTAAGGGACAAAACAAAAAAATTAACTATATATATATATATATATATATATATATATATATATATATATATATATATATATATATATATATATATATATATATATATATATATATATATATATATATATATATATATATATATATATATATATATATATATATATATATATATATATATATATATATAGGGGTTACCCATATTCACCTATAGATATTAAAGGAGAAGTTCGGTTTTTTACACTAAGCCCATTTTCTGTAGTGTCCAGGATGAAATCGAATGATTGACACCAAAAGTTTGACAATTGCTCCTGTCTCTGCTTTTTGGCTCATTTAGAATCCCCCCCTGGCTGCTTTAGAATGGCTTCCATTGTGCATGTCCGATAATGTCCTTAAAACAACCTTAAACGTTCTTTTTTTAAATATGCTACTCACCGGGTCGTCAGCGCTGTTCAATGACGTTCCAAAAAAAGTTTCGTGAAGAAAAAACGTTCCTGTAGTGTTTTATTTAGCATTTTGTAAATCCCATTGAGTTCTGTTGGAATAGTCAATATTCCCCTGCCACCGGAAACGGAAATGGGGCCTGTTTACACAGTTGTAGTCTTTTCGCTTCACTCTGTGTACTCCGACGTCGAGAATCAAGAATCCACCTTTCGTATTCCATTTTCAGAGTTTTTTAAAGTGTTTAACAGAGACGTTAGCACCTCGACGTCGGAGTACACAGAGTGAAGCGAAAAGACTACAACTGTGTAAACAGGCCCCATTTCCGTTTCCGGTGGCAGCGGAATATTGACTATTCCAACAGAACTCAATGGGATTTACAAAATGCTAAATAAAACACTACAGGAACGTTTTTTCTTCACGAAACTTTTTTTGGAACGTCATTGAACAGCGCTGACGACCCGGGTGAGTAGCATATTTAAAAAAAGAACGTTTAAGGTTGTTTTAAGGACATTATCGGACATGCACAATGGAAGCCATTCTAAAGCAGCCAGGGGTTGATTCTAAATGAGCCAAAAAGCAGAGACAGGAGCAATTGTCAAAATTTTGGTGTCCATCATTCGATTTCATCCTGGACACTACAGAAAATGGGCTTAAAGTGTAAAAAACCGAACTTCTCCTTTAACTATGCGTCTCTCTCTACCTTTTCTTCCTCTTCTGTTTTCCACTTCCTGTCAGTCAGTGAAGTTACTAACATAACTGACTCAGTCCGTTTCCTGTGAACTCACAGGGTGGAGCTCACCAGGGGCTCATACCAACTTCAAAGACCCCCTTCCGGGTGTTTCCCAGTCATACTTGTTAAGAGAAATGCTTTTAGACAATGAATGGGAATGACGTGACTCATGGATGCCCGCACAGTTACTGGGTTAAATGGAAGAAAGGATTGTAAGAGGAACAAGCTAGATGAAACTGCAGGATTTTGTTATTGGATCTAACCTATTTTCTGCTCTCTAAATAAGCCATCATTTATGTACCTCCCTCACACATTGAATAATTCACACACACAGATACTCATTCTGTTTCTGGAGTCCAATGCGGAGCAATGACTGAAAACATGCTCTCCCTGCTGAGGTGGTGGGAAAAAGGTTTTTGACTGTGGCAAGGAGGTAAGCTTGGTAAGGGTGGGTGGAAGAAAGGCTTTACCAACGGTCACCTTCCATGCACACAGGCGCACACAAGCTAAAATAGGTCAGCCTTACAATGCTCTCTGAAAAATCTATCTACATGCTGCAAAAGCATGCGCAGAGAGAGATGCCCTGCTATGGTACCATGACTATAAGAGTCAGTTTCCTCCTGCTCCTTCCAGACTCAGTCACCATGGGTGTTCTTTTCTTTTCATTCACCTGGGCTGCGCTTACATCCAAGATTGGCCAGAAATTAGAAAAATACATCCTAAAGAGACAAGTTTTTCAGAGTTTGTTGAATATTTGGTAGTTAAAAATGAGGAGTAGGGGTGTCTCAGACTGTGTTTCTGTTATCTAGAAAGACCACCAAAAGCTGCTATGGGGAGATTTTTACACAGAATAAAAAAAAAAAAAAAAAAAACACAAAAATTGTTAAGGTTAGGCTTGGCATGTGTCAACCTGTTTAAAAGAGTTACGATTACCAAACCACAAATATGTTCCATTACAACCTTACTACAGCTTTGTAATGACTGAAAAACTTGAAATCTCAGGCCCCGTCCACACGAAGCCGAACCCTGGCCTAAACTCACAAATTTTTCACCAAACCAGCCTCTCATCCATACGAAGCTGGCGTTTCGGGGGTCTGTAAACGATCTTTTTTTTATTCAGCCTTCAGAGTGGGAAGATTTTGAAACGCCGTTTTCGCGTTGCCATCTTTAAGCTCTAACCGCATTTTTTTTCTTACACGCATGCGTCATAGCGTCGCCTCTAAACATGCATGCGCGACACAGTATCACAACAACAATGGCGCCGTATTGTGTTGAATGGTTGCTGCTCATGCTACTCACCCTGCTGTCGGGCTTACAACAGAATCTTCTTCTTCTGGAATATCTCCAGGAAGAACAGAGCAATATCGACGACATAGTTCAGCACCTGAATTTGACTGAACCACGAAAATGGACCCGCAGGGCAACCATGTATAAATATTAGTGCGCATGCCCAACATTTCGTCGCCTATTTTTGCTTTGGCACCACAGCGCCACTTACAGGCCTGGCATACATTTTGCAGCGTTTTCATGCATTCGTGTGGACGATCACATTTATTTTACGTCTCCGTCTTTACGACAAACGTTCTGGAAAATATTAGCGTTTCGTGTTCGTTTTGACTTCGTGTGGACGGGGCCTCAGTGAGTAAATCTTTCCTAAGATATGTGCATTTCATCTGGAATTGAGCAGGCAAGTGAAATAGTTTGGAATAACACAACAGCAGTCTCTTATCTTATTTTAAGGGTAAAATGTTTATTCCATTACCAACTCAAATAAAGGGTATATTGTTCCTTTTTTTTAGATGTTATTTAGAGTGTTGTCTATGGCATAATTGTCTGATATGCAGAATAAAGTAGTAGTATACCCTTTGCTGTGCACTGCCAGTTAGTAAAGTTCTCTGCCTCTGAGGCTTTATAGACATCTTTTCATTTGAAACAAATACTCAGAATGAGAAGTAAAAAAGCAGCAATAACTTCATAAGCTTTAACATGGAACCAGAGGCTGGTTACAGCTTGAACACATTCTTCTTATTAACATGCGAAAGTTTTCTGGACTTGAATAGTTGAGAATTATGTTAGTTTTCTCTATATGTCCAGAAATTACGAACATATGAATTACCAAGAATGGCTTCTAGTTAAGCATTGTGATAGAGGGGAATTTCACAGCTTTTATCTAACGCTTCAACTTAAAAAAAAAATAATAGGATGTCACAGACACTTTGTCTCAACCAAGATTGTTGAAAGATCAGTTGGAAATGTGAGTCTTTATTTTGCTAACAATAAGAGGTCCTTGGTTACAAACTTTGTTATGAATCAAAGTCAAAATCTGACTCTGCCTTATGGAAATGTGACTTTTTCATGTTAAAAAGTGTTTGCCCGTTTTGTTCTTCAGTTAACACTGCAG
Organism: Cyprinodon tularosa; assembly: GCF_016077235.1. Classification (NCBI taxonomy): domain Eukaryota; kingdom Metazoa; phylum Chordata; class Actinopteri; order Cyprinodontiformes; family Cyprinodontidae; genus Cyprinodon; species Cyprinodon tularosa. The sequence goes on from NW_024039160.1 coordinate 467,122, forward strand.
TGTCAAGGAGCTTTTTTTAGTTCAAATAAGAATAGCCCACAAGGGTGTGCGTTGTACACAAAGTGCGCTTTTGGTCCTACTCACTGATTAAAGTCATTCATGGAAGGGTGCTAACATTTGCTAAGCTTGCTTTCACCACGACAATTCGGGACTCACATGCAGGCACTTGCTAAGTGTTGCTGCTTGTCTAACTTTTTTATCTATTAGCCCCTTTTCCAAAACCCTTTTGAAAGCCCAGGTAGCAGTTCTTTACTTATTTTACCTGGGTACATTTATTCTCCCAGGGCTTTGGTCCCACTACAGACCCACAACTTTCTAGCTTTCTCTAGGCTTGTTGACGGCAGGTGGTGTACAGCGGCAGTTCTTTATTTCTCAAGCGGTGCTTTAACCAATAAAAGGGAGCCCAGAAATGCTATTTCTGTACCTTACGTAGTAACAAAATAGTTTTTTTTTAACGTTTTTAAATAATAAAATAGACATGTGTAGTCAATTTATAAAGAAATAGCCTACTTTTAAATTTATGTCAAAGTGTCAGATCGCCAAGTCTTCAGGTTAGGCCGGTCTAAGCTTCCTACTCAGCTGGGATGTGGAGTGTCCCTCATGCTAAATGTGCTGGATAATGGGAAAACATGTAATTAGCTTTTATCTAAAACTGAATTAGCATTAATATAAAGACAATTTTAGAAGGACTGCATATGAAAAATATATCCAGGTACAGAGTTAAAAATGTCTTTATTAATCTGTTTATCACCAACATTTCTTACCACTATAGCTGCTAGCTTTGGGAGTTTGCCAGTAAAAAATAAAAAAACTCTTCCTATATCTGATGATTTGTGGGAATTCATTAGAAAGATCAGTACTGGGGTCTAAAACAGCATCTTAATTGTGTCAGAGTCAGAGTTGTGGTAACAAATACTGGTTTGCATTTCTTTTCATATCAGCCCAGGTGGATTTCATATTTTAATATTTCAGGGGAGTGGTTTCTATTAATTTCTCAGCTATTCAATCAAACTCTTCACAGTTTTTCATTACTCTGACTATAAAAATGAAAATCAAGAAGTGTGAAGTAATTCCAATATTTGTATTAGCTATTTGCAAGATAAGAGGGTGCATTTCTGAAACAAATTGTCTGAGTTCTTATACAAGTCTCTCAGTTTTTTTGTTTTTTTTTACCCCATTAATGCATTATTTGATTTTACTGCTGGGTGGTTCAGTTTGGATACATTAAACAAACACTAAGTTACTTGTCAACATTCATAAAATATCTTCATAACTTTTGCGATTTTACATTGTCTTGCAACTAGTATAATGACACCTCTATCATGGAGCGAGGGGGTCTGTATCGCACTAAGGAACTTTGAGGGCGGTGGCAGTAACCCTGCCACACAAAACAACTACAAATGTGCAGACTGCTTTATGGCACACGTTATTTCGCCCTCTGCCTATTCGTTATAAAGATGGAAGTCCATGCAACTAAACTTCTAAGAAAGTGGATATTTGTGCAAATTCTGCAGGGCTGATATTCAGGCAGTGCAGCACCTTCCTGCTGGGGCCTATACGTGAGTTTAAAGTGAAATGATCAAAAAAACAGTTGAGGAATGGGGGGCCGGTAGTACGGGAATACAGTGCAAAACAAAAGTTAAATGCGTCTTATTTTCAACATTGTCATATGACATTGTTTCATCACAGTTAGCTAATGTAGTTCAATCAAACCGCAGGCGACAGGGAGATCAGAATTTTGCGTTGCTATGGTCTTACAGTGCTGGCAAAACGATACCGCTTTTGTCCACTAGGGGAGCCAAAATTGACCGAAACTGAAAGTTATTTAGAACTACTTTAAATAAATTTAATTAAAAAAACTTTTTTTCTAAAAATTTTTGATCCTCAAGCAATGTTTGGTGGTTTATTCTGTTCTCTGGTTGGTTGAAGAGTAAAGGATTGTTCACCTCCCTGCCCTAAAGACACCATGACCTCCCAGGTTTAAATGTCTCCATGCTTCAACGCAGCTGGATCTTAGATTGGATTGAAAAGAACTGGAGGTGAAATTCACTGGCCTGAGTGGGTATCACGAGTCCTTCAAACAGAGCTAAGAAAACATTATGGAAAACCAATCCAAAACAGTATTTATTGTTTTTTTACAGTATTTTATTGTTTATCTTTATTTATTTATTTATTTGTTTATCTTAAATTTAATCACCATTATGTCATTGTTATATATTTTTTCTAAGGTCCAAATTTGTGTGACCATTTTTTTCCTATAATCTTCTTCATGCTATAGACACCAGAATTTCCCCATTGTGGGACAATAAAAGGATTTTCTATTCTAAAAACATGGATCCTCCACCCTGATAACCAACATGAGTCAGCAGTCTGGACTTTGATAGCTGGAGATCTTAGCAAAGATAACTTCAAACAGATTGCACCAGTTACCAAAGGGGTAAACACACTCCCAAACATGAACACAATTCATGACAGGGATGCCATTTCCATTTAGTGACAACTGGCCAATATAGGTCAGTAGAGCATAGACGGCATCCACACACAGACACATGCTTGCTCTGGCTTTAGCAGCTTGGCATTCAGTGACATAAAGCAGAATGTGATTTCCTTTTTATCAGCCACCAGGCTTCCTGTCCTGTCTGTCCCTCTTTCGTTTATTTTTTTTATCTTACCAATATACCACAACCACTACACACAAATAGAGTTATGTAAAGACTCACAGTGGGGTCTATGTTGCTATAAACTGATAGTTGGGGGAATAAAAAAAAAACTTTGATTAACAAATTTAACCACAAGGGCAACAAGTGAAGACTGAAGTCTGCATCTGTGACAGCTCAAGCGTCCCGCATTCAGAGTAGGCTGCACTAACTTTGGCTTTGGAACGAGCCTGAGAACAGCCGGCTCAGCCAGCCATTACCGCCAGCGTCTCTTCAGGGTGCCCACTTCCTCTGAGATCTGTCAAACATGCTTCTACAATCCTTTTCCTGCTGTAAACCCAGACAGCCTCAGAAAAGATACTTACTATTAGGTAGGGATGGGAATCGAAAACCGGTTCCTGTTCAGAACCGGTTCCGTATTTTCCGATTCCATGGCATCGTTTGGCAGCTCACTGAACGATTCTTTTTTCGATTCCCGCAGCACCAGAGCCTAGAGCGCCGGCTCTGGGGAGCACGACTTACGTCACGTTTTTACGTACGTTACGCAAGTTATGCAAGTTGGAAGAACTATTCGAGGAGGAAGACAACGAGCTGCGGTCACTTTGTGAATCAAAGCCCCGTCTTTCCTTAGCCCAGAGGGTAGATCAGGAAATCCAGCTCTATAAAAGCTTGCACTCCATCCCCTGCAGGGATAGCGCCACACTGTGGTGGTGGAACAAGCAAGATACGCTGCCCTTGCTATCTGGACTGGCTGAAAACTACCTCTGTGTGCAGGCTTCCTTCACCCCATCTGAGAGGGTGTTCTCCACGGCTGGAGACACCATAAGCCCTGAAAGATCCCGTATCCTTTCAGAAAAAGCAGATATGCTCATCTTTCTGCAAAAGAACTGTTAATTTTCCCTACTACTGTTTTATAATTAGTATTTTTTGTTATTTAAAATAGGTTATTATCCCATCATTTGTTATTAGACATTGTTGGTTATTAAGTTTGTTCTTGTATTCATTTTTCATTTAAACACAGATGTTACTCCAGTTTCACATTTCCTGTGGACATCTTGATCTTGTTGAGTTTGTAAGATTGTGCAATAGTTAAGTAAACAAAGTTGATGTTGATAATCAAACTGTTTGTTCTCCTTTTTTCCCCCAAATTGGAATCGAAAAAAGAATCGATAAAGAATCGAATCGTTTCATAGAATCGAAAAGGGAATCGGAATCGTGAAAATCTTTTCAATTCCCAACCCTACTATTAGGGTCCTCTTTACCATACAAAGATAAACAAAGGTAATAAATAAAAGGAAAGGATGTAAAAAGATTGGTGACACATGAGGGTTTAACAAATCAGCTTGAAGTTCTAATTTGTTACGTTTTATCTACTTTTCTTGATTTGTTTTCCTCCAGAGATCTCTTTTACAGAGCTATTCCTCTGTTTTTTTTATTAAAAGGTATAAAGCAAAATAAACCCTTAGTAATTAAGATGATCTTTAAGTTGTTTTGCAGTTCAAAAGCACTAAAACTTCTGCAGAGGAAAAATTTAACTTGTTCAATTGAGTAAAATAGAACAAAAAAGGACAATCTTGAGGGTTCCAAAAGATATCACAGTGAAAATATATAAATAATAAATAAAAATATAAATAAAACTTTTCTAGGGTGGAATATTTATTTATAAGTAAATCAATCCCAGGTTTGAAAATCAGAAGCGCTGTGATGTTTGCTTCAAAAAGCCATTAATACTATATCGATAAGATCAAGGTCCAGGAAGTGAGAAGGTCACAGAAGGTGTAATTTTGAAATCATTTTTAAATATCAACCATTTCTGTGCCGATTTGCCCATTTATTTTGACTTATAACGCCACTGAAAAATGAAACAACTGCCTTAAAGATCAATCACGTAATGCAAGTAAATAAAAATACAATCCACAAAGCTACAATGTACAAACGCAATTCTTTTAAAGCTTGACTTTTACAACCTTTTGACAGGGATTTCAACAAGTTGCATCTGATGCAATGATGTAGATGAAAACTTAGTTACCAAAGCATGTTAGCAAAAAAAAAAAAAAAGATAACTGGTATTAGTGTGGTTATAATTTCCCTCTCTGGATCCTGGCCTGCAGCAGGAAGCAGATGTGGACAAACCTCATATAATCCCAGTCATCTGGGACCGGTGGGATGGGGGGGTATTCATAGCGTCTAAGTTGTAGCAATTGCTTCCCAGCTCAAATGGATTCAGTTCGTATCGGGGGGGAAAAGAAGAAAACTAATAAGATAAATTTTAGGATAGTAGATTTCCCCTCGGCTGCTTTTCTTTTTTTTTTTAAACTTTCTGTCTGCTCTCTTGCTTTTTTTTCACGTATGGATTACTCGACTTATCTATTGAGCCATTTCCTTTTACATAAATCATATATTACCAGACGACGGCATCACTGGAAATTTCCTGTGTGGTCTCCTTATCTTGATCAATTAAAATCTTCTGCCATGTTGGTGGGTCAGCTCCATTTCATCCTCTGGAGCCTCTCTCTTCCTCTCTCACACACAGACACACTAGAACTAGGGAGCGGAAATACTGTGTTACGGCTCTTCTCAGAAACAGCCGTTTCCAAGGCTACTTTTTGACTTAAGTCGTGGGAAGGAGTTGGGTGAGAACCAAGGAGACTTGTGACACCAGAAGAAATTGGGAAGTCGTGTTTCATGGTGTAGTAACACGAGGCGGGCAGACAGTAGTCGCCACACACTAACGCACTGAGAAACGGCAGCCGAGCCCTGCGGTGCGCCCCTCTGCACCCATGCACAAAAACAAGCTCATAAAAGCTACGACGAACAAAAACAGCTGGATTTACATTCTCAGAGGGAACACAGCCATCCAGTCGCATTTTACCGGCCTTCCGCTATGTGTATACATGATTAAAGTTCAGCTGGAAACCAACTTCAGAATTTGATAGTTCTCGTAAAAAAAAAAAAAGGGGGGGGGGGGGGGGGGGGGGGGGGATGCAAAATGAGGACTGGACAAACATTCCTACAAGATCAGAGTGCATAGCAAGAGAGTTCATAAGCCTGGAAATTATTTATAGCCCAAAACTTCATTTTACTTAAGTTTTATTTTATAGAATCACTTACTGTTGTGCACAATTAAATATGGGGAAGAAATTATACAAGGCTTTTGCAGTTTATTTTTTAACTGAAGCAACATAAACATGGTTTGCATTAATAGTTTAAATAAAATCATCCTGAGGAGACCCCTCATAGAGAAACACGGTAATGGCAGCATCATGTGGTGTGGATGCTTTTCTTTAGCGCTATGGGAGGATGAATCCAGCTGAACACACATTTAGGCTACGTTCACACTGCAGCCTGAAGTGACCCAAATCTGATTTTTTGGCCCATATGTGACCTGAATCTGATCTTTTCATGGCAGTCTGAACAACATAGATGGGATTTTTTCCAATGTGACCCCGGCCACTTGCTATGTGGTCCTGAATCCGATACGAATCTGCTCTTGTCAAATGCGACCTGTGTGTGAACGGCCAGGTCACATTCATACTGCCTGAACGTCATTAATACCCGACAACGGTCACTATTATGCTGAAGCGGCAAGAAAAACAACAACTATGGCAGGTGATGATTTTGCAAGCAGTATTTTTTTTAACCATATTGAAAAGATTGTGCTTTAATGGTTAGAAAAGGCCGCTAGATGCGGCACTACAATCTATGTTTACTTCCGGAAAAAAGAGCACTCTGGCCTGTGACGTCATTGCATCCTCTACTGCGCATGCGGGACACTTGCTTTGTATGATTGCAGTCCACACAGGAGATCACATACAAGTCGCATATATTTGGAAATATGAATGACAATGTAAAAAAAATCGGATTTCGCTAAAAAATCGGAATTGAGCATCAAGGCCTGCAGTGTGAACGTAGCCTTGGAGGCAACAGAGAACCAGTGATAGGGATGTGAGGTTGAACTCGCGGCAGGATGGGGAAACTAATTATTAGAGGAACACCGATTCATTTCCTTCATTTTCAGATGATAAATAGATACTTAAATGTGAAACTGGTCTTATACAGTGACCTTATCCACCCCCGCAAAGATCTGAAATCAGCCACTACCAACACTCTAAATATAAAATTTATTTTTTAAAGCACCGAGTCATTTTTTTTTATCAATAAAATCCGATTGGAACATTTATAGTAGATTAAAACCTTATAATAGAGTAGTAGCCATTCAAAATTTCCCCACATTCCTTGATGGGTCCTTGGTTAATCCCCTACAATTCCTTCTTAAACATCTAAAATATTCTGTCATGATTTGTGGAGATCAAGACCTAAAGAGAAACGTTATCTCCTGGTCAGACCCTGTAATTCAGCGAAAAGGTGGAGTCAGAGTAAAAAAAAAAAATATGCATGCCCATGAGAAGGGCAGTGGCTGGAAGTTGGAGGGGATTTTGCTGCCATTTGGCTAGCTTTCAACTGCGAAGGGCCATTCTGAAAGGCTGCTACTGTACATGAAAAATATAAAAACGTAAAATCTGGCTTTTTTAAACAGTGATCGACCAGCAAACTGCAATTGATAAAAAAAAAGCAGTTTCTATTGATATTGGTTTGTTTTAATTGCTCACTTTGAGTCCAGATCTTAATATTATTAATGATTGTTTTGAAATGTTTTATAAAATTCTAATAATTACATGTGAGGTTGACTTTGCAAGTTTGGTTAAAATGAACATTGTTGGTGTTGTATTGTGTTATATGATATGATCATTATAAGATGTATTATTTATATATATATATATATATATATATATATATATATATATATATATATATATATATATATATATATATATATATATATATATATATATATATATAGGCATTATTCTTTATTCTTTTCTTTAATCATGATCTAAGTCCTCCTAAAGCAGCTTTAACATTTGCCTGGTTTCTGTTTCTCAAAGGCCCCTGGCTCATTTTCAGCATGCCTGACTGATGACAGACCACAGCACACTGAACATCCTCCAGGTGGTAAATAAATTCAGAGTAAGTCTAAGTTCTCCGTTTTGATCTTAAAATCTTAAAATTAGACCATATTTTGCCATCTACTATCTAACATCTCTATGCTCCTAAACACAATTCATGCATAAAAACTACTATATTATATGTTTGGCACTTTCACGTTTCCCTTACCTGCTTCCCTTGTGTGTGTGTGTTATTTTTTATTTTTTTGTCTGCTTATCAGGACACTTCACAGAAGCTTGTGTGTTTGCATTTTTTCGCTTTCTTTGATGTGCAGATGTGGAGTCATCAGCATGCAGAGGTGTGGCGGGAACACACAACTACACACACAGAGGCTGAACTCCTAAACCCCATCTAGACTGTATTATTTAGCTCCACTGTAGCTACATGTGCGTTTTATGATGTTGCACTTAACATGTGATAAGAGAATATCGAAGTTGCTGCTATGAAATGCAAAGGTGACGGCTCAAACCAATCTGGGATCTTTTAGTTTCCGTAAATATGACCTATTTCCTGTCTTTGCATTGAGCTCCTTTCACTTCTTCTCAAGTCAAATACGTTTGTGGTTTTAGCTGCTCACAATTTAAAACACCTACACAAACACTTTAAAAAGTATTTCAATGCTCCGTCCTTGTTCCGGAGGCTTCAGATGAAATTCACAAAAATGCTAATGTTCTCTTATAATTACGATTAAAATCAATTTAGCCATAGCACAGCCAGATTAGGGTTTTAAATAACCTTTAGTTCAACCAGTTTACAAGAAGTGTGGAAGAAATCGGTATTTAACAGACTTAAATATGATAGTCTGACTGAAAGAGCTAAAGATTTGGGTGATAGTAAGATGACCACCCAAACCTGTAGACATGGAGTTTGTCGCCAAAGATAAATGTTCAAAATACCGACGGAAAAATGCCAAAAGCATGACAGCAATTAGGATTAGATTACTGTAGAGCTGATAAGATCACCGCTGCCAAGGAGGTGACGTTTTCGGTAGCACTGGTTTGTTGGTTAGCAAGATTATGGAAAAACTTTGGACAGACTGCTCTAGAAATGTTACCACAGGTGTGCGATAGCTCAATTTAATTTTGGTGGTCATCATGATTAAAATTCAGATTATACTGCATTTTCTTGCAATTTTAAAAAGGCGATTTTTATCCCTAAAAGCCCCTTAATCGTGTTCACATTACATTCAACATAAGAAATTTAGTTTCTCACTTAAATTCATCCTTTAAGGTTTCAGTAAAGAGGGTTTGCTGTCACACAGAAGGGATCCATGCATGTGAGTAGTAAACAATTTCCCTCACAAGGGTTAAAATAAAGTCCTACAACAAGGACAAGTGAGCTTTCAATGACATGAAAGCTAAAGCCGGGAATATGCTGTATGATTTTTTTTTTTTTGCCCGTTTCGGGTCAATTCCCCAGTCGTGCAAAAATGTTTTCAATCGGGCTGAGTTTCAGCCTAATTGTACACCCTGCGTCGTGTAGAACATAGGGGGTAACGAGGGGCAATCAGCATCCTGTCCTCCTGATTAGGAATGGTGAGGTCAGGCGAAAATCAAACATATTTCAAATCCGGTAAATTTACAAAGCCAATTTACAAGAACTTGAGCACTGCACATGTGCAAACAAGGGAGTTCTTCTTGGTTTGAAGATTGACAAGTCCAACCAGCGCCATCTCTCTGCGCTGAGTCCAACATGTGGTTTTTGGACGTACAGTGTAAGAAGCTTGCATCAGAGCGTCGGGCCATAGAGTCCAAGAACATACGCTGTGATCTTTGAACTTTTAAATCCTGTGGTTTTGTCCTACAGTTTGCACTCTAGCTAGGTGCAATGATTTGAAATATCATACAGTGTATGGCCGGTTTAAGAAGCCCTGCAGTTAAACATCTACATGCTTAGTGCAAAAATAAAAATAAAAAATCTAATCACAATGTTGAATGAAAATAAGTTTTTGGCAAATCCTTTCAGCTCTAATGACATCATAGATCTATTAAAAGAATCAACTTAGCATGGTTCATTAGGGAAATGAGCTGCTTTGGCGAGGATCTTCTCGCTCTAGTGTTATTCAACTTTCTTGGCTTTACTGTAGCATCAAGTACAAACTGTTTTATTCATATAGAATTCAAATAATGTTCCAGTAATGTAAAAACAACCCTGAATTGATCTAGCAAATTTGGTTTTATTTCAGTTTTTAGGGTGGAGCCATATTCAAGAGAAATGATCCTTCAGTCAATGACACTCAAGCCCAATATGAACTAATTGTAATACAATAAATAAATCCCAGTGATCTTTAAAGTACAAGGAGGTAAAAAGGCAACTATAAAAAACTCTTTAGCTTTGCAGCAGCTCTGTGTTGAGCAAACATGTGGTGCTGGTGGACATCTGATCGCATTAATTAGTTGCCTGTTCTTATTCACAATAGTACCTGTAGAGTTTTACAGGTGCTGGTCATAAAATTAGAATATCATGAAAAAGTAGATTGATTTCAGTAATTCCATTTAAAAAGTGAAACTTGTATATTATATTCATACATTACATACAAACTCATATATTTCAGATGTTTATTTTGTTTAATTTTGATGATTACAAATGACAACAAATGAAAATCTCAAATTCATCATATCAGAAAATTAGAATATTGTGAAAAGGTTCAAAATTGATGGCCCCTGGTGCCACACTCTAATCAGCTAATTAACTCAAACCACCTGCAAAGGCCTTTAAATGGTCTTTCAGTCTAGTTCTATAGGCTACACAATCATGGGGAAGACTGCTGACTTGACAGTTGTCCAAAAGACGACCATCGACACCTTGCACAAGGAGGGCAAGACACAAAAGGTCATCGCTAAAGAGGCTGGCTGTTCACAGAGCTCAGTGTCCAAGCACATTAATAGAGAGGCGAAGGGAAGGAAAAGATGTGGTCGAAAAAAGTGTACAAGCAAGAGAGATAACCGCACCCTGGAGAGGATTGTGAAACAAAACCCATTCAAAAATGTGGGGGAGATTCACAAAGAGTGGACTGCAGCTGGAGTGAGTGCTTCAAGAACCACCACACACAGACGTATGAAAGACATGGGTTTCTGCTGTCCCATTCCTTGTGTCAAGCCACTCTTGAACCACAGACAGCGTCAGAAGCGTCTTGCCTGGGCTAAAGAGAAACAGGACTGGACTGCTGGTGAGTGGTCCAAAGTCATGTTCTCTGATGAAAGTAAATTTTGCATTTCCTTTGGAAATCAAGGTCCCAGAGTCTGGAGGAAAAGAAGAGAGGCACTTCATTCACGTTGCTTGAAGTCCAGTGTAAAGTTTCCACAGTCAGTGATGGTTTGGGGTGCCATGTCATCTGCTGGTGTTGGTCCATTGTGTTTTCTGAGGTCCAGGGTCAACGCAGCCACATACCAGGAAGTTTTAGAGCACTTCATGCTTCCTGCAGCTGACCAACTTTTTGGAGATGCAGATTTCATTTTCCAACAAGACTTGGCACCTGCACACAGTGCCAAAGCTACCAGTACCTGGTTGAAGGACCATGGTATCCCTGTTCTTAATTGGCCAGCAAACTCTCCTGACCTTAACCCCATAGAAAATCTATGGGGTATTGTGAAGAAGAAGATGCAATACACCAGACCCAACAATTCAGAAGAGCTAAAAGCCACTATTAGAGCAACCGGGGCTATCATAACACCTGAGCAGTGCCACAGACTGATCGACTCCATGCCACGCCGCATTGCTGCAGTAATACAGGCCAAAGGAGGCCCAACTAAATACTGAGTGCTGTACATGCTCATACTTTTCATGTTCATACTTTTCAGTTGGCCAACATTTCTATAAATCCTTTGTTTTTATTGGTCTTCAGTAATATTCTAATTTTCTGATATGATGAATTTGAGATTTTCATTTGTTGTCATTTGTAATCATCAAAATTAAACAAAATAAACATCTGAAATATATGAGTTTGTATGTAATGTATGAATATAATATACAAGTTTCACTTTTTAAATGGAATTACTGAAATCAATCTACTTTTTCATGATATTCTAATTTTATGACCAGCACCTGTAGGTATTAAATCAGAATTTCTTAAAATGTCTCTCGGACAGCAGCTAAATAATCTAGCAAAGCAATGTTTCAGAACGGCCCAGTCCAAGTCTAGAAACTAATCCATGGATTGGCAAAACAATTCCTCTTCACAGGCAGCATCCATGCCTGCTGATTCTGATATTTATCTGCATTTTTCAACATTATGTGTGAACTTTTCAATCTCTAGATGTGCAAAAAACAATAGAGGAATGATAGTTGCATGAAAACACATTAAATCTTTTGAGTGCCATCATTCATTGATTTCCACCACCCCCACCCCCCACCCCCCCCCCCTCCCCCACCCCACCCATATGATTAGAGCACTAATTGGCTGCCCTGATGCAGAGATTTTAAAGTAGCTGCACAACACTTTGGTTGATGTCTTTTTTCATTAAAAGCAATTTAGAATAGTCTTTCCACCTCACCATTTTTCATACAGGTATCTGCTACTCGTTTAATCTAACCATATATATATATATATATAAAAACATGCTGCTCTATCAAACAGCTGAAAAAGCCCAGTGAACAAAGAATATAATCTTTGACTCCTTGCCCCACTGGAGCCTGTAATTAGGCCTATAAAACACATTCTATATATAAACAACAATGGACAGTTAAAGTGGGAGTTTTGTCAGGGAGCTCTGGTGAGTCACAGCACAGAGAGAGCACACCCCATGCTCTTGGGGTGTAGCAAGTTAGCCTTTAAAAAAGTCCTTTAAAGCAGGCAGGTTTGGTAAAACAGTGGATGAAGGCTGCGGCTGGTCAACCTTTGCATCTCTCTAATCGCTATGCTGGCACACAGCCCACCTGCATTCAGTCAGAACAGGTTTTCTCAATTCCAGGCTGCGTTAGCTAAGTCACTCAATAATTTTTTTTTTTTAAGGAACAAGACTTGCCCGAAGCTCTGGTTAGGAGTAGTGAAACTTTGCTTGTGCTAATCTGGTTACTGTAACAGAGTTAAAAAGCAAGAGAAAATTTTTCTGAGGAAAAATAAAAAAAAAAAAACCCAAAAAAACAAGGTAAACAGGTAACAAAAAGCAAAGCTTTGACCTTAATATTATTCTAGGTCACATAACTTCAAGAACAACTTCTCCCTTAAAGAAACACAAGAGTTTGTTTGAAGTAAATAGTTTAACAAGGCGTGGATATTCGAGTGATAAGTACGTTAGTGATAAAATGTAAAGTGACAATTATTGAGTTAAAAACACATCCGTTCTCTAACACTGCCCAGCAGCTAGAGCCTGTTTGAGCTCTGCAACTTGCACCATTAAAAACGTCAAAAACAAACAGCTATTATTTAGATAATTTTGTTGGATACTTTATGCGTCGATAAGGCTTCCTTCTGCACGCCGTGTAGAAAATGTTATGAAATAGGCCAAGAAAGAATGCTGCAAGCTCCAGCAAGCAGCATGCATGAAGTAGGGAAGTAATGGAGTATTTGTTTGCAAGTGTAGACAAATGCAGGAAAGGTTTAAAGGCTCTGAAGCCGATTAGCACAGACAATGATGCTAAGATTTAGAAAACGAAATACGAATTGTCATAAAATAATTTGTAGTTGTAATCCCCTGTTGCATAAAGTCAGGATGCAAAAAGACCAATTAAATATTTTCTATCTAAAATGAACGGTTAAGGCCTAGATGGTTATGAGAGACGTGCCACTTTCACAAGCCCAGAGAGAGGGAGAGGCCTTATTTTAGACCCCAGAATTGCAACATCTAGAGATGTAACAGACACAGTCATCAGTGCCAGTCTGTGGTCATCTGAACAACATTTTGAAATCGCCAATAAATGATTGTTTCTAATATTCAGCGGGATCCGCTTACACACACAACACCAATAATAATTGGACATGGTTGAGCTAAAACCACAAAGCACATGTCAAAGCTGGAAACTGGGTCATGACTTGTGAACTTGTCAAATTATTCAGAACGATTCGATTGATTTCTAACTGCTCTTTATAAGTGGACGGCCTGGTGGCACCATTGGTTGTATTGTCCGCTCAGGTTCAGTTGTTAGATCAATGACTCCCTGTTTCCTTCTTTCATTTTTAAACTGATGCAATAAAATCAACAGTCATTAAAAGAAGAATAACCGGGTGCTACACATTGCTTTGCCCCGGGTTGTTAATATGCTGATCTGAAGATAGCAAACAACTATTTTCTTTCAGGTTAAACCTGCAAATTCAACAAGGACCTGAAGGTAAGCATTAATGCAAGGTCCTTCAATGAAGCCAGTAGCTTTGAAACCCGTTGAAAACATAAAAACAAGACTATTCTAATATTTTTTATTGAAGAATTTACATCTTCTAACCTGTCAGGGTTTGACACGCCCATCAAAGGTCACTATTGCATTGCATTAATGTCTGTGTGTGTGTGTGTATATATATATATAATTTTTCAGCACCATCAACACCAAGTCCAATTCCTTGTATGTGCAAACTACTCACTACCTACTGGGCAATAAACTTGATTCTGATCAAAAACTCAGAGGATGGACTGGTGCATCGTAACCATTTCCAATTAATTAATTATTTGTTAGCCTTTGACAATAAACTCTTATGATTTAAGTTGAATTTGTTTAATGTAGGAGCAATTAATAATAGAAATGCACAGATCAAGGAGACAATTGTCCTCCCAATTGTAACAGACCGTTTTTTTATATTTATGCCTCTAATATAGATCCCTATAATACATATTCTTAGCTCCAAGCAGGGTGTAAATGTGCATGCAGTTGATTGATGGAGTTAATGTTTTGGTGCATTTAAATAAAAATAACTGGATCAACAATCAGAGCTGATTAGGATACAGGTCAATCAATAATTGCAGCTCAACTTATTTAATGCTTTTAAGCATTAAACGAAACAAATGTGTAACTAAAATCATTGTTTTTAAATGGTGACACATGAAACATTGCACTTTAACTCAGAAAGAGTGACTGAAAAACCACAATAACAAAGCACTTTAACCTTAGCTGCCTGGGTAGCACCTAATTATTAATAGGAAGGAGAAAAAAAGGTGGCCTGGATGAGTCCTTTCCATTTCTGAGAGGACAACTGTGGTTGTTCCTGAGGTTTGGGAGACAATGCAAGGCCGCCATATAAAGACTGGAAATGGGAGGAAAAGGAAGAGAGCAGTGTGGCCGCCCCTGTCTCACCTCCTGGGGGATACAGGAGAACCAGGAGACGGGAAAGGGGAGGTGGTGGGATATGGAGGAGATACATTTAAGACAGAGAGGTCCAGGTTTATGTTCCTGGTAATTCTGACCCACCATAAAGTCGCTGCCGAAGTTGTCCTCTCCTCTGTCTACATCCAATTCGCTCATGGCCTTCACCCTCTGGATAAAGTTTCTCAGGATACCGGCTTGGTCCATCCTTTAGCCTTCTTCTAACGTTTTTCTTTGAGGAAAAAAAAATTCCCAAACTAACAAGGTGGGAATGGGAAATAATACAAGAGGACACAAGGGGAAAATGGGTAATAAATAGAAAATAAATAGGCTTCACGGGTCCTCCCAGAGAGTCATCGTCGGTCCGCTACACACATTTTTTTATTATCGCCCCATGTTGTTTCTACCTTCCCTTCTTTCTTCTGGACTATTTCCACAACGACAGCAGTTAGTCCCGAGGAAAAGCGGTAACCGGCTCCACAGCCCCGCTAACAGTTCCTAACCGTGGCGAGGTATGAACCGTGGTGACTCGGCTCAACGAGAAACGGAATATAAAGAAAAACGGGACCCAAAAAAAAAAATAAGAACCACCCGGTCAGTGTTTCCACCCCTCCCTGTCTACCTCGATTGCCACATTCACACACTGCTGGCGCTGGGGCTTGCTATTCTGCTACTGGGGGGAACGTCCGGACTGGGGACAGCCAACAACACGTAGCCCCGCCTCTTCCAAGAACACCTGCCTCTGATTGGTCCCGATGAAAACACATTGAGAGAATACCATTGGAAGAAATTGGGTGTCACTCAACTAAGTTATTAGCTGTGATTGGAGAAAACAGATGTTCGTTGTGTTAACGCCTCTTACAGCTGCTCCAAGAAAATAATATATGAAAAATAAATAAATAAATAAATAAAAAATACTATACTATACTGTACTATATAAACCGAATTTAGATCAACTGCAGAAAAAGGTTTATTGATTTAATTCAGTTTATTTCTATAGCGCCAATTCACAACACATGTAATCTCAAGGCACTTTACAGTTCACCAGATCATACAGTCAAATTGATTCATAGTTTTTTATCTAAGGAAAACCAGTTGATTGCATCGACTCATTGACTCGGATGCAATCCCTCACACTAAGCAAGGTTGTAGCAACAGTGGGGAGGAAAAACTTGACATGAAGGAACCTCCAGCAGAACCAGGCTCATTGTGAGCGGCCATCTGCCGAGGCTGACTGGGGTTCAAGGAGACAGAAGCAGAGATACAAAAGGCAACTGTAAATGAAGAGAGCACATCCAGGCAGTCAAAGAAAAATAAATGGAATAATAAATGGAGTTGGACACCATAATTCTACAAATCAGCTATTTATAAGATCACATACATTAAAATTTCCGGACATTGTATATTTAAAAACCTTGGAAATTATGTTACGAGTGGTAAATAAGACACCCTGGTTTGTATTCAAAGAATGTTTAAGCGAAGGCAGGGGATTTATAACTTAAGGGGGTTACTAATGTTTGAAACTTACAAAACCAGAATTAATCACAAGTACAGATGTGTGTCAGTTTTGGGTGCAAAATTATGGAACGGACTAAACGATGACATATAGATGTGTAACTCTATGTTCGTTTTCAAGAAGACTTTAAAATCTAAAATTATAAAAGGTTACAATGAAATTTGACTGAGTTTGATTTTTAAGTTTAAGTTAGGTGTTTTGTAATTATGTATAAGTACCAATGTTTTATTGTGAATTATTGTTATGATGGTACAGGATAGGACAAAAAATAAGCCTTGGGGCTTCAGCCTATTCCTTTTTCGGTGATGGGTTCTTTTGTAAAAACGATTATTTTATTTTTTGTTTTTAAACCGAAATAAAGTAATCATTCATTAATTCATTCAACTGCAGCAGTGATCAAAAAACATGGTGCAAAAACGCATTGATATGGAAGTTCAGAGTATAAGGTAAATATATATATGGTGAATGATGATAACACTTTATAATGTTGCCATTACAAGGGATTACATTTCAATAGACCCTTATGTTGCAGGAACTGTCCTCCAGTAAACACACACAAACAAGAAACAGCTACTTTGTTTTCATTTAGATCTAGCAGCAATGACAAACAAACCCAACTATTCACCTCACAGGAGAGCAAAACAGAGAAGGGACGCTGCTGCTTTGCCAGCAAGCTTCATGCTCACACAAGCTGCTTTTTGTTGCTCTTGTCTTCTAACCTATTTGCTTATTATCTCCATACATTTTCTGCCCTTGCCTCGCTTTTTTCTCCACAGTTTTGTTTCTCCTCCGTCCTCATTTGACCTTTCCTTCCACAGACTCTGATCCTACTTAGAGAATTTAAATGTACCTCTATTATTTTAAACCTTCTTCAAACATTTGGTTTTGGTCACATTATTTTAAGAAAAAATACATGAAAAGCTGAAAAAAGTTAACACATTTATGTTTGCTTTGGTGTTACAAAAAAATAGTTTTCTCCTGTTATGCGTCTAAAGGACCATGTAAACTGTGTCCAATACAGTAGTATGGAGTATTCATTGTAACTCCTACCACCCAATTTACATGGTGCCAACAACAAAATTGGTCTTTGTTTATTTTCATGTCACAGGTTCAGTTTATTTAAAATTTTAATTTGGTAATCTGCCTTTAAATGAACCATTTCAAGCCTTTCTCAAACACACTTCTACCTTGCTTGATTTGCTTGCTTTCTTTAAAGACATATATTTTACATAGATAATAGAAAAAAGTAAATTATACACTAATACATCTTCAACAAAAAATTGCTTTTTTTTTTCCAATCAAATCATCATAATTTGAGATTTATTTCAATTAATTACACAAGCTCAAATAAAAGTGAGTTTTATTTTCTGCTATGACAAGTTGTATATTATTTCACTGCAATTAAAAATCTGATTATTTAATCCTTTCTGCATACGTTTAGAAGGTGAGTCATGTGTAGAGGATGGCTATGTAAGGTCAATACAACACGAAATATTAATAGAAATATGCTAAACAGACAAATCAAAGTACGTAAATACAAAAAAAAAAGCAGTCAGGCCCTCTAAAAAAAAATATTTGTAACCTTACAGATTTCTTTGGCTTGTTTGTCATACCCTAATGTTTTAGATAAAATCCCCCAACTATGCTGGCTCTATGAGAAAAAAGTAATTATAATCTAAATCTAATAGCAGCCAGCGCCACACTTGTAAATTATTTCTATCAAACTTTTTCAATATCTGGTTATTATTTATTTCTTTATACTGCTGCTCTTTTTTGAATAACTGCTTTTTTGAGCATCAGGGATCTGTTTAAGGCCAGAGCCACAGCATCTCAATCAAATTAATGCCCAGACTTTTACTAGGCCACTCTAAAACTTTAACTTTGGTTTCCTTTTGAAAGGTGTCTAGTTTGATACTATGCCTATACCAAAAAAAAAAAAAATCATATATTAATATCCAAATCAAAACATATACCTAACATTTGACCTGATAGTGTTAACTTAGTCATTTTTAAACCTGAAAATTATTTTTGCACCTCACGTGATTAGTAGACATAAACATTGCTGTACGCTGTTGCCATCTGCTGGCAGTATTTACTAATGGAGCCATTAACTTGGCAGCTTCCACAGCTTTAGCAGCAGCTTTAGCAGCCACTAGTGGTCAGGTTGTATTGTATTCTGTGAGCTACTCGTATCGTATCCCTCTTTAAATAAAATATATATTTGCACTTTTTCAACCTTGATTTTAGACTTTTTTTCACACCTCCACACCTCCACTGGGATTAGTTCGGGTCAATTACTTTCTAGTTTACTCAATGCATGTGACATGTGGCACCTCTGAATATGGGATCTGGTTACGATAAAGTCTCAGAATGCTTATTATTACAAACCAATTCAATTCAAAGTGAAAACACATAAATGAGAAATAATAAGCCAACAGAGCTATAATTTAATCAAAATGTCTTTATATACAACCAAAATCAACTACCAGCATAGAAATTTCTGTCTCTTACCATTTTCTCTTACCATGAGTATCTCTCTCAGTTAAAAGTATTGATGATTATCCAAAACTACAACAGCTGAAATAAAGACTATTTCAAGACTGATCTCTGTGAAAAGTAGAACGGAGAGATACAGAAGATATTTTGTCCCGACTGCCATTAGACAATTTAATGCCTCTTGAAGGACTGAGTTTTTTTTTTTTTTTTCATCTAATTGTGTGTCTTTTATCTTATTTAATATGTTCTCATCTTTGCTGTCAACAGGTGAATTTCCACCATCTGGGATTAATAAAGTATCTATCTATCTATCTATCTATCTATCTATCTATCTATCTATCTATCTATCTATCTATCTATCTATCTATCTATCTATCTATCTCTCCATCTCAAATAAAAAAACATAAATATGTTGCCTGGAGGTTCGTAAGGAATCAAAATAAATACAGAATAAAATCACATTATAAACCATTATTTATAAAACTAGAGCTCCTCTATGTAACTTCCCTATAATCACATTTAAACTTGATTATTTGGGGGGGAAAAATACAGAACAAAAGTTATACTCAGGCTGAATTAATTAGTTTCACATTGTTTTCATCAAGACAACTGAGCTGTTTTGAAGAGCTCTGATAGCTCAGTGTGAAAACCAGCTGATCCCAGGCTGTTCTCTACATCCAGTCTGTTCCTCTGCTTGGTTTTGATGTGTGTCAAAGCTGAAGGTAAATAAAACATATAAGAAAAAATGAGTTTTTGGTTTATAAAAGCTGGTTAAATTTCCAAAAAGTTTCTTCGGCTTTATAATCAATGACTGAATGATGAAACTGATTAAAAAAACTGAGGCTCCCAGCGCTTTAAAACTCCTGAACGAGTTATTGATATGATTTTGCAGCAATTCTTTATGATGGTCACTCAAAGAAAGTTTCATCACTGTTCGTGTTATCTACGCATGCACTATAGTTTACAGAGCGTTTCAAACCCTTGGAAATTTGCTGTGCAACCATTTCCAAACCCATAGAATTCAATGATTTTGTTCCTCATCCTGTCTTGAATGTCTTCGGATCGGGACATGAGATGTTGCTCTAATGGCCTCCTTTTCTACAAGTCTGGCAGTAATAAATGGTCAAAGTGTGGCCACTGAAACTGATGTAAACTTTCATTAAATCACATTTTTGATAAGGGCAGCTGCACAGGATAGTTTTGTCGTGATTTGCAAACTGTATTTTCTGAAAACTCTTATGTATCTATCCTCACTAACAAAAGAGACAAGTTGCTTTTTCAGGTTGCATCTTGTATGCTAATGAATAAAAGCTTCAAATACTCTGTTAGTCTACTGTATTGAGTGTTTTCTTTAATAGCTGTACAAAAATGATCTTGTGACCTTTTTTTTTTCTTCTTCTCTAAATGCCGGCTCTGGTTGCCTCATACTGCCTGTGACACTGACCTTCGATCCCCATGTGGGAATAGGAGGGCCAGAGGTTCACCATTTCACAGCAGGGATCATTTACATATCATATTATTATTCCCCTCCCCCTCTTTGAGCTATTTCCTCTCTTTGTTCACCACTGCTGTCTCCTTTAACTTTAAACAAAGCACATTATGTCTTATTCTTCATTCTTTTTCTTCCCTTCTTTTATCAGTTCCTCCTCTTTTTCCCTTTTCTCCCCCCGTCTTTCTGGAATGTGCTCTACAGAAGCAGCTGAGTTAAGGAATGTTGCTGTAACAAGGCCATGCATAATCCTGAAGGTAGGGAGGCTCCCTCAGATACACAAATAAAATCCTCCTCCTCATGCTCTTAAGGCTCAGTCTCCACCGAAGGTCTCGATTTCCTCGTTGTCTGCTCTTTTGCAGGGGAGCGAGAAGCATGATGATGCATGTTTGAAACCAGGGTGAAATAGGAATATCTACCGTAGTCTGCACACAGACACATTCATGCTTTAGTGTGGAAAAGTTTGGCCTCGGGGCAATTAAAAAGAAGAGCTACATTACACAACCACACCATGCCCCTGCTTATTAGAAGTTTTTAGAAATAAGTCATGTACTGTTAAGAGTGCAGGGCATTATTAATACATGTTTAACATTAGTAACACACTAAAGCTGTAGAGCAACAGCTTAAAATCACCATGAGGCAACTATGGGGTTTCACAAACAGTTTATAAACTCACCCTAACATCACAATCATGATGTTGAAATGTGTTTCATTGGGAAATTAAACATAATTTTCCTTTATTCTATCAATATTTGCTCTTTGTGCAGTTTTTACTAGTCACAAATGAATACCAAACATTTGTTCAATACCAACATCTGACAGGAGATTTGTCTGAATTTATACACCTTTTATGAACCCTGTTTAATCAAAGGTGGAAAATGGCTTCAAGTTGCTTTAAGCTCATCCAATATTCCAGGATACTCGTGATTTGTTTGATTGCACGTTTTTGTTAGGAGCCAATCAATCCATTATTCATCAATCACCCTTAATTCAATCAACCAAGCAGCCAATCACTGCCACAGCTAAGTGGCTTTGTTTTATTACTGCGATGGAAGGATCTTCTGGATCATTAAATGACTCGTTTAACTGCCTCTCGGCAGGTTTTCCGTCACTCTATCCAGAGAAATGTCATCTGTCAAGTCCTTCCACCCTAAAAGAAACCGCAACAGAGTGCCATGTTGTTATTGTAGGACATTGAGGTAAAGGTGCTTCCGTCTTGCTAGACCTTGCAAGCTTATGTACTTTTCCAAAACCATGCCTTGTAGGAATGATACATTATATTGCATCTTAAGGGATTTATATTAATTCATTATCCTGCAGACATCTCTTTAACTTCAGAATATTCTGTCTGGAAGGTCTCAGGACATTTCTATTCACATATTGGTTTAGCTTCAGCTTTAGGAAGCATCTTCATTGTGAGATTTTATATTTTCAGTGGAGCATAGCTTGTCTACTTAATTCTCCATCCATCTATTTTCCTGACCTGCTTAACGTTCAGCAGAGTTCCACAGGATGGGTGTTTTTTTTCTCTTGCAGCAATTTATTTAATTATTTCCCTTTAAGTTCATTACATCAAAGAAGCACTGTAGTCAATTTTAAGAAAATGTTTATGTAGGAAAAAGAGAAATCGGATCCCCCCAAGGTGTTTATGTAAGGAATTATACAAAAATTCTCCTTGCATTCCTTTACTTGTTTGCATATAATGACCGATTAGATTGTTCGACCTTAAAATCCTCTTTATAAATGAGGATATATTGAGAGTCGGCATCTCTCCATGACACCCCTCTCCAAATAGAACCCTAAAAACCCAGTTAAGTATCCTTTTGAGTGTGTGAAAGGCATCTGTGAACTCTTCCTCCTCAGTTATGTCAAAAACAAAACTCACAGTACTACAGTAAAATCTCTAATAACTTAAGAGGGCAAAATATTGTCAAACTACAAAAGCTACCGTTGTGAGTGACATGTTTATGAGGACTAGTATATTACCCCAAAACAGAGTGATCGTGTTTCCACGTTGTGTTGCAGCCATGTTTGTGTCTTCACAGCACCAGCGCACACTCACATATTCTGGGCTGCTGCCAGGCAGTGGCGGTTAGATGCACTGTCAGATTTAGACCTGTAATTACTGCTTTAACTTCTGCAAACTATGTATTTGTGAGTACGCTTCTGTGTGAAGTTGCCAATCTAAATATACTCTAAATGTCAGCATATAGCAGGTTTACTGCCTGGGCGGTGGAGCATCGAGTCCCTGCTCCTGTTACAGTCCAGACTCTCAGACCTTTACCAATCAAATAGAATATTGACCACAATGCTTCTAGAGCACTTTAAGGCGAGGTTATGTCAGCTTTTTTTTTCATTGTCCATTTGCACCATTTAGTGGCCAATATGAGATTTTCTTTTATGTTTAATCCCTGAGCTCCAACGTGTTTTAAATCCTCTTATGCAACAGATGAAAACTAATAAAAAATGAAAAGTTAAAAATATTGTTAGAAAATATAATTAGAAGAGATCAGCAAACAGAAAACCAATAAAATAAAAAAAAAGGAAAAGGATACTGAAGCTAGCATCTGATTGGACCTTTCAACTCCCATGTTAATGAGTGAAACAGCAGCTTCAAGAAACCCAAACAGGATAGATGCCAGCTTCAGATCATAAGGAAAAAATATTTCTAAGTAAAGTGTAACTTAACCCTTTGATGCACTACTTGATGCAAAAGTAACCTATTTATTTCCCTGGTTTACCTTTTAAAATTTAGTTACATTTTAATTAACACAACAGTCTTCATATAATGTTTAATAAGGCAATATTTTTACTTCAGATTATATATATTTTTTTGGTTCAAAAAGATTTTTTTTCTACCTTAAATCTACACACAATGCATCCAAAATACTCCCTTCATCTAAGTGCGATTTAACAGGAAATTTCTAAATATTACTTTTCAAATACTTAGTATACTTAGTCAGGCAAGTAAACATTTAACATATTTTTTCCTCATTATTTAAATAAATGTTTAACTAATATAAAGCAAAAAGACAAAGTGGGATTACTCATGACCCACATTATACATAAAAAAGGAAATGTTATAAAGGTTACCATGCACACATCGTCAGTTTTAATACAGAGAAACTAAAAACTAATTTAAAATCATTTAGTGCTGCTTTAGAAAGTTAGCTAATTTATTTTTATAAGATCCAGTAGACAAAGATGGGAGATCCATCCAATCCTGTTTAAAAAATAGGATTGTGTCTGTGGCTAAAATCATATAAATTTGTTTAGTTTCAATATTTTATAATTATTTTATGTTGGAGTTTGAGGTCATGCAGCTCCCCTCCTCAGCAATTGGCAGCCTATACGGTCTATTATTCTTTGCAACTATAGCACAGATGAGTTTACCATAGATGTAAATGATCCTGTTTCTATTTGAAGTTGCCCAGACATTAAAAACAAAGGAACAGTGGAAGTGATATCATGCCATTAATTTGACAGCTTTCTATAGTTCCTCTCTGCTGCTTCCTAAAGTTTGGGCTTATTAATCTAGATTATATGCAAGAGAAAAACAAATGATTTGGGTAATTTTATTGGCTTTAACTCATTTGTCTGTTAACGCATCACAGATGTTACGACCAGCTGCTTCCTGCTGGAAAGTGCTAATGGCCAATGGATGACAAAACAGAACAACAATGTGGCGGAACTGCTAAGGGAAAAAAATATGTTTTGGAAAGTATTTATGTTCTTTTAAAAAAAAAAAAATTATCAACACTTTTGCAAGGCGGTCTACATTTTTTATACATGTATGGCTTTGATGAATACATTTCTTTCACCTACTTTAGAGAGTCCACCTACCTTCCACTAAGCTCAGCTCAGCAGGTCTTCAGACTCTAAGCTTGACCTGCAGAATCAGCAGCAGGATATGGGACGCTATCTTCGCTGCCTGCAGATAAAATGATTTTATGATGCAACCATTGGTATTTTATATTCCTACTACATCTGCCACTAAAAGTAATAGTTTCACCTTTCTTTTTGCATCTCATGCACAGTTGTTCCACCCTGTGCACCGAAATAAAGCTCTAATATCCATCTGCAAAAGTGCCAGGTTGGAAAAATTAAAGATAAAATAAAAGGCAAGCAAGAGTTAGTAAATAAATAGACTCCCTTTAACTTTACCAAATGCATACACCTTAAATATCTAAATAGATTATTTTAATGTTTCATGGTTTCACTCTGCATCATGTTTTTGCAAAATACCATTTATTTAAGAGCTGATAAGTGTAGTTTCAGGTGTAATAATACACTGTGGCATTGTGTGGGAGCAATCACCTCATCTTGAATGTGATGCATCAATAGGGATGATGATAAATTTCAAACATCGTTTCCATCAGGAGGTGGAGATCAGTGTTCACCTGGACAACAGGCTCCATTGGAGAGGCAGCAGGAAAGCACTAAAGAGATTATAATCTGTTCTGACGTCATCTGCTGGAGAAGCAGGAGAAAAGCCAGAGACAGGCTGACAAAGAAAGCTGGTTCTGATTTTGGTAGAGTTCCTAAACACCCTCGTCCCAGAATGCTAATAAAAAAAACAAGGAGTTCAGTCAGACGCTCCTTAGACCTAATGTAGCACAAACCACTACAAGGGATAATTTCTGCTAACTAGCATCACCAGCTTAGAGAAAAAAATGGAGGGAATGAAATGGGTGACATAAATTATTAAAGAATCAGAAGAAGAAAACATTAAATTAGACAAAAATAATGAAAAGAGGAAGAAGAATTGTCTACGGATAGAGCAGGTGCTCACTATGCGGAGCGTAAGGGTCTGTTTCCTGTTTGATGTAATGGCGGCTAAAATCTATTAAAAAACAAAAGGACCTGAAGGAAGAGAGGAAAGTTGTATGGCAAACAGAGTGATAAATACATCAATTGGAAAACAAAATACATGAAAACGAGTAAAGAAATATTTATATAAACCTAATACAACTTTAAAGGTTTTAAAGTTTTCCTAATTGGACATTAACCCTGAATAAAGAGATCAACTCGCACAATGAACCCACAATCAGGCAATACATGTTTGCTTTTAATGGATATGAAAAAACGTTGACATTTTGTGGCACAAATTTACTGCAATAAGGTTTGGCGACACGAACTGGAAAACTATAAAATACATATATAAGTTAAATAAATAAAATTCTGGACAAAGTTAACTCACACTGGGTACAGAAGAGGAGACTTGGATATTTTTCATTGTAAGCACATTGGACGATAGGACTGGATAAACAAGTGTAGGGCGATGCAACGGGATGAAGACCGAGATTAAAAAGCAAGTCTGTGGTAACAGTAAGGGCTGCGCTGTGTCTTTAACTCACGTGTGCTTCGATTCAGTCTCTTTAGGTTCAAGTAAAAATGAATAACTACAAAAAACTTGTTCTCGCAGAGGAGCGCTGCGTCCGCCTTCCCCTCCGAGTCCTGAGCGCCTCGTGTCATGGCTCTGGTTTTTATTCATCACAAGACACTCAAGAGGAGGGACACGCACACATACATACACACATACACACCTACAGACGATGTCAGCCTGAACAAGGTCTGCCTCTAAAGAATGTCAAAGTATTTAAAGTATCTACAGAGAGCTTTTCTGTGGTAACAGTGAAGACTTCAGCTTTAGTGTCTCAGTTCCTCTGCAGCTGCTGCATCGTCACCATGGAGAGGAAGGATTTTAAGACTCTGCAAAAGACGAAAACCAGAAGATATTTTAAAAAGCTGCTGGATGTAAAGCAATGCTATAAAGGCAATGTGCATGAGTGGTACCTATGACTTCAGGCGTATCATCAGCCAACGAATCGGAGCTCATCACGTACTTGGTGCCGAAAATCTGAACCAACTTCTCAAAAAACTTGCACTCCTGTTTATCCCCTCTGAAAACAAGAAAGGAAGCAGCAATTATGAAGAGTAAAAGACGCTCAGAGGATAAGTGTTGCGGATTTTAGCTGCGCTTACTGTCGTCCCTCCAGGAATTGTCGGAAGTTGGCTCTCAGCCTCTTTACCCTGGACTGACACTGTTCAGGAGAGCGCAGGTAGCCCTGGCTGGCCATGACCTGAGAGAT
Organism: Cyprinodon tularosa; assembly: GCF_016077235.1. Lineage (NCBI taxonomy): Eukaryota > Metazoa > Chordata > Actinopteri > Cyprinodontiformes > Cyprinodontidae > Cyprinodon > Cyprinodon tularosa. The sequence continues at coordinate 493,609 of NW_024039160.1, forward strand.
CTGCTTATAGATGCTTTTGTTCTTGTTGCCGCCCTTCAGGTTCTCCTGGATCTCTGCACTGCCCCAGATTTCCAGCAGGGCCTCAGTCTCGCTGTCCCCCCAGGCCATCTTAGAGCTGTCGGCCAGCCAGTGGTTACCAGAAGCTACTGGGTAAGAAGACAACACGTTGATAAGACCATATCGATGATGCATTACCTTACTAAAATATCTCATATTTTACTGAAAACAGTAGATTAACCTTCTGTGAAAAAGAAAAACTGCTTCTCACAAAATATTAAACCCTTATTATCATTAATACCTTAAAGTCTTACCTTTCATTTGGTGGACTTCAGGTGTGAAGTCATCTGATTCATCTACAATAAACGGGTTGACAACAGACTCGTCCATGTTTATCTCCTTTCTGAAAACCTTGTCCATTTCATTGAAGAATTTGAATTCTTCCCTGGATTCAATAGAAAAGTTTTATTTTAAACGGTTATTGATGGAATAAAATACCCATCAAAGGATTAGCACGTGGTTATTGTTTAGTCGTGACTCACTTTTCATGGACGAAGCTGTATTTAAGGCGCTTCATGCGGGTGTAGCACTGCTCGGTGGTCCTTATGAAGCCGTGGTTGCTTAGCTTCTCAGAGATGTACTCAAACACGTGTCGGTTCTTCAGACATCCTCTCAAGGTGAGCTGGACGCTGTCCTCGCCCCAGATCTCCAGCAGGGTGCGGGTTTCCTGATCAGACCAGGGTGTCTTTCTGCTCATGTCAGTCAGGAGGTGGCTGGTTGAGGGCTGATCGTCTAAAATGGGAAAAAAAGATAGTCACTAGTGTATGTAATATTCCAACAGGAATATTTCCTCGTGTTTATACGTACACATGACAGGATCGTGGTCCGTTAGAGGTCCTAAGGTATCGGCTGTAGAACCGTCTACACCGGAAAACGCCAAATCATCACCGAGCACCGGAGCAAGAAGGTTGAAGTACCGAAACACTGTTGGCCTCCCTCCGTTTCTGGAAAACAGGAATTCCTTTTAAAAAGTGGGAAAATTAAAACATGTAGTTAAAAACCACGACTGATTGGCGTACCTCCGATTGTTGCAGAAGCGCCTATAGGTCTTCTTAAGCCTCTTGATCCTCAGCTGGCACTGCTCCGCCGTCCTCAGGTAGCCGAGGGAGGCCAGCTTCTCGGATATGTCGGCGTACACGTGCCCGTTACGCATGGAGGTCTTCAGGCTGTGCTGCACGTCATCAGCGGCCCACACCTCGACGAGAGCGACCGTCTCCTCCTCGGTCCACGCCGTGTTTGTCTGTTCATCTGCACCTCCTGCAGACAAGCGATCCAAAGACAAGGAACATTAAAGCTGTTCTGAAGAAAAGAGAAAGTGCGAACGTTTAGAAATGGTACCTGGATCCATTTCAGCGTGTTCTTCCCGGTCATCATACTCATCAATGTTTATGGCCTCCGGTCCCAGGATTTGTTCCAGCTGATGATAAAACTTGTAATCTGTTTTTCTTCCGCTCCTATAAGAGGGACATTATTTAGCTTTAGATATCTAGGATGACAATATTTCCTTGCGGCCTAGAAAGCATTATTCTAGATCTAGATGCATTTGGATTTACTGTAGAAAAGTTCCTTCCTTCTTCTTTCCTTTGGCCATCCTTTACATTTTCGCCTTATTTTCTTTTTCCCCCCAGTTTGTTGTCCCTTCTATTAAATCCTTGTATCCTTCTTTCATTTCTTCTATCCTATCCATCCATGTCAGCAATATTCTACCTCGCTTGAGGTAATTTATTTCCATATTTTTTTGTGTTTTAATTTCCTCCGTTTCTTTAATGCTTTTCCTTTTTCTGTCCTAAGAAGAGGTACAAGGGTCAGTACCTCCCTCTTTGGACGTCTATTGCAAGACATTACCTATTGTCACTCACATGCAATATTCTTCACCCTAACACCTGCCAAGTTCTGTGTAGTCCGTTTAATTTTTTACTTATTTATAAGGTCAGTACATCTCTGCAGGACAAGTGCAATAATCCAAGTCAACTACTGTTTAGTGTTTCTTTAGCTCTTATTTTTACATCTAAAGGAAACGTATTCCAGGACAAAACTACTTTTTTATCCTCTTTTTTACTATATACACTCTTTTTATATTGTCTTTTGTATTTTTATCTTTAATTGCATCTTGCTTTAACTCTTTGTACTTTATAAAAATCGACTAGAACCAGAATTTATCTAAAGGAGTAATCCCAAGGGATAAATAAAGTTGAGTCTAAGTCATTTTCTGACTTTTGCTTGTAGTTTTTCCAGCTTCCAAAGCTAAAGCAAAAACTCTAGAGATATTTTTTACAGAGCCATGGCAAAGGTTTCTGTTTGCGGATTTTAAGTAACAATATATAACAACTAATGTAATATGTAATGTAATAAAAACTTTCGAAAATTGAGACCAGAAAGGTCTGGAATCTGGAGTAGAGTATGATCCCGGAAAGGAGAACCTGATAGGAGAAAAATCTCACTTCTTCCTGTCGTAGCACTGCCGGAAGTTGATTCTCAGTGATTTTACTTTGGAGCGGCATTGCTCCGAGGTTCTGGAGAAGCCGAGGTCATGCATCCTCTCTGAGATCTCGGCGTAAACGTGCCCGTTATGGATGAAGCCCCTCAGAGCTCGCTGGATGTCCTCTTCACCCCAGATCTCGATAAGACCCAGGGTCTCCTCGTCTGACCATGTGCTGGATGCTGGTTTTTCTGATGATACTTCGTGGGTCTCTCCATCTGATGCAAAACAGGTAGAGATTGTTTTAACATGAATGGATGACCCAATGAAAGCAAACAGAATAAAATGAACCTAATATAAATTGAAGGAATTATGAAAACTTGAAGTAAAAAATGTTACAAAAAACTGAATCACAATTTAAAAAAATTATACAAGTTTATGCAATTTTATTGATATAAAACTACTGATAGAGCTAAAGTATGAAAAAAAAATATTTGAATTTGACACATTTCATCCAAAATCAATAAAAAAAATCTAATTTTACATAAAAAGTCAATGCATTAGTTATGATTTTTTTCATTTTCCCACCTCTTTCTGTTCCCGATTCTCCATTGGAGTCTTCCGATATTTCAATAGAGTCCGTTACGATGGCGGACGACGTTGATGGCTGCTTTTCCAGAATCTGTTCCAGCAGATCATAGAATTTAAAGTCGACTCGGTCCGTCCCAGATGAGCTGCAGACACAAAGCAAGTTTATGAGGCACAGGGCTTGAGAGAAACCCAAAGAATCGAAATTATTTGATTTGCTTTTCACCTCATGTTCTCTTTACACTGGCGATAGGCCGTTTTCAGCCGTTTGATCCTGGTGTGGCACTGCTCCGGGGTGCGGGAGTATCCGTTAGCGTTGAGCTTCTCCGATACCTCCGTAAAGATGTGTCCGTTGTGCGGGTAGCGCCTCAGACACTGCTGCATCTGAAAATTCAAGTACTTATGTTTTTAATATGGCTTAAAAGCATCTGAAGATATACAAATAGTAAAACAAAGGGTTTAGATGAGTTAACAGAGAGGCTGGTAGGTTGCTCTACCTGTGGGTCACCCCAGACCTCCAGCAGGATGATGGTCTCTTTGTCGGACCATGGCACTTTCTTCCGGTCCTCCTGAACTCCCACAGCAGACTCTGGAGACACAAACAATAACCTGGGATTATTAGCAACACATATTTCCACAGCTGCATCTCTCAGGCGGGAATGTAACAGGTTAAATGTTCCAGTTAGAAATTAACTTGCAGTCAATTGGCCTACAGGGAGAAAGACTATTCAGAAGGGGGGACACTGTTGACATTCTTCCCAGGAGTAGAGAGTCCCAGCAAATTCCAGAGGGGGGGAAAAAATGCAGACTGGCCAGAATATTTCCCAAAATATTCCAAGGGCTGAACACTAAGCTTACTGTTAGATAAAGCTGGAATCTAAGGTTAGTGATGTTACTACTGAGACAAAACACCAGACTTTAAGAAAAACTTCAGTTTGGTACACAATAAACCAAACTAAAGATTTAATTAAGCTGCATTAATGCAAATTAAAGAAATGTTTAACAGTTTTACTGAGACTGCATTTTAAAGGTATAGTGGAGGATTTTTGCAAATTTTTGAAAAGACTTACCCTCTCCACTTAAAAAAATTAAATAAAATGCACATGCACAACCCTGTACCCACTCCTGAGAAGGGACGTCTATTAAGTGCGTGCAAGAGCCCATTTCTCATCGTGCATGGTCGGTTTTAAAGTTGCTGTTTGCATCGCTTATACAAGTTCACTTTCCAAAAGAAGATTTGAAATGTTTTTCAAGTGAAAATGGGGACGAGGACGTAGGACGGCCTTATGTAAGCAAATAATGGCCTGAATCTAAAAAGATAAACGTATTTGAATTGTTCTTTAATTGGCTGTTCTGTTCGAAAAAATTTTTCCAATAAGGAAACTTTGGTTCTCTAATAAAAATAAGGCTGGGGGTGAAGAGGTCAGAGGTCAAACTATCAGACAACTCTTCTCTGGGTTGTTCTTATGAATCAGCTCCAGGATTATCCAATCCAATCCACTTTATTTATATAGCACGGTTTAAATAAACACAAGGTTTCCAAAGTGCTGCACAAAAAGATAAAATAACTAAAATAAATAAAAGTAAATAAAAATAAAGGCACTGCCCGCACAGGATAAAAATATGCATGTGATAAAAATGTGCATGTGATAAAAATATGCATGTATCCAAGCCAGCAGATGAAGAACAACTATCCTGGGATTACCGAAGGCCACCTGCATGAGGAGGATGGGATCGGGCTGCAGAAACAATCCATATAACAAGATAAGAGATAACAACTGTAGGATCCGTAGTCTTGACAAGATGAGGAAAGCTACAATAAACCCCAATCCTAACTTTTTTCTAGTCCAGATTTACTCTTTTATTGAATCAAGTAAAAAAAAAAAAAAAAAAGGTATAAATTAACTGAAGAAAACCAGGAAACCTGAATTTGGCTTCTAATGCCCAACTTAGACCTATTTACTAACAGACGTGCACAAAGAATTACTAAAGTAGGATCTGTCTGATACGATGAAGTAGGCAAGCAAGGCATCCTTCACTGATTGAACAATATAAATCAAGAACTAATGAGAAGGAAAGTTAAAGTTAAATCTGGTGCCGTTTCGTTCAGCCAAACAGCATTAATATTATATAGCCCTGCTATATTCCTGTAACTCTGAGGTCTCACAATCATCCAGACTCACAATCAGCTGATGGTTAAAGGCTGCTTAGCTTGTTAGCTTCCATCACCAAACAGGATATACTCACTTTTCCCAAAAAGATCAACGTGATCTGACACCTTTCTACAACAGATAAGAGAACTATTACCGAGGAATTCACAGAAAGCTGAAAAGACATCCAAAGTAACCCATAGAAGAAGAGCCGATATACTGTGCTTACAAACCTTTCATTCTTACCTGATAATTCACAAAAAATGAACAGGCTGAATTTAATGACAGCAAAACAGATAAACAAAAAGTGGCAGGCTTCTTCTGCACACATAGACCTTCTTTATTTGACTATTTGAAGAATTTTACAAAGATTTTACCGATTTTCTGGTGACTGTAGGAGGGGAAGTCGCCGTCATCATCCTTCACTGATATGTCATCCAGCTGCATCATCGACCGGAAGTCCTTCACTAAAATGCTTCCAAGCTCGTTGTAAAACTTGCACTGAACTTGCTCATGTCCCTTCAAACTTAAAAAAGAAAGGAAAAGAAGAAAAATATATTTAAATATCATGAAAATTTCCTTTTTTATGTCCTGATATATACGTACTTGTTCTGGTAGCACTGCCTGAAGCTGGATTTGAGTCTTTTCAGCCTTGTCTGGCATTGCTCCGGCGTGCGGGAAAAGCCCAAGGCAGCCATCTTGCTGGATATGATGGAGAATATGTGTCCGGTTCGATTCCCTCTGAGCTCCTGCTGCATTTTGTCAGCTCTCCATATATTTATGAGGGCTAAAGTCTCCATGTCTGTCCATGGCACGCTTCGAGTTCCTAAAATAACACAAGAGGTCAGAATAAAACTGCTGTGTAGCATACACTTATATACTTTAATGTAATCTGCAACTGTGCCATATGTAATGATCAACAACGTGCATACCAAAAACTTTATACAGATATATCTGTTTTAGGCTGGCAGGACTAAAGCTGGAGGGAAGGTGGAGGTTTTTCCCATACGTTCACAATCAGAATCTTTGATTTAAACTGGAGGAGCTGGACAGATTCGTCAGCAGGGAAACAGATGCTAATCCAGAGGTGGCTGTGATTGTGGCTGAAAATTTTAACCAATCAGGATAAAAAGCTGTGCTCTCCTTATTCATAAAGTTTCCTTCCAGAGCCCATAGTTTTCTAGATCAGGTTAACAGTAGCATTCCTGGAGCATCCAAGGCTGCAACAGCTCTTCACACTGGAATGTTGGACCTGATCACTGCCTACAAACCCATGATCAGAACCACTCAGGTTTGGACTGAAGGGAGGCTTACTGTTCTGTTGCTCTGACCCCACTTAGAAGGAAAATCGTTCAAAGACGATGCCGTGTCGTTGGCACTTCACACGGCTTTGCAGCACCCCAATGCAGTGCTGTTTCTGAACTTTGTTCAAGGATCAGACTTCCTCACCAACAGGCATAGGAAAACTTCTGCCCTCTGATGCTAAAAACACTGGCATACTTCAGGGTTGTATTCTCAGCCCGGCCCTCTTCCCTCCCTTTACATAAGCCTATATATGCTTGCTGAACACCATTATAAAAAACAGGGAAAGCGTGACAGAATTTTTTTTTTTTTTTATGCAAAAGTTGCGATCAACAACTGGCTAAAAAGAGAGGATGACGAGTTACCACTCAAACAAACTAATTCCACAGTTATTTTAATTGTATATCTTTTCTAATGGAATCGCAGCAATTATAAAACTGTGCTTTTTTGTAACGGATATGCAAAATGCAGCCTGTGATGAGACCCCTACAGATAAGACATCCAGTCTCATATAATGCCAGTAAGACCAAGGAGATTCAGATTCTTAAGGGGGTCCTCTAAGAAAGCTAATTTCTAAGTCATTTTTTTCTAATCTGAATGATCTATAAAGACAATAAAGACTCTTTATTTATAAAGATGAAAGTTTGGTCCTTTACATTCACATCTGATCAAGTCTTGATGGAGACTTATGTTCTTTCGTTATAAATGGCGCAAGTATGTCAGAAAGAAAGGAGATTATCTTTTTAGCTCTATCAATCTTACCATTAGCCCTTGGCAGGCAGCCTATGCTTGATGAGGAAAAGCCTCTCCAAAGCATGACGCTGCCACCACCATGTTACACCATAAGAACTGTGTGTTTAGAGTGATTCAGTTCTGTTTTATAAAAGCAAGCTACCGGTATGTAGATTTCACAGTAGTTTGCATAAAGGATAAAGGTGTATACTAATAGAAATAATGCAAATTCAGTTAGATTTATTTGTCAAATTATTGCAATATGTTACCAATTTCCAGCTGGCCAGAGTGTGCGACAAACTGAAGGTCTTCCTCCCCGTCTTGGGTCTCGTCATCATCTATGACTTCCTCGACATCATAGGTTATCTCAGGAACAGACGAGGCAGACGACGAGCCGATAATCTGCTCAAGCTTCGAATAAAATTTGTGGTCTGGCCTCGAGTTCCCTCTAATGGAAAATAGAAAACAAGCATTTTTAATACGGATTACCGATGCCTTGTCCAATGCTTCCTAAATTAAAGAGCAGTGTTACTTAAGGCTCTGGCGGAAGCATTTCTTCAGCCGTTTGATCCTCGTCTGGCACTGCTCCACGGTTCTCATGTAGCCCCTCTCGGCCATCTTCTGCGCGATTTGAGTGAATATGTGGCGGTTCTTTAAGCAGCCCTTCAAGGCTTGCTGCACCGAATCCTTCCCCCAGATGTCAAGCAGATGGAGCGTCTCTTCATCTGACCAGGGAACCTTTGAGTCCATAAGAACTGGGAAAGGACGTTCCTGAGAGTCTAAAATTAGACACATAAGCTTATTAAATAGTTGAAAGATAGACAGACAGACAGACAGACAGACAGACAGATAGATAGATGCTACGTACATGAAAAAGAACAAACCTGTATATTCTCCCCATATAGAGATCAGAGGAGATTCACCTGAATTCTCATCATCCACTGAGGAATTTCTGCAAAAGAGGGTACAATTAAATCCAGTTAAGTAACTACAAATCATGGAATAATGAGTAAAAAAAAAAAAGGTAAATTTTTTTTTTCTTTGACTGAACAAAAAAAAATAAAGTTTTCAGAGAGGTCGGGCTGCAGGCCTACACTGTCAGCGCCCAGAGCTGCACTGTGAGGTCTCCTGCGCTGTTGGAACCGGAAGTTTATTCGAAGTCTTTCCGAAGTAAAAGCTAGTGTCAACAACCTCCCCGTAGAGCTAGCTTCCTTTGAAAAACATGTGTTGTTATGCCTGAAATGTATCTACACGCACAATTTTACTCCCCACCTAACTCCAATAATAGATATGTGCTACATAGACATAAGTCCCTGTATTTGGATCGCTGGATGGAAAAAGGACATTTGGTCTATAAGAAATGTTCTTAACGACAATGACGTTGGCTGTCCTATGAGGATTTTTGCTTACTGTATAATTTAACCTGCTCCTATGCTCATTTTAACACTGTGTTAGGTTTATTATTTATACACCATGTGCATTGTTACTTTGTTAGCCATATTAGACAGAGTAGAAGGCCTTCCTTCACATGGTGGATGTCACTGTGTGTACGGAGGTCATCTAATCAGGACAGCCTCCATGTCTTTAAAAATACACAGGATATGGGCACATCTTGGAGCCGGACTGATAAAGGAGAGCTAGGTGTAATCCTGGGGTAAAGAGGCAAGATGCATAAAGGTCGAGGCATGGATGGCGCGTCAGTTTCTGATACGGAGAGTTAAGCATCCACCTGATGCAACACATGGAGGTATAAGAAGGAGGAGATTACTTTGTTTGGGGCTCAATCTTTGCCGGACGCTGGCTGACGCTTTTTGAGCCCATAGCTGTGCCGACTCCAAGCAATTTCTCTGTCCTGTAACGACCTGACCTGGAATAAACTCTGTTACTTTTTTACTCCTGTTTTAGTCCTTTTTTATATGGTTTTACTCAGTTTGAGTTAAGAGTAGTAAATAATTTGCTCCCAGGAAAAGAACCGAAAGGAAGTTCTGAGGCGCAGCAGCCTTCAGGGGGATCTAACTTCCATATTTAACAACTGTCATAAAATCTAATCTGGCAGCAAACACGTGTTGCGTGCTATTCCCCATGGCTTCGGGGCACAACTTCTACAATAAACTTCCGGTCCTGACAGTGCAGGAGACTCCATTTTGCCGGTCTACAATGGAGGGTCCTGACAGTGCAGGAGACTCCATCTTGCCGGTCTACAATGAAGGGTCCTGAAAGTGCAGGTCTGCAGCCAGACTCCCTTGAGTTTCCAAGGTATACATTTTAAGAATCTGATGTATTAATCGTTAAGAAGCGGCTTTATTATTAAGCTGTTTATCTTACACAATGGCTGAAGCCTCTGCACTCTGCTTCATGGGAACCTCCGCGCCTCCACTCAGCTTCCTCTTCCTTGCACTGTGAGAGCCCAGTAAGCTAGGGGTGCTCTCGCTGGCCTCTGACTCAGAGTCAGCGCCTTCGTTGGATATAGTGAGGTCAATGGTTTCGTTGCAAGGCTGTGATGAGCTCTGCATTTTCCGTTCCTGAGAAATGTTCATGTTCCTGGCCTGCAGCTGCCAAGCACCGGATTCTCGTTCCTCTCTCAGTTTCTGTCTCAGCGTGTCAGATGCCCTTATGCTTGTTCTTTCCTGGCTGCTGGTGTTGATAGGGGTGGGTGAGTCTTTAGGTGGAGCAGGAGACTGAGAGGTGGCGTTTATAACAGGTCTGGTCCCGGGAGGCAGTGAGAGGGACGAGAGGATGCAGTCATCCATTGGTAAAAGACTCGGATCTGCAAAAAAATAAAAAATAATAATGGCTGATTTAGATAGAAGAAATGGTTGTCAGTGTACGACCAAAGTTTGGTTGCATTTTGAGTGTTTTATCCTTAGAAAGATGAAATCATACCCTTTTCTTCAAAATGACCAAGGCTCCTGTGGTGATCAAGAACAGCCTTCATGTCCTCTGGTGGGAAAAATGATCGTAAACAGTCGTCAAGAAATGACGGAGCGTCTTTCAGCAAAGCTGCCAACTGAGAAGAGAGACTGGGTCAGTACATTCAGTAAGTTATTCATTATTCTTTTTATTTTATTTTTTAAACAATTAGCTTTCACATTGGATATACATTCCTTTACAGCTTTCATGATGTAAAAGATGTGCAAAAACAATATCAGCAATATTCTTAATTAAAATATACACATTAAGGATTACAATTATAATCATGATCATTGAAAACAATGATAACAATTTAAAACAGTGCAAAACTTAATATAAAAATATTAGATATAAAAACAATAAAGGCTTAGTGAAATATCACTTATAAAAAGACCAATTAATGTCATTATTGTAGTGAAATTATGTAATGTAGAAATAGGGGGTGGGATTTTTATTTGTATTTAGAGTCTCTAGTTTTTGAATCTCAACTATCAGTTTTTGTTAATGCCATATTTAACGAATAATGCACACAGGTTAAATTATTTTAAACAATTACTAAAAAGGTAGCAGTTTTGTGTTTTAAATATAAATCATTTACAACATAAATCCCGTTGGCAAAATAATTATTTTTCTTCCCTATCAATGCAAAACATGACACTTGTCATCATTCAGGTGCTGATTCCTGGCTTGATTGCTCATTTCATTCACCTGTCCAGCTCTGCCCTATTCCTCGTCACTCATCAGATCCACCTGTTCCGGGTTCCTATTTAAACTGCCTGTTTTCCAGCCATCAGTACCGGATTATTCTTGAGCCTTTGGTGTTGAGAGTTCTCTGCCATTACTATAGTGTTCTGATTGTCTGATACTGATCTGTTTCTGTATTAGGACCTTTGGGCCAGCCTGCCTCAATCTGATTAGTTTGCCTGCCTGTCTTCGGACTCCTGTTGGATTCTTCTGTGGCCTGAACCTGGATCTGCCTCTTGACTTCGCCCTGTGGATTATCCTGTCTTCCTTCGTTAGCTGAGATCTGATCTCCTGTCCGCACTGCAGCCTTCTAGGCTTCTGTGTCTGGAACTCTCGGGCAGCATTCGCTGCGTCTGTTCAGTCAAAAGGCTGCAATTATCATAATTCTCTGGGCACGGACTGAACAGTCAAACCAGGTTAGTTTTTTGCATGCTCATAATCAACCTCTGTCAGATTTTTGCAGTCATTAACCTTTCTCTCCATAGACGTTCCTGCCTCATACGCCCTAGCCCCTGCCGCATCTCTCTCTTTCTTTGAATAAACGTCTTTTAAGGAATCCACTGTCCGTCTAGCCTGAATTCTGGGTCCTACCTTCTGAGTCATTACAACACTACTATTAAATCTTTTATAGGAAATTTATTCTGAAAAATATACATTCAATAAATATGTGTACGTATGTGCAATTTGGAGGCGTGTGTGAACGACTCCACATCTAAGACCCTCAGCAGGTTAGTGGATAGATTTGGACATGGTAAGGTAAGTTGAAGTCATGACATTCAAACCATTATTCAATATTCTGATGATCAACACGTCTCAGAGAGATGAAACCACATGACACAGATAATGTAACACCACTGCTAGCAGACGGCTTCTACCATAATGAGAACTTTAAGAAGGGTCAAAAATATTCTGGGACGTCTCCGGCTGAAGCATGTTTCAAACAGCCTTTCTTCTGACTGATATTTTACATTTTGGTGTTAGTCCGGTGTGAAAACGGCATTAGATAGGATTGGTTTAGGCAAACTCAGTGCTATTCCAATGAAATAAAATGATAAACACCTGATTAAACATTTAATACCCTAAATAAAATAATAAAGAACAATCAATGTTGGTTATTTCCTTTGTTGTTTTAACTAATAGGCTTTGTGTTTGAGATTTTCTCTATAGACTCTCTTCTAAATGGATGAATCATGAGGGGGAGTCTACTGGGACATTGGCTCCCAGTTCCTTCCATCACACCTGAGCCCTCAATACCAAGGATATGATCCAACTGAGCCCTTAGAGGAGCCTCATTTTGGAAGTAAGGAAACACAAACATGATGTAAAACGCTTTGGTTCTTCAATAGTAAGTTTAGCTTAGTTTCAGCATGTAACTGGTTAATAATGTCTTTCATGCTTGAGCTGAAACAACAAAGCACCTGGGTGAAGTCGGGAACAGGCATGAGCTCCTCCAGTCTCGATATAAACTCCCACACCAGCATCTCCAGGGCTGCATCATACTTTGGGCCGAAATACACAGGGAAAATCTCCTGCAATAGATAAGTGGGTCAAGTCAACAGAGGAATCCATTTTGGAAAAAGAGCTAACATGGTTACCGAGGGAGGTTTTTATCTTTATTTCGACAATAGCTCAGTTTTTTTTTAAGCTCCAATCACAACTAAAAGAATGGAAACTATTGATGTCATTGAAATCAATTTCTTTAATAAGTAAAACTCCCAAAACTCCACCATCAGTGGTTCTGTAGCATTAGGTAAACACAATGATACTGGAAATTAGTAGAAAAGAATGAGGACAAGGCATTTTTCCAATCACCATAAATGCTGCACAGATCTTTGCCTAATTTAAACTGGATTTAACAGATAAGAATATTTACCGGTACAGGTTGTCTATAAAAACTGCAACTCAAATTGCATTAATTACAGCCCAATAGTGTCTTTTAAACACCTGATTTTTGGTGTTCCATGTGTTTAGTCTTTGTCTCTGGGCCCATAAATGTGGTCCTAACAGTGCAGGACTCAATAAATCATCTGTGCATGAGTCTGAGGAATGCAGAGTGCATGTAAGATCCGTGGCCCTGCAGCAGGCTGCATGCTCTGTGCATTGGAGAGATTATTGGCATATATTCAAACGACATGCGTATTTTACCGTTAAAGAAAAAATTTGCTATATCCATTCATCTGTTTGGTGTTCAGTTAGCTTTATTCTCACTTTAATATTCCCTGCATATCAAATGGTTAAATCACCCCCCTTCCTCCAACAAGTAAACATAGTAGGAGGTCTTACTTGGAAAAAGTATTTCCTCTCAGAGGGATCCTCCAGTAACGAGTGAACCAGCTCAACAAAGTTCACCTCAGACTCCTCCACCTGGTTTATAGTTACCTATGAAAAACAGATCATATATTAAATGTTTAAACTAGTTTTAAAAAGCAGATGTGACTCAACTAACAAGGAATACCGACATTTTCTTTTTCCAAGCCCTAGTTTACTCACATGGTGATCCTTGGCTGTGCTGACAGGAGCTTTTATCCTGTCCAGATGTGGCTGAATGGTCTGCATGTCCACTGGGTGATCTCCTCGACAGAGCTCCAGGACCAGCTAGTTACAAAACATAGCCAAAAACATACCATTTTTAAAAGGCTATCCATTGCAGAACATAAAAAAAAATAAATACAGATGGAGCTTTAAATATATAGTAGAAATTATTTAAGTCTGATTATATATTTTGTGAAAAGCAAAGCAAGATGAATGAAGTATCTATCATATTTCAACACTACTGACCCTGGCCCTGAGGCCAAGGATGAGCTGAGCCCTCTGACTGTAGCTCATCAGCTCTGGGACCAGCTCCGTCACCATGGTAACAAACTCTTCTAGCATCCCATAGTGATCCACCAGTCCCTGCTGCACAACTTGCCACACTGCAGCCGACAGGAGCTGCAAGGGCGGGGCCAGGAGCCGCAGATAACGGGCTGGGAGATCATTACCTGGAGAGAAAGACGAAAACGTAAACAAACACCTAAAAATTCTTCAATGACTTCTTTAGAGCTGCTTAAATATCAGAAAATATAAGTTGGATGTGCTTTTTGTCGTGAACTGGCTCCATGTAAACATACCCGATAGAATCCACTGATTTCTAACAACTTAAAAAAGATCCTTACAATTTGATGGTATTTGGTAGAAATCATGTTGCCTTTCTTAAAACCAGCGTTTGGTCACACATTTTATTCATATTTAGACCCAATTCAACAGATCCGCCTTCAGTGTGATTAGTTGAAAACTAACATTGCATCTATTAACATCATCCTGGTAAATATTGCACCAACAATCAGTAATAAATGATTTATTTCTTTGCTTCCTCTAAAATATGATTTGATCAATGTCATTAGTATCATGTGTGAATATTTAGTGCCTTGCAACTTTTCCGTTAGCATAAGAAATGCAAGATCGTAACCCATGGAATAAGTCAGCGAGCAATTATTGCAATCCGATCAGTCCTTTGTTATTTAAACACTGGACATATGATTGATTTGACATATATGCTGCAGATGCAGTGTGAACCTTAGCAACCTAGTGAAATACAGTGGTGGGAGTATCATGCTATGGCTAAGCTGTTTTCACCAGGAACGGGGAGCTGAACAAAGAACAATCCTGGGAGAGTCTGTGGCCATCGACACACATAGCTATACGTTTATATACTAATATATATTTGGAGTGGTGGACTAGGGGTGTCAAACTGGTTCCAGAAAGGGCCGTGTGGCTGCAGGTTTTCTTTCCAACCAAGCAATCGCACACCAGACTCCATTCATCTCATCAAGTCATCATGTTCAGATCGGACTCAGTTGATGAGATGAATGGAGTCTGGTGTGCGATTGCTTATTTGGAAAGAAAACCTGCAGCCACACAGCCCTATCTGGAACCGGTTTGACAGCCCTGGGGCAAAGAGCTTGGAATCCTGAGGTTGTAAGTTCAAACCCAACTGCCACTCTGAACAAGACAATGGCAGCACACTGCTCCCCAAAGGGACAGGTTAAATGTAGAGGTAAATTTCTCCAATCTGAGATCAATAAAGTTCAATTATTATAATATAAAATCAAAGCATATTCATGTCAGAATAGGCATGAATTTAGTTTCCTAAATGTAATTAGGAAGCTAAGAATGATCAAAGTCAAACTTGAAACTGCAGCACAGGTTTATAAGACAGCAGGACAATGACCTTAAACAAACAACCAGAGCTGGAATGGAAAGGTATAGATCACCATGAGTTAGAATGGCTCAGTCAAAGTCCATGCAGAGGTGCTCTATGCAATGTGACTGAGAAGAAAAACATTTGGAACAGAGAGATAAAAATAATTTCTAACTCACTAAGGTAGCAAATGGATAGAAGAAAGTAATATTATATATATAAATACATGTTTTACTTTATCTAGGTCTGCCTATATAAGAAATGATTGATCACAACATGAAGAAAAGGAAAAAGTTCAAAGAGCTACAGATGCTTAGATGCAACCCCCTCCTCATGATCCTACAACCTCCACCTGAAAACAAATGATCCACCTATCAGAGCATAGATAAAAACACACAATGCGTAAAATAATGATATGAAAGCTTGCAGCACAATAAAACCCATCAGATTGTTGTATTCGGGGCTTTATAAGGGTGCTGGGCTTTTTGCACAGGAGGAAAAAAATAAACCTAACACAGAATAATGCTAAGAAAGCATATGGCACAGAAATATCCAGGCAAACTGATTCCTGCCCTGAGGAGGGGTGGGAATAAAACAGCATTCACCTCCCCTCACCATCAATAAACATCCACAGATATAGCAGCGAATTGAACAAAAGCAAGCATGTAGTCCAGCAGTGGGGGCCCACGGACTCCAAAAACACGCACAAAAACAAAAGGCTGAATATTTGGATTATTATGATGAGGATGCACGCACCTCGGCTGTTTCCACTTTCTGCTCCGCGTTTTATTTCCATTTAGCAGATGACCGAAAGGGGGGGAAAAATGCACGGCCCTGGATCTCGCCCTCGGGTTGTGGTTGCTACAGAAAACGAGAAGTAGAGGGAAAAAAATACAAAAAAAAAGGCTAGCCTTAAAAGGTTTTATAAATATATCCTATTTTTTTTTTGTAAACGTGTCAACCATTTGCGGTCGACAACCCATGAAAAGGAGGTGAGGTTTGGCTGGATGCATGAAAAAAAACCTCGCGAATTTCGTCTTGGACTCGGATTAGGAGCAGAACAATGGTTCCTGGTCTCAGCCGCCTCAGTCCAGATCATGGCAAACCCTCTTTCCTCGTTGGTTGACGAAGACCTGATCGACCAAGCAATTCAGCTGCTATGACACAAGAGGGCGCCAGAGAGCTCTGTTTGTGATATTTGGTTATGTGGGGTTCCTGCACATAAAGGTGTAAAAGGCAGAAAAATTAGTTAATTCTTTAAAAGGAACAATAACCAAAACAATTCCTTTTGGGAAAGGGGAAGATAAATCAATTATTAAGAGTAAAGAAATGGAAAAATTGAAAATTATATAAGGTACAAAAATCAGTATTAAATAGAATCATTAATGAGAGAAACAGAAGGGAAGAAGTACAACAGGTCACACCTATTTAAATGACAATTTATATTTAATAGGGAGGAAAAAGTAATTTAACATATATTGATGAACTGTAAAACTTATGAACACGAAGGAGAGAAATTAAGGATGGTTTGAAAGGACAGGCCAAGAATGGAGTCTTAAAGGAATATTGGGAAATGAAGGAAATATAAAGGATATTCACAGATTAAGGAAAGCATTATTTATTTATCTACAGAATATAACATTAAAAAATAGAATTTGATGTAAAGTGATGTTGCAACACACTCATGTACAGTAGGTGGCGGTATGCACCTTAAAGTTGCTTGCGATCCACCATAATAGAAAAGAAGAAGAATATTTTTTTAACAAAATATTTATTAAACAATAAATTAACAAAAAAAAAAAAAAAAAAAACAGTTAAAAAAAATCAGGTCAACAATACATTATCACATTAGCAGCTTTTTATGTTTTAGCTCTCCCAAATCAGAAATTGTGCACAAAACACTATTAAAACCCCAAACTTTAAATCCTTCAAAACTTTCAATCAAGCTGAGGTCCTGCCTGCAGTTTGCAGGGTTGGAAAGCAGTGGCTTAACTGTAATGCACACCGTTGAGAAGAAGAAAAAGAAGAGCTCTTTGTTTGGATCATGCTTTTCTTAGTTTGTTCAACCAAAGAGACGAAAAACAAATGTAAACAGATAACACATGTATATTTACTTATACATATTTGTATATATCAGTGACAAAAACCTTTGTTGTTGACAAATGAGTACATTTTACAGTGTAGCAATGTCATTTTAATATAGTTGAAAAGTGAATAGTGCAATTATAGTAAATCTGTATAACAGGGACGCAAAGCCAAATTATTATTAACTGCTGACATATCCATTTTCAACTATCTATGCTTAACAAAAACATACACAAAACATGTTTCTTAAAAAGAAATGTGTTACATAGATTGTTAACCCTTTATAGGGCACTCAGTGAAATACTTTGAAAATTAAACTTTCAAGCGAATATTGCTTTTGGAATCCAGGACAAGACCTTCAAAAAATATGGATATTTTGATCACAAAAATCAATGGCAATGTAATAACAACAAACGCCAACTTGCCCAAATATATTAAGTAATTTTAGTTTATAAACCTAAATATAATTTTTAATTAAGCTTATTAACATTTTTTTTTTTAACATTCAACTGTTTATTAGTATTTTTCACAGCTGTTTACATACACGATGTACATGAACACTTCACATTCAATATAACATCACATAAAATCTTTGCTTGGGAGCCATTTCTCTATTTCAACCTTGTCCCATCTGGTTTATCTAGTTCTTTATTTTTTTGTGGCTGTCTTTTGTCTTCAGTGTTGTCTATTTCATCCACTCTTCTTTCGTTTGGGTTTGCTGAGGTCTCAAATTATGTCTTTTTTTTCCTTAATGTAGATTTCTTCTATTACTCCACCTTTTTTTCTTGACTTGGTACCCTTTTTTTCTACTTAATTTACAGTAGGTAATATATAATTCAAGGGCTAATCTAATTGGTGAAATGCCAAAATAAGATGTACAGCAGCATCTTAGCTGAATGGCTGGATATAGATCTTGTGCTTCTACACAACACTGAGGGATGGGTGGGGGGACTCCAATTGTAAGGGGAATGTAAATGATCAAAAACACAAAGGGTTAATGACACTATATAGACATGTTCCTAACAAACAACAATAACATAAAAAACAAGCAACATATCAGGGTCTATGGATAAAATAACTTGTTTTTTTTGTGTGTTGTTTGTTAGCGGATAACATATAGTGATGAGATATTAAATCTGACAAAAAATAAGAAAGTAAAAAAGACAGATAGTGGTGTCTGATATTTCTTCATCTATGTCTGTTGTGAACAGGTCGCATTTTTGCTCCCATTCAGTGGGTATAGGTACCAACAGGGAGTTGCTACTTCTTTGTTTTTTTAATCCATTGTAATTTATGAAACAGTGAGACCATTGTCTCAGTATCACACTCTTCAACGTTTATTCATGCAGTACTGACTAACAATCCAAACATGTGAAGCTTGGGAAGGTTTGATGACCATCAAAGGCTGCAACACAAAGACCAGGACCGTTAGAGGGACAATGGAGAGGGCAAATGAACTGAACAAGTTCTTCAACAGGTTTGAAATGTCTGTGACCAATCCAACGCGGCTGCAGGCATCCCCCCCTTTCCCCCAAAATTCACCTCCCCCCATCTCCATCGCCTCTTCCCCCCAGCAATCAGCTCCACCCCAAGCCTCCACCTGCACCCCCACCTTAGCAGTCACGCCATCCTAGTCTGCTCCTGAAGACCCTCCAACCTCAACACTTTCCCTGCCTGACATCACCACAGATCAGGTCAGAGGACAGCCCTGCAGTTTGCATACCAGCCATGAGTGGAGGGCGCCGTCCTCTAATTACTATACCGAGTCCACTTCCTCCTGGATAAGGTTTCTCTTCCTGGACTTCTCAAGTGCATTCAACACCATCCAGCCGTCCCTGCTGAATAGCATGGGAACATGGGACCCCTGTCTGCTGGCATTTAAATGTAAATCCCTTTATGGTTCCACAATGGGGAAATTCCATCTGCATTTGATCCATCCCCTTAGGGAGCAGTGGGGTGCCATTGTGTGGGGTTAAGGGTTTTGCTCAGGAACCCAGAGGCCAGGCTGTAGGGATCAAATGGGCACAAGCGCACTGCTCTAACCACCAGGCCGACACTCACAGATCTCCAGCTACCTCACAGACAGACAGAAAGACACCATCTCTGAACCTCTGGTCAGCAGCACTGGAGCCCCCCAGGGCCCAGTGCTGGCCCCTGTCCTCTTCACCTTATACACCTCGCACTTCTGTTACAACTCTGAGCTGTGTCACATACAGAAGTACCCAGATGACACAACCATTGTGGGGTGTATCAAGGACAACAGAGAGGATGAGTACAGGAGTCTGGTGGGGGGCTTTGCCATCTGGTGCCGCACCAACCACCTGGAGCTCAACATCTCCTGAGGAGCTGGTCATAGACTTTGAGAGGAATGGACCAAAGACTAAGCTGGTACTGGAGGGGGCTGAGGTGGAGGCTGTGGATTCATACAATAAACTGGACAATGAACTGGACTGGTCAACACACACCAAGCACCTGCACAGGAAGACACAGAACAGGATCTACCTCCTGAGGAGACTGAGGTTGTTCAACATCTGCAACAAGCTGTTGGAGATGTTCTAGCAGTCTGTGGTTGCCAGTGTCCTCTTCTGCACCGTGGTGTGCTGGGGGAGCAGGACATCCAAGGAGGACACCTCCAGTCTGGACAAACTGGTGAGGTGAGCCGGCTCTGTGATTGACAAGAAGCTGGACCCTCCGAGGACGGTGGAAGAGACAAGGACACTTAACAAACTGGTGGAAATTATGGACAATGCCAGCCACCCGTGGGGGAAGAAAGAGGTGATATGAAGAAGGACATGGGTCAGCACCCCCCTCCTTGGACACCTTGTGCAAAAAATTACCTATTGTCACTCCTGTGCAATATTCTTCTCTCTTACTGTGCAAGAACACATGCAAACTACTGTGCAGTCAGTGTAATTTTTTACTTATTTATAAGGTAACTACATCTCTGCAGTGCAAATGCAATAATCCAAGTTAACTACTGTGTAGTCTTTCCTGAGCTCTCTACTGTGCAGATATTTTTTATATCTAAAGGAAACATATTCCAGGACATTACAATTTTTCTTATTCTCTTTTGTAATATATACACTCTTTTTATATTTTCTGTTGTATTTTTATCTTTAATGGCGTCTTGCTTTAACGTTTTGTACTCTATATAAGCTACTTGAAACAGCATTTTCCTGAAGGACTAATCCCAAAGGATGAATCAAGTTGAGTATGTCTAATCTAATTCTAAAGTGTTTTAAATATCAGGAATATTAGTATTTTAGAATGAGACACCCATATTTCTGCAGTAAAGGATGAGACATGTAAATTAGTTAAGATGCAGATACCCCCAAATTTTTAAATATAATACCTGTATAAATACAGTGCAATTTAACACACATTATGCTTAGGTGGTTTTGTATGTGGAGTTAATCTTATTTCTTTCTTAAACAATATAATGAGTTGCATCATAAAGGCAATGTGCTGTGTTGCTGCTAAATAAAGTGTAAAAGAAAAGCCTCCCAAAGCATGATGCAGCCTCATTGTGTCACCATGGTGATGTTTGGATCAGTGTGTTCAATTAATGTTCTTCTATCAGGGTGTCACCTGCCAGCCTCATTTAGCTCATAGCAAAATAATCACTTCATTCTTTGACAGTCTTTATCGAAATGCAGAGTTGAAGGATTCATCTACCTGAGCTGTGCAGCTGGAAAAAGACCAGTCTGTTTAGTGAGCTGACTCACATGATTCGGATCCGACAGAAGAGTCGGAATTCCCATCACTGGTCCAAATTCCTCTACCTTTCTACAGAGCAAAATAGCTTCAGGGTCACTGGAAATGCGCGGTCTGCGCATGTGCCCGGTCCGAGAATGAAGATGGAGACCGACATGAAAGGAGTAGACCCCATAGATATCCATAATAAAGGCTAGATGTCTTACGGCGGAGTCTCAAACGGCATCACCGGCGGCCATCTTACCTCAGGCAGGCTTTCTGTTGTGCTCTGTGGTACCTAATGTAAGGTGAGTGATCAGCACGAACACAAATACTCTTATCTCACTGAATTCTTGACGGATTTACAAACAGTTTGGTTTCTTACAAACATTATGAACGTGGCTATTATTCTTGATGCTTGAACATGTCGAAATTGCAGATTTTCTTGTCGAAAAATGACTTAATCGCGCAGCATAGTTGTGCATCACGGCTACTTGCGCAAGTTATCAAGGCTGAGATTATTAGTCAATTATATAGGTTTTACTGACACCAATAACAATTGTATGACAATTAATCTTTGGTGTAAATTACAATATTTGTGGATGTGGTTGTAGTTATTAGTTGGCTAATAACAATAATCTGAGTGTTGTTGTATTTTCATTATTAGCCTAATGTTAGCTGGCTAATAACAAGAAGCTGCAAAGTGAGACCTAACGTTAGTAAGTTAGCAGCTAACGTTACAGTTTAGCTAGCTGCTAACGTTAACCAGCAACTTTACATCAGTGGAAGAGGCAGAATTGAACATGATTTCCAATCGATTTCGTTTGTCAACACATCTTACATTATGTTACAGGAATTTGCTGGGTTTATTAAAAGGAAGATGCCAGACTTTTGCTATGACATAATAGTATTACAAGATTGTTGTTGACTCAAAGCTTTTATAAGTTTGTATTAGTTTCCTTTGGACAACTTAAAGATGGTGTTGTGCCAAACATTTTCAACTTTCCAGCTCATCTTCAAAGGGCATGTGTATCATTGAAATTTAATCACATATTGATATACCAATCTTATACACCGTGAATTGTTGTTGGTCACTTTTGTTTTTGTTTCTGCAGGTTATATAATGTGTAAGCAGGAGGAGAAGATCTTCCATCCCCGTTTGCTGACATTCCTGCGCTAGTACATGACCACAGCTACCTTCCTGTCCGCTTAGATGGCCTTGTGGTCAACGCTCTCTTGTACATTATACAGAAGCTCAATAAAACCTTCCTTTTCAAAGGGCATTAGCCAAGCTATGTTTTTTGGGTCATTTTTTAAATCTCTGTCTTCCATGTGTATACCATCACAGTAGTGTAGTTGGGGATTTCAACATGCTACATCTATATATACTTGTGAAGGGGACTATTGTACCAATTTTAATAGCAAATAAATGTCACTTTTATAATGGTTTAAAAATAGGAACTTTTGTGTAATTACCCCTGATATAATATATTAATCCGAATAGTCTACATGAAACTTCAAAGTGTTACCTTTAATTTGAAACCTGGATTATGCTGCTACACCAAGAGGTTGCCACACAATAAAACTTTTTTGTCAGTATTTCATATTTTATTATAACAATAATATTCATATTATAAAAGTATGTATGTAAATATAAATAAATTAGGACTGTGAAATAATTAATCACACCCAAATAAAAGTGTTTATTTATATATATATATATATATATATATATATATATATATATATATATATATATATATATATATATATATATATATATATATATATATATATATACATATTTATATATATATACACATATTAAAATATATATACACATATTAAAATATATATATATATATATATATATATATATATATATATATATATATATATATATATATATATATATATATATATATATATATATACATATTTATATATACATATTTATATATATATAAATATGTATATATATATATATACATATTTATATATATACATATTTTTATATATATACAGGTGCTGGTCATAAAATTAGAATATCATGAAAAAGTAGATTGATTTCAGTAATTCCATTTAAAAAGTGAAACTTGTATATTATATTCATACATTACATACAAACTCATATATTTCAGATGTTTATTTTGTTTAATTTTGATGATTACAAATGACAACAAATGAAAATCTCAAATTCATCATATCAGAAAATTAGAATATTGTGAAAAGGTTCAAAATTGATGGCCCCTGGTGCCACACTCTAATCAGCTAATTAACTCAAACCACCTGCAAAAGCCTTTAAATGGTCTTTCATTCTAGTTCTATAGGCTACACAATCATGGGGAAGACTGCTGACTTGACAGTTGTCCAAAAGACGACCATCGACACCTTGCACAAGGAGGGCAAGACACAAAAGGTCATCGCTAAAGAGGCTGGCTGTTCACAGAGCTCAGTGTCCAAGCACATTAATAGAGAGGCGAAGGGAAGGAAAAGATGTGGTCGAAAAAAGTGTACAAGCAAGAGAGATAACCGCACCCTGGAGAGGATTGTGAAACAAAACCCCTTCAAAAATGTGGGGGAGATTCACAAAGAGTGGACTGCAGCTGGAGTGAGTGCTTCAAGAACCACCACACACAGACGTATGAAAGACATGGGTTTCTGCTGTCGCATTCCTTGTGTCAAGCCACTCTTGAACCACAGACAGCGTCAGAAGCGTCTTGCCTGGGCTAAAGAGAAACAGGACTGGACTGCTGGTGAGTGGTCCAAAGTCATGTTCTCTGATGAAAGTAAATTTTGCATTTCCTTTGGAAATCAAGGTCCCAGAGTCTGGAGGAAAAGAAGAGAGGCACTTCATCCACGTTGCTTGAAGTCCAGTGTAAAGTTTCCACAGTCAGTGATGGTTTGGGGTGCCATGTCATCTGCTGGTGTTGGTCCATTGTGTTTTCTGAGGTCCAGGGTCAACGCAGCCACATACCAGGAAGTTTTAGAGCACTTCATGCTTCCTGCAGCTGACCAACTTTTTGGAGATGCAGATTTCATTTTCCAACAGGACTTGGCACCTGCACACAGTGCCAAAGCTACCAGTACCTGGTTGAAGGACCATGGTATCCCTGTTCTTAATTGGCCAGCAAACTCTCCTGACCTTAACCCCATAGAAAATCTATGGGGTATTGTGAAGAAGAAGATGCAATACACCAGACCCAACAATTCAGAAGAGCTAAAAGCCACTATTAGAGCAACCTGGGCTATCATAACACCTGAGCAGTGCCACAGACTGATCGACTCCATGCCACGCCGCATTGCTGCAGTAATACAGGCCAAAGGAGGCCCAACTAAATACTGAGTGCTGTACATGCTCATACTTTTCATGTTCATACTTTTCAGTTGGCCAACATTTCTATAAATCCTTTGTTTTTGTTGGTCTTCAGTAATATTCTAATTTTCTGATATGATGAATTTGGGATTTTCATTTGTTGTCATTTGTAATCATCAAAATTAAACAAAATAAACATCTGAAATATATGAGTTTGTATGTAATGTATGAATATAATATACAAGTTTCACTTTTTAAATGGAATTACTGAAATCAATCTACTTTTTCATGATATTCTAATTTTATGACCAGCACCTGTATATACACATATTTATACATGTATAGATATCTATAGATATATCTATATATCATGTTGCCATACAGTACACTGAGTTTTAATAGCATATATTGATTTAACATAAATACCTTGTGCATGTGTATATTTATTGCACCTGTATGTTCTATTCAATGTTCTTTTCATATGAAATTCCATGGTTATAATTATTCATAAGTGTGCAGTTTCATAACTACATGTCTGACTTTTGTTTAACAAACCAAACAGTTTGAGAATCGTTAGACAATTGAGGAAGTTATGGTTATTTAAGTACATGCGCCTTTAAAACACAATCTTACGAATGAGCGAGCTGCCTGTGGCAAGATGGCCGCCACGTGCGGACGTCGACCCCCATTGGCCAGCAGCGCGGACGAGACATCTAGCCTTTATTATGGATATCTATGGTAGACCCCGCATTGACTGTCGCAGCGCAGAAATTACAGGCGCCATCTTGGGGAGGTCGACCTGCTTACCCTAACCTGCTGGTTTAAGCAGAACAGAACAAGGCTGCGACGGACTGCTCACACACACACATACACACACACGTGTGTGTGTGTGTGTGTGTATATATATATATATATATATATATATATATATATATATATATATATATATATATATATATATATATATATATATATATATATATATATATATATATATATATATATATATATATATATATATATATATATTTATATACACACACACAATATATATACACGATCCTTCTTCTCCTTATATACAATAGTCATCTTGATTGATAAATGTTCTCAGGTGTGTAGCAACACGGGTCGGGTCAGCCAATGGCAAATATCCTCTCTGTTATAGGAAGCTCACTCAAATCAGAAAAAAAACGCAGAGACCCTAACAGCTGGTGATTAAACGGATCTGAATAATGCTTTCATATGGTATGCAGGAAAACCCATATACTAAACATGAATAAACAATAGTTATTTATCCATTATGACATGCAGGGGCGTGCACACATAGACACTAGGTGGTGCTAAAGCACTAGGAAGTTTGCCCTCTATCAAAGAAAATGCCCTTTTGAAACTCGTTTTTTTTAAATTATTATTAATATTATTAAGATTTTACTGAGGTCGGTTTTGAAATGATCTTTTGAAAACCTGAGCCATTAAAAACGACTGAAACAATGCCCCGAAATGACCGACCTACTTGCGCACAAACAACCCTCTCTCTCTTCGTTTGTCACGTGAACTTGCTCGGTCGCCCGCAGGGCATGCCAGATGCGCAGCATCATAGCAGTTTTCAGATAGCAGGAACGGTCGCTGACAGGCTGCTTCTCCCGTGCCCCATTAGCCAGGTAATATACAGATCAAGCAGAATAATTTTGTTGTGCATTAAAATGTCTCATTCAGCAGCACCAAACACGCATTTTGCCGACTGGTCACCAGATAAACTAGTTGTCTCCTTGTAAGATGCTATTTTACTTTTTATGTTTTGTATCCATATTTTTTATCTTAAGTGTATACATTAGTCTATTTTATTGCATGACGTATACCCACAGTTTTTAGATATTTTTATAATTTTATTTACCTATTCCATATTATATGTTTCATGTTGCACGATTGTACCATAAAAAAATCCTAGTTTGTGAACTCCTTCACTAACAATGGCAATAAACCTGATTCTGATTCTGAAAGTTTTACACTGTAGCCCAAGTCAATGACAGATAACGTGAGGACGACCACATAGGCTACAAATAATTTTGGTAGAGTTTGCAATTGCAAATACGGAAGAGGATTAGGGCCACTGAAAAAAAAAAAAAGTTAACTGATTTTTAAATTTTATTTCAGTTCAGTATGGGAAAAAGGTCAGTATTCTGACTTTAATCTCAGAATTCTGACAATAAAAAAGTCAGAATTCTGACTTTTTTGCCATGTTAAACTGAAATAAAATTTAAAAATCAGTTAACTTTTTTTTTCAGTGGCCCTAATCCTCTTCTGTACAAATCTATGTGTTAAGACAAACGTTTTCTGTTGTATAGGTTTTGTTAGGCAACATATATTAACACATTTTGGTCTCTTTATTGTCTTAATTGTATATTGATTTAGTAATTGCAACACAATACCAAGAAAGGAGGGTTAATCATATTGAAAAATCTTAAAAGCTGTTCACATTTTATTTTTAAGTGGTTTGTGCAGCAGGTATTAAAATAGCTATTATTTTGTAGGCTACCATAAGTCATATCCACGTGACAAGACTTCCAGTCATGTTGCCCTAATAGCCCATTATTTAAACTAATGTGGCATATTTGTTAAAGCTATTATTATTATTATTATCATTATTATCATTATTATTGTCATGATGGTTATTATTAATATATTGTAGCCAGTCACAGCAGGGAAGCTCTATACCATCAACATCTACCAGGACAGGAGATGAGGAAGAGTTCAGGGAAGACACAGAGACAGAAAAAGACCAGGATGAGGGAGAACAGATGGGTGAGGGAAAACAGGGAGATGAGCCAGATGAAAGAAGTATGCTTTAGTCTGTTCTGTTGGTGATGTGACTTTTTTCCATTGAAAAATCACGTTTAGAGAATGTTACAAATAAAAGTCAAATTTCATTCAACATGCGTTTATTTTTTTTTAATAATTAAGTGTTACACGTGTGCTAAAAAGTGCCCTCCCCCCCCCCTCCTGAGCACCTGCCCCCCAAAATGTCTGTGCATGCCTCTGATGACATGATTGTTTAATCAAAGCATCACCATCATTTTTAAGAGTCAAAGTTATTCCAGATTCTTGACACTGAAAGAAATTTCAGAATTTCCTAGTATTAGAAAACAAGATGCACATTTTGAAATATTCGTTTCAGAAACAGCAGCAGATGAAACACGAATGCCTGTAGATAGCAACAAAAATGCTAATAATACTGCAGGTCTTCCAGGAATCTTAAACGTATGAATAAAAGCTTTTTTAAATTTCACCAAACCACATAAGAAGTTAAGTATCTATTTGCTCTAGTCTTGTAACCAAACCTTTAAACCTCTGAGTGTCCAAATGAGATTCCTTGTAGATCAGGGGTCTCCAACTCCCTAGTGGGCTCCATTTGCATCTGTTGTGAACACACCTTAGAGCAAAAGCAGGAGTTACAGGACTCTGGTTCCTGGGGACCTAATTTAAATTGTAGAGACTGAGCTTTTTACCTAAGTCTATTTTTATGACCCATGGATAGTTCTTTTTAATATGGAGACTGTCTGAGGACATCAATTTCCCGCCCTGCCACAGATTTCGGATAGGAATAAATTGAATACAATTTAAAGTCCTTGTTTTTTAGTCTGTAATAGAGTATTCTTCTCTTTGGCTTTGACCAACTTTTCTTACCCTGCAAAAGAAAAGCATACCCATACCATGAAGTCACTGCCACTTTTTTTAGCACAGTGTGTTCACTTAAAGGCCATTAGTTATTTGCTAATCATTGGTACAAGGTTAAATGCAAGTGTGGAAAAAAAGACAGATAAAAAAATGCATGTAATATTAAAAAAACAAAAACAAAAATAAAATATTTCTAAAACTGTATCTGTGAAGAGCAAAAAGTAAACCAAATATAAGAAAGCAGTGAAGTTGGTGGTTATAACATCAGAAAAGTAGGAGAAAAAAAAATCAAGGAAAAACTTAAGTTATACATTTATTATACAATTAACCTTAAGACTGGCCTACATATATAAACGTTTTACACACTTTTATGGCACATAGAGAAGTTTTTACTAAATATTAAGAAATGGCAGCTTTAATTAACCTCAGTTTTGTCTGTTTTATAATATTTGTCAAAATGCGATTATCTAGTAAGTTCCGCAGTTTCAAATCCCAACACTAGAGGGAGACAAACACCCGTTTATTCTTCTGAGAAACCTTAAAGAAGGACCTGCAGGGAAAAAAAAATTATCACTACTGGTTGATTGATTTGCTATACATAATATTCTTTAGTTTATAATACTATTTCTAGGCACTTTTAATAGAGCAAGACCGGATTAGAAGTAGCAGGGTTTAGCCAAGTATTTAAAATTTAGTTTATATATTCTTGTCTGTTTTTCTTTTTTTTTTAATGAAATACAATTTCAGGTTTCTACCAGACAAATGTTCTCTTTTCCTTAGCAGTGTCCTCAAACTCATCAAGGTTTAGGATTTGTTACTGGAATGTTAACTATATTTTGCATTCACAAATTAAGGGGTTCATTTATTTTTAGGCTAATCCTCATAATTATGGTAATACATTTTACATTTCATTAAAGTAGCAGCCCATTTCTCTCAAATTACAGCAGATTGCATTACATTACACTGTAGGCTTATATTGAAAAAAATAAATAACCCAGTAGTAGTTTGTGTTAACCCGGAGTTTATAAAACTGGATGAGATTAAATTAGTTTTTAATGAACTGTTTAGAAGTGAGCTGCTACATGCTGTTACATGTGTCTACTTTGTGTCTGGTCTGAGCCCGATGGCATCCGACTCCAACTAAACAGTAATCAGGGTCCAATCTGCAAATGACAAACAAGTATGGGAAGGATTTTATCATCTCTGAAGTATTGCTAAAAGGCCGCTAAGTCCATTAGTGTGACTGAATTGCTTCTAATACCTCAGAGAGATGAATTACACTGAGAGACGACTGAGTAACCAAAATAATTACTTTGTGTGGTTCAGTAATAGCAATAAAACAAAGGTCACTGACATCCCCATCCTGGACGCCTCATGGACATTAGGTATTATTCACTGATGGAAGATAATTAAGTGAGATAACCCTTAAGGAGAGTGGCTGATTGTTGTGAAGGGACTTCCAGGGGTGTTTTGTATGTGCGTGAGCACATGAGCTTTGACTTGGCAGGAGATGCAGGACAGGTGGATGCTCAGCCAGCCAAAGACCCGTTACTCGCTCAGGGGGCAGCAAGTGTGTGTGCCTGTGCGAGCTGTAATTACTTTTCTATCCATGTGTGCATGTTTGTGTGGGAAGACGGGGTGATTAGAAATGGGTGGAGGGTGGAGGGCTTGTCAGAAGTTATCTTCCCATCTCATCTCATCATAGGCTGTCTGGCGGATTCCCTCGATGGCTCAACAGCCTGATGCTGCAGCGCTGCTGTCAATCGGGCCGTCAACGCCTGCAGAAATCGATGCCAATCTCCCTGGGTTTCTATTTTTAACTGAGGCTCAGCACCAGGCCTTTGATAAGGATGCTACATTCTTTAGGCAGCCCTCTTTGCCATGGATGAACAGCCCCCACCACCACCACCACTTTTCCAACCTCTTTCTCCTGGCTCGCTGATGAGGCCTGATAAGAGCCAAACAAGATGGAGCTTAAAGCACAGAGCTGCCCCCATAACCTGACAGGGGCTTTCTCTGCTTAAGGAAAAGAGTATTTAGAGCAGCACAAGTCTAACAGGTGAAAAATGTACAAAAAGTCCTGCTTAATTTGTCCGGTTTTAGCTGTTATTTCAAACATTTGACGTGAATTCAATAAATGAAAAAAATGACAAAAGTAATTTGCTTTAAAGCAAAAACAATACATGGTGGTAACTCATACAATCCGCATAATTTAAATTAGGGAAGTCATAGAGGAAATCATGAACAATTCACAGCTTTTCCTTTAGTGATTCTCCACTGACATATGAAGAATCACTAAAGGAAATCACATGGAGATGTGACATCCAAGAGGAGATACAAGTAGCGGATTGGGAAGCTGCATATTTAAAGGCACAAAAGCAGTCAATAAATATGAGAATGCAAGGGCGGAGCTAGATGGGGGGCCAGGGGTGGCCATGGCCAACCTTAGCCAATCATTGGCCACCCCCTACCGTTTTTTTCCCCCTAATACAGATGGTGGCAGCAGGGACACTCTCAAATGGAATGTTCTAAATTATTTAACATTTACATTTTTCATATATTAACAGTTTCTTGACAAGAAAAACACTATGGTTAAAAATGCACATCAATATACTAACATAAAAAGATACAGAATTTATGCTCTTTTCAGAACTAGATTTTGTCTTATGGGGTAAAGAGAAAATTACGTCTTTGCAAGTCATCTAGGAGCAATTTTAATAATAAGGAATCAAATTAATGTAGATATTAGTAGATTTAAATATTAATTTTATGCAGAACAATTATTGATAAAAGTATGTAAGTAGTGACAGTGATTAAGATGCTTGTCCTAGAACTCAAACTTTAATTTTGTCCACTATACCTTTAATTTAGACAGCATTTGTTATCAAAGGCTGTGGGAAAGTATAGTTAGTCTTTATTTAGAAAATATGGATGTTGTGATTGTTCATTTTCCTTTTGGAATAATGTAGATTGACCCTGAGGTTCTGGCACCTATCCGCTTTCGGCCACCCCTCAGTGTTCATTGGTTATTGGCCACCATTATTAACAATTTCTGGCTACACCTCTGCAAGGATGAGGCACATTCAATATAAGGGGTTGATGATAATTTACATTACTCCAATCAAACTGAATCGCTGGTCAGCTGTCCTCCCAGATAGCTGTGGTAAGTGTTTGGTTGGAAAAGGTACTTTTTTCACTATGTATGGGAGTGTCCAAAACTACAGCAGTACTGGAACTCAGTTATGCAAAGTTTCTTAAAGACTGTACGAGTGAAGGTATCTGCTGATGCAAAATGTGTGTTTTAGGTAAATATCCAAAGAACTGTGGTTTTATCTCCTGCAGGCCAGGAGATTTACATCACTGTACTGGAGAAAGATGGATATACCCTCAAACCATATATGGCATCATGTATGGCTCTGAAGCGACTTATATATATATATTGTCAGAGGAAAGGGAATACATTTTTAAGAGGCATGGTCATCATTGGCCACATTTCTGAAAGACTATGAAGAAAATTGGAAGAATGATGCAGATTGCTGAGTAATTCATGTGTTTTGTTCCTCGTTTGTGTTTTGATTTGTTAATTTTGGGGATTAAGTTGTCAAATGTAAATCTTATGTTGAACGTACGACTGCCACTTGTCCTGTGTTCCAAAAAATTAAATAAACATTATATATATATATAAATATATATA
This sequence comes from Cyprinodon tularosa, assembly GCF_016077235.1. Taxonomy (NCBI): domain Eukaryota; kingdom Metazoa; phylum Chordata; class Actinopteri; order Cyprinodontiformes; family Cyprinodontidae; genus Cyprinodon; species Cyprinodon tularosa. The sequence goes on from NW_024039160.1 coordinate 525,154, forward strand.
TATATATATATATATATATATATATATATATATATATATATATATATATATATATATAAGAAGACTTATGAAGGCCATCAGTCATCCAAAGAAAAGAAAACAAACTTTTAATTTTCCTTCCATTTTAGTGGAAATATCAGTCGGTTTAGCACACATGTTCAAATAAATAATACTAAGGCTAGTGGTTCTGACAAAATGGGTAGTGTTGCAGTGAAGACCACATCAACCGAGATAAAGGAGTACCAAGACAGAGACGTTTAAACGTCTAATTGGAATGATAGATTTAGTATAATATTGTCAAAGTTTTTCTCAGTTGAACAAAAAGCAAACTTTCATTGGGTACAAACATATTTTGTCTGTGTATCCATATTGATTTAGATTCAGTAAGATATAAAACATAAGGGAAGAGAAAACATCTGCAGAAATCATTCAACTATTCATCCCCCTGGAGGAGAAGCATTCATTTGTGTATAGTGTTGTCTTCGTATTGAATCTGGAGTGAATAATACCTGTGGAAGCTGCAGACAGTATTAACTCCGTTGTTGAGCTTTCAGCTCAACTTTTTAACAGCCTCCCCCTTGATATTTAGCTCCTTTCCTCATTGTCTGCGTTTTAATCTCACCTGAAAAATCTTCTCACAGGCTTTTCTGAGATTTGGCTTTCCTCTTAATTGTTTGTGTTCTTAGTTGCTTCCCACTCAACATTTCATGCAGCCTATTTTATTGATTTCAGGGATTAGCAGGCGGAAAAGGTTTTCTTTGTTTGTTGTACATATCAAAGTTAAGCACTCTTCTTTTCTTGTAGTTATCTCATTAATCTCTGTCTGTACTTTGGACAGTGTTTGTCATTTAAATGCCCTACAAGAAAATAATGATTTACCAAGACAGTATATCTGTTTTAGGACTGGTGATCATAATGGAGCCAAATGCAGGGAAGAGGCAGGAGAAAAAAAAAAGCAGGGAGCAAAACAATGACTAATAAGAGGCCAAAGACCAAAACAAGTAGGTGTTTTAGACAATTGAAAGGGTAGCCAACATGCAGATCTGACAGGGAGCAGGAGAAACAACGGAAAATGAGGAGGGGGATTGCCAGACGGAAAACAGGAAGATGCAGTTCAGAATGAGAAGCAGACACTGAGTGAAAAACATAAGAGGCAATGCTAGAGCAACATAGACAGAAAAGAGGGAAGATGAGGTGCTTTCCTCGCTGCTGCTTTCCATTATCCTCAGAAACTACATTTTAATGGTATTCCGTGCCTGTGAACACGTTGAAGCATCTTCTCTTACAGTGCATGTGACTGTCTAATAATAAATATAACTCTGTTAAACAGTCAGAGTTAGAAAGTTTTATTGGTGTTGATGCAAGTTAGCAGCCATCTTGAATGCAGAAGCTGGTTGGGGTTGATGGTTACACTGTAAGCAGCACCAGTCAATTATTTCACACCCTGGTATTGGTCATGCTTTGCAGACTCACTGATGTTATTTTTCAGTATTACGAAAATAGAAGTCAGATGCTTCTGACAGGTATGACCAGGGTGATATAATGGACATCTACCTGGACACTTTAACTCATTTTAAATGCCTCTTATCCATCATTCCTGGGCCAAAGCTCTTCCAATAATGGCAATCCTCATTGCAGGCCTCAAAGTCTAAAAAATCATTAAAATGAATCCAAAATTCACATTTGGCGTTTCAATCCATCAAAAGTGCAAATGCAACAGATGTATGTTTCTACGTTGATCTTACTTGTGAACACTCACTTATCTCTACAGGGTTTGTAGGAGGAGAAACTTCTCAGTCATTGTAGATGATTACTGCATCTTATTTACTGCAGACTTTTTCAAGAAACAAATTGTAGGGTTCTGTGTGAAGAGCAGGCATTGTGTTAAAAAAAAAACAAATGTGTGATGCTACGGTAGACTGAAGGACCTCTATTGTGAAACTGCATCTTGATTTGGCAAGATCCAGGAATTCAAAGGAAGTTTTGAAGCTGGAAAAGCAACTGGCTCAATATATATTAATAGAAAAAGCTTCTGTGCAGGGAGAAAGCTTTTTCTCCATCTCAACTTATTTTGACACTTGCAATCCAGTTTTATGTTAGTTATTCATATTAGCCTGATCATCCAGACTCAATTACCTTAGGCAAGATAATTACATGCTGTGCATACAGCATATGTCAGTCTAGCTGGCCAGACTATGCATGTATGTCTAAATATTGGGAACAGGTGCACCCCAGTGGTGCATAAAGTTTAAAGGTGTAGTGGAGGATTTTCTTTTTCCGGGTGGATCATCAAAATAAGGCCATCCTACAAGCTCGTCAATCTTTTTGAAAATAAAATTGTATGAACTATGCAAACAGCAACTTTAAAAGAGACTGTACACGAGGAGAAATGGGCTTGTGCATGTTCTCATACGCGTTTAATAGGCGTTCCCTCCTGGGAGCGGGTACATTGTCGTGCATGTGCATTTTCTTGCATCCTGTAATTGTGTTTGGTTAAAGTTCCTAAATATTCTTGGGTAAAATCATTTACCTTGAACAGGAACCATGCCTTTAAATCTCTTATCTATCTTCAATCAGAATCGTATCTTGTTTCTAGTTTTAAAGATTTTCTTTCCTAGAACGAGTCTGGAGCCTGAATACCTTAAAACTATACTTTAAGTATAGTGTTTCCAAAGGACCTTGACAGCATTTAATGATCTTCAGCTTAAAATAGTTTTTCTTTCTATTGAGCATTTTACACCAAGTTGAAAATGACAAAAAATGAATTGAATAAACCTGGATTTCGTTTTATATACTTTAGCTTCATCTCTGATTTGTTAAACACTGATGTTTTCAATACTTTTAAGTCTGATTTTTCAGATATAATTTACTTTTTCTAAACTGGAATTTCTTTGAAGAAGGAGCTTAGCAATGAGAAGGAAAAAATCCCCACTGCTGAACTGTTTTTAATCTTTCAAAAACAGTCTTACTGGGCTAGAGCTGTGTAATGAGATCCCCCGGTGGGGTTTTATTCAGCAGATAAACAACCACATAGTACATAACTGGTATAAAGTGATTTGACATGTTTTTACATGATGTTTCAGACATGGTAGACAATGGAGGCATTGTAGATTAAGGGGCCACTGATTTAACCTTAACGCCAAGTGTTGATAAAGATCAACGTGCTTTGCCGTTGCATCTTCAAGCGAATGTCTAAGATATTCTACAAAGACATTTTCAGGCTCTGTTTGTCATCTCTAATTGTATTTCCTTGAGTAAATCTCGTTACGTTGCTTTTCTTGCCTGTGTACTTTTTGGCTCAAAATTTGCTGGCATATCTGGATTTCAACATTTTCCTTCTAATTGGATGTTTTTGTAAAGGCAGGATTAATCAGCTGCAGGGTTTTTAATGTTGTTTGGGTAGCTGAGAGGTAATACAGCCAAGCCATTAACATATCATTAAAGAGTCCTAAACACTGTAATTGCAGCCAGAGCGCTGACTCTACACTCTCATTAAGTGGACTCAAACAGTGGTCGTCTCGTTGAGATGGGCTCCAGTGAGATGTTGGGGGGTGGGGGGGATCTGTGGAAAGCAGCACGCCGTTGTCACAATGAGATCTCCAGAGGTCACGCTGTGAGAAGATCATTTCCAAAATGTCATGTAGACCTTTAAAAGGCACACAACTTTGGTAAATTAGAGAGTGAAAAACAAGAACTCCAGCTGATTCTGCCCTTCTTTTTTTCCTCTTTGAATCTTACTTCTCCAGTGGACATGCAAGGCTCCAATAAATTAATCTATGGACTGATAATCAACAAGTCAACCAGCTTTGAGAGAGTTTACTGAAAGTCAATACAGTGTTAACCACACATTGACGACGTTACCCCAGCTTTGGAAGAAATAGAGACTCATTGCAATCAGATTTTTTAGACATTCATTTTATAATGCTGATGTTTACAGATGAGAGTAATTTGATTGGATAAAAGTCACTTGACTTGATCTAGACTTCTTTGTCTTGAGACAACTGAAGGTCAACATTGTTGCAGCTGATTTTTTGCAGGTGAAATCTTTGCTGGAAAATTTCAAGTAAAAGAAAAAATAATTGCAGAAGACAACAACTTAGTGTCATGAACTCAATATCTATCAAAGGTATTTCTCATGCAGAATATAAGTATTTGATCAGCTATCAACTCTAAAGAACTCTGGCTCTCACAGACCTGTAAATTCATCTTCAAGAAGCACCACTGTCCTGCAACTGATTATCTGTCATTGCACCTGTATAAAAGACACTTGTCTAAACACCTATTCAGACTTCAAACTTTGCGAAATGGCGCAAGTATCAGGAGCCAATCCATGTATCATGTTTTTTCAGCCAAGTTTACATTTGATCACTGCTGCACTTAAAGAAAAATGAAATGTCATGAGAGCTGTGCAAAACAAATTTTCGTTTTGTATACAAAATGACAAAGTTTGTCTAAGTCATCAGGAGATCTTAGCCTACAACCTCGTGCTCTCAGATCACTAGATGGGTCATGGCTGGGTCTCTCAGCATGAAAATGACCCAAAGCATACAGCCATGGCAACTAAAGAACGATGCATCTTAGGGTCATGGAGTGGCCTAGCCAAACTCTATAGCCCCGTTCACACTCCTTTTGAAACCGTGCCAAGAACGGCCCGTGAACAGAAAAGGAGATAAGTGATGAAAATTGAATGCAAATTGAATTAAATTGAATGCAACCAAACTTGATCGTGCCAGACACAACCGATTCGTGCTAAATCTAGTACTAGTTCGACAGTAGGGCTCAGCACGGTTCAGTTATGGCTGGGTTCTATGATAACAAGCAGCGAATGAGGAGACTGCGTCTTCTCCTATTTACAGTCAGCCAACTCATTTTGTGGGTTTTCTGGCTTTGCAATTCCCAGATCTCTTCACCTGTTCCGAACACAAACCTCTTCTCAGCCTATTAACAATAAATGGCATTAAAAGGGCGTGGTGTTACCTGAGACGATGCTAAGACCAAGCCTCTCATTGAATTCAGGGTGAAAGATGCTATCCAGGCGCATAAGTTCCTGGATGTTATGGGCGCTGCCATTTTTGCTCGTGTAATTCCCGCCTCGAAAGATGTAGTTTCGTTGGACCGCCGATAGGAGGTGAGAAACCGGGCTAGGGTGATATGTAAATGGTTCTGAGAACCAAGCTCTGTCCGAACTCGGCACAAATTGGTTTCAAAGGGGTAGTGTAAAAGGGGCGTATGTCTCTAAAGCAGTTCCTTGCGGTCCCAAAATCAAAATATGGAGAACTGGTCCAAAATCTCTACTGCAGTGTTTAAAAACCTGATCAAAAACTAAAGGAAATAACTAACCTACACTGAAAAAGTGATCTAGAAATATGTAAAAATCTCCTAAATCAAGTGTATTTAGCATTAATTTGAGTAGGTAAATAAGATGATTTGCCAATAGAATGAGTATTTTTACTCTAAAATAAGATAATGACATAATATGCACTTAAAATAAGACAATGCAATTTTTTTGTTTTTCTTATTTTAAATGTAAATTTTCTTGTTCCACTGGCAAAGTGTCTCTCTTACATCCTCAATTCAAGAAAAAAACCCACTTATTTTTAAGAAAAAAGGACTTAGATATAAATGTTTTGCAGTGTATTGTAAACAAAGGTTCCTATAACAAGCACTAAAATCTGTCTCTCTATATTGTGTTGTATAATTACCCCATTCATTAAACGAAAGTCAAAGATTAATTATAGAATGTAATTTGTTTTAATTTCTGTCTCTCACAGTTGAAGTGGTCTTTGATAAATTGTAGGCGTCTAAATTCTTTGTTAGTGGGGAAAATCCTGCAAAATACACAGTGAATCAAATACTGTCCCCACTGAAAGTATAAATGAGGGCAACTTTACAGATATGACCTGAAAAGGTTTAACAAAGTAAACCATGATTATAAAGTAAAATTCATCTGAGCAGAGGACCTTTTTCTTTCATTTGTTTGCTGTGTCATCTTATATGGATGGTGGCAAACAGTTCCTCTAATTTCATTCTTTCCATCTACCTACAACAGAATCATTTTGTTGTAGGTTGTATTTTTTTTCTTTAGGAAAAAGAAAACTAGAGGTTTTCTGACAATTTATCTCAGTTCAAGGTGTAGGAACCATGCTGGACACTGTATAATACAGACGTCATGCTTGCTGCATCCCATAACCCCAGACAGATGACTCACAGGAGCCGAGCTGAAATGTGGGGTTAACTCTAAAGCCTAGGATGACTGGCTGAGCCCTCATGAAATTCTTTCACTTTGTTCTCTCAGAGATTTTGGACAGCAAAGCTCGTCTGCACACACCAGCTGCTTGTTGTCTTAGGGAATCACCTCACACATCTTCTTAAAATAATGATGAAATCGGAAGAAATCCAGAGGCTGCCCACGGCGAACCTCACACTTTTTTTTTTTTTGTCTTCACTTCTCACAGATTTCCAGTGACATGCCACTTCTCTATAAACATTGGCACTGTTCCTCGTTCCAATTAGAGGAAGGAAAAGAGGTTTGATGGCACGCAAGCAGTAACGAGATAATGCCTGAAATTTTCGGAGAGCGCACAAAAGGGAATGTGTAATTAAAAGACAAAGTCTGTCAAATATTGACACAGATGTGTCCTATGAAAAAGAACTGATGTGAAGGATGAGTCTACATAATCAGGCAGGTTTTCAAAACATCATTTTTCTAGAAGAATACTCCTCAGGTCTAGAGAGAGGAACAAAACTAATTATATAAAAATCTTTTATAAAAACCACTGTTGATTGGTTTGAAAAACTCATTCAATATGTTCCTTTTTGGGATCAGCTGATTTATCAGAGACAGCCTGTAAGGAGACCTGGGGCTTTTTGGTAGTATTAATTCTATATCTATGACATACAATAACTTGTATAAAATAGTATGAATTTGTAAATTTAAGATAATTTATGTAATCAAATGTAACATTTGTGTTGAAATCAGTAAAAGTTGCGAAAATGTGTGTCAAAAAGATTGATTCAGAAAATAATGAGAACAAATAAAAAAAAAGATGTTACACCCCATACCAGTTGGTGGCAGTAACGAGCCTGAAAGTATGGGGGCATTATTGTTGGAATATTATTCGTAAATATGTGCGGAGAGTTGTGTGTCAGCATCTCATTTGTTTGTGCAGTGGGATTTGCAAATGTGTGAGATTTGTGTGTCTGTGCGAGAATCTGCACATGTGTAAAATAACTTGTGTGTAACCCGAATTGCAAATTTGTAAAAAAAATTCTCAAATCTGTATTCAGGTCTACAAATGTGTGCTAAGATTTGCAAATCTTAGTAAACATTTGCAAACAACTCTCTGCAGACATTTGCAAATAATATTGCAACAATAATGCCCCAATATAAAGTTGTTCGTCTGCTTTTATAAGAGGAGCGCAATAACAGAACCATTGACTGAACATTATGTTGTAGATGCCTTGACAGCAACATTTCAGCAAAGACATAACTAACGATGGATGGTTATATTTTTTCCTCCTCTGCTTTAAAGGCAGCTGGCAAACATACAGGTGCATAAACGCCACCAACTGGTAAGGGGTGTAACAGCCTCCTCTGGGTTGTGTATTGCTACTAATGTATTTATTATTTGTATTTTTAGTATGACTTTGTATTTATATCTTCTAAACGTGCATTCTCAGATGTCACATGTATGAGTTGACAAGCAGCACATTAAAACCTCACCTCAAAAAATTGAGACGCACATACGTTTTTCACAGTTTTTATCCCCCACATATCAAGCTACATTTATCATTTTTTGCAGGCTTTAGAGACGAGAAATTCAGATCCATTTTATTCTTTTAAAGCTCCACTAAAGAAAAACCTTTGCTGTAAGACTGGAAGAACAACAGATGGAGGCTCCGTTTTTACATAAAGAAAAACGGCAAGCTCTACAGCCCCTTTTAGTTGTATCTCACATTTTGTTGGAAATTATTTCAGAGCTGAAAAGCGTAGCCTCTGATTTGACAGTTTATTTAGGGGGTGAGTCTGTTAGGATAACCAATAAACCAAAAAAAAAAAAATAGCTTATAAAATCTGAGTATTGACTTTCTTGGCTAATATACTTTGTAAATAAGCTTATTAGGGGCTTATCCTTTTCACTGATCGACTGAAACATATCAAGCAGCATCCAAAGTTTGAATCTGAATTAGGGAAACTGCTGCTACAGCAGATCCATAAATATTGTCCTCCAAAGTTATGCGCTCTTCTACAGATGTCTCTTCTTCCTTTGAACAATAGCACCTGTAATAACTGTCCTTTCATATCTTGACTGATGTCTGTCAGCCCTTTATTGATGCATTACTTTGTGGTGCAGTGTGACAAGAGTTATCAAGATTGTATCATATGAAGATTGAATATAGTGACATGCTCAGATTCCAATACAATTGTCAAGAATCTCATTACACATCATCCTTTTGTCATGTCTTCACAGTATTGCCCTTTATGGAAGAAAATAACTATTTTGGAGGGCTGTAGTTCAGTTGGAAAAGGAGTCATCCTGAAAACGATTGTGGGCTTGATGCTTCCTCCTGCTACATGTAATTTAAGTGTTATGCCCTTGGATAAAGCAAACAAATACAAGTTGTACTGATTTTTGTGATCAGATTCTGATGGATATAAATGTAACCTAGTCATAAAGTGCTTCAAGTTGTCAATATAAACCTAAGCTTAGAGAATGTGCAGTGGAAGGCAGCCAGCAATAGCATTAAGTGGTAATCTGGTAGGATGGTTCTTAACTGAATATTTAATCCATGTTGTACATTACCGTCGCAGAAAACCAACTCTGCGCCTCACCCTGAACTGACAGTGCAGACCATTACCACCATAGTGAAATACGTCTGCACGGCAGGGAAGCCGGTCAGAATTAAGGTTACATGGATGAGGCTAAATGTGCAGCGATCCCAGAGGAAAACCTGTTAGAAGCTGCAAAAGCTTGAGGGTTGGGTGAGGGTCACCTTCCAGCAGAACAGAGGCCCAGAGGATTGGTTTAGATCAGAGCAAACCCAGATGTTATGATGCTTCAATCAAAATTCAAACTCCACCCCTATGTATAGAGCTGCTTTAACCAATTATAGCTTGAGCCATTTTGCAAAGAAAAATGGGCAAATATTTCAGTCTAAATGTGGTAGCCTGGTATACCAAAAGTAGACTTGCTGCTGTAATAGTAAATGCATGTTACTATTTTTAAAAGGGTTATGTGTAGAAACAAAGTGTGTAATATGTAATTGGTCTTGATCCAAATAAAATCTGGACAAAGCAGCCTGAAGGCTGATTATTTAACACCTGAAAAATGTCTTTGCAAGACATTAAATGTTGCAATTTTGTATTTAAATTAGATGAAAAAGACTAAATTTTATTAATCTTAGCATTTAATGATCTAAAATTGAACTCAAATATATCATCTAAATGTGAAAGTAGGCTATTAATATTCTTTTTGGTGTTGCTCCCGCTCATATTCTGTGCACAAAGCAGATTGCCTGTGGTGTTTTTGTTTTTTTCCACTAATCCACTGAGATTTGAGTTAAACTCTTCACTATACTTGCATGAAAAAATAGTTTGTTTGCTGTGCATGTCTTTCTGAAAAACAAAAAAAAAAGGGAAAATTATGCCAAATGACAAATGGAAAAAGAAGAGATATGCAGCAGGTTGAACTGGCATTATTCATAATTTATTGAGCAGTAGAGAGATTACAACTGGGAACAAATGCAGCATAGAAGACAAAAGAGCATTATTTATTACAGGGAAAATCAAAGCAGAGCCTGAAGCAGGGTGGAGATAAAGTAGAACAATACTCATACATTAAACCTACTGTACACAAACGCGCCACATTATTGCATCTGTCAGAGGAAAATCCCCCTGCACCCGAGTTGATTGACTTCCACCTGAACTTGAAGGATTCGGCGACCTTGCAGAATCTCATCATGAGCCGTAGAGTCATGAAAGTCGGAATTTGGAAAAAAATGAACCGATGTCAATGTTAAAATGAGCCCAAATGCTGTCTGTCTTATTTTGACATTTGAATGTGAGGTTTTTAGGTCTGGGTGGATCACAAACCGAGGAACACACCCTCAGGCGAGACAGAAGACAGCAGCAATCTATTCAAACACTGCTTTCTCTTTATGAGCCTGTGCCGCTGTAAATAATGCAGGCTCTTTCCCATAGACTCTATCTCTGCTCATTCCCACCTTTAGGTTCCCAGGGACCCCTACAGGTTTAAAAATCGAAGCCTTCCACTGCTTTCTTTAATGTCTTCCTTCTGTTCAAATATTCTCTCAGACGCCCTCACGACTCAATAAAGCAGAGAAAAAGCCTATGTGGAGGTGGGAACCTGAAAAATAAATTAAACAGATAATGCAAGCAACAGAAACTTGTCAACCCTCCCCTTTGAATATTAGATCACAACATTTTACAGCTTTGAGATAAATCATTAAACTTCAGCAGAACTTATCTAGTTTTCATCTCAAATTATTATGCATCTCATATCAGCGAAGTAGTAATGTCCCACAACTGCAAACATGTGTCAGCTTCTTGTAATATCCAGGGATTAATAATTCAGCTCTTGGCTTCTGCCTGTTTATAGACTTTATTCAGCTTGTGTGTAAGGCGAGCGGGCTGGCAGCGAATTTCACAGCAAATACAAACACAGAGTTGACATTTAAACCCAAACCCTGCAGCACATGACAGACCTACCAGCAGGATAATTTGAGTTTCTTGCTTAATTAGTTGACACAGAGTTCAGCTCGGGCGAAAAATACTGCTGCGCCATTATTAGGGTGCCAGAATTTGTACATAATTTAGGAGGGAAATGAAGGGAGTCGCTTTGAGTTGAGTTAAAGTTTCCTGCCTTCAAGTTTTAAATGGATCCAGAAATCCATCAGGAAGGTTTGTTGGAAGTATTAAAAATCTGGTGCTTCAAGGTTACTGCAAATACCAACTTTTACTACTGTAAAGAAAATGTTTAAAATAGTTGCACCACTTTGATGTAGTGGAATTTGAAACATTAGACCACGGCCCCATTGAGTCTAACTAAACAGACTCGAGTCGGTCTCCTGCTGCTTTGCAAACACCTCCTTGTACAGACTAAATCACTAAGAATGGGACTCGCAATGAATCAGAATAAGGCACCATAAACATTTTAACAGACTTTGTTTATCCTAGTTCGGGTATTTTGTTTTTGTTCAGGTTACACTTTAATAATTCTCAAGTCTGGTTTATCTTTCATACTGTAATTTATTTTAGCCTCCATTAAATGGTCAAGAAAGGATAATGCTTAACATCATTGCATTTGAAATTGGGTAAAAATTACAATGATTATAAAGACGATGCAAACAGAAGGCAGATTTACTGTATGCATTAACCAGAAATGTTAGATTATTAGGGCGCAGGAAAGACAATTATTGAGATGTGTAACATGGCACTTCCTGGTTGGGTCTACTTCACAGTTCTATGAAATCTATGTAAAAATGGATGCTATCTGGTTCTTATGTTACACCCCTAAATGCCATAGATCAAATAAATCTAAAGTACTGATTTTAGAGTTTGGCATTTCTACCCAACAGGTTGTACTTTTGAAGAACTTTCACTTTGTATAACTGGAGATATTTTCCTGGAATTTCTATGTAACCAGGCAGTTTACATAGAAATTGAAAGTGTGGAAAGCTCTCAGCACTAGCAAAGAGATTTAAAGCGGCCTGTTTCTGTGAACCAACATGTCCTCGTCTCTGCCTCACAGGAGAACAGCAAATAGATTTAGACAGTATTGAATGACCTACCTGAGTGAGTCAATTTATTTCGATAGTGGTTTCGAGATCTTCCCAGCTGCAGTTTTGATCAAGGGCCACAGGGCAGGGAAGTGAAGAATTAATTTTGAATTCAAGATGGAAGCAGCCACCGTGCAGCTGGGGGAAAATAGGTTTGCTAAGACAATTCTGGTGGAAGGATTGAATTTTTTTTTTAGCTGAAAGTGGCTGAGGATTTTACAACAATATAACAAATCTATATGCACCTTCGGTCTAAAAGCAGCCGGCTTTCAGTGATCTCCCTGAACTATATTTAAACCGTGTGCATTCAGGATAATGGGCAGCACATTGATGTGAACATGGCAGCTGTCATATCCACAGGAAGCTCTCTGCATGGGCTGGCCAGCATGTCGAGCACTCACCGCGTGTTTAGTGGCTTCTACTCCTACATGAACCATTCTACCATCACGTAGGAATAAAAAGCCATAAGACACAACAGCAATCTCACAGGAGGAAGGGAAAAGTAGGAAGGAGGAAGGAATACTAATGGAGCAGTCCATGGTGCTGCAAAAGGAGGGACCAGCTGGAAGGAAAAAGAAGACTGGAAAGGGGTCCCCAAGATGCATGGAGGGTGGTTAAGGAGAGAGTTAATTTCTAGTGGAAAGGACGGAAGGGAAAGAAGAGAAAAGGAGTCATTCATAAAGCAACACGTGATTTTTCAGAAGGCTGTGTTCTGTTTGTCTTTTTTGTTTGTTAATGTGCAGCAGATGAGTTTGGATTGCAGGCATTACTCGTTTCAGAACATTCCTCTGTGTGCAAGCAATATTTGATGCACTGAAAGCAACCTTCCCAAATGATCCTAATTAAAATCCATCTGCTCCATTTCCAAATGCACACATTCTCTACAGCCAGCCTTGCATGATTTAAAAAGCCTGCTTGAACGAAAACCTTACTTGGATGGTCCACAGATAAATGTATGCTTCTTAAAACCAACACACTATGGTTCATATCCATTTCATAGTATCTGCTTGCTTGTCTCTTGCACAAGAGAACCGTGTTTGCATGCAAAAGGGGTTACAGTATGAAGGTTTGCATGCATAAGTCAGGCACATCCAGATAAATATGTATGACTCCACGGCGGTAGGTTTCCTGCTTTGTATGCTAATGATCTAATTCAAGTTTAATTATGCAACATAGGTGTGCTGAGGGTAGGGAGGTGGGCTGACACACCAGTGAAGGACCTCATGAGATAAAGCATTGGAAATGAGCTAAAAGATTAAATCTTACTAATCAGACTGCAGTGGGAATGGGACTTTCTCTGCAGAGGACGAAGACTGTAGCTTATAATGAAGAATATATATATATATATATATATATATATATATATATATATATAAGATTTGAGATAAGTATGGTTGGTGTTCTATTAGACCTTTAAGAGTAAAAATAAATAAAATACAAATCAATGAGCGATCAGAGAAAGAAAAAGACATTTGTGAGCTGTATAGTCTTAGTGATCAAATTTAAACGCACAAGTTAATAAAGCAGTCCGTTTTTTCAGATCAGTCTGACAATAAATGACACTTGTTGTGCAACCATAATGGTCAAATTGATGCGATAAATGACAGCGCTTATGACATGTTGGTGGCATGTCGATGAGAGATACAACTTTTCAATTAAAATGCAAATGACTAAGTTTATTAATTAGGTAGTTTCACTGATTTGATCCTAAGTTATTTATGAATTAACCTCTGGCAAAGTATGCCGCTCTAAAAAGGTCAGAAGCAAATAATTAACCTTTAATGACCTTACACCCTTATTTGAAAGAAACTGATCATTTTTTTATACATTTTGGGCTTAAATTATTTAGATGTTTTCAGATACCTGAGGGGCATATCATTAGATAAAAGTTGGGAACCAAAACCCTTATTTCCCTGAAAATGGTTTGATTAAGAGACAAATGGATGAGGAAGAGCTCCACCGAAAATAGTCAATAATCGGTGAAAAACAAACAGGAAAAAAACCTTAGAAGATCATAACAAAGAAAGTCTTGTTTCTTAAAAGCAAAGTATAAGGAACCAAAGTAAGACTTCTCTCTACTGTTTTGTACTTTCCCTGTTTTTGTGTTTGGTGAAAACACTTGTGTTTGGATGTCACGTTTCCGGCTTCAGCTGCCAAAGGTTTCTTCAACTCCTTCACGGTGGCTGCAACAGAAAAAAAAAGGGAGAGAGAGCAAAGAGGTGAGATGTGAACACACAAGAACTCAAGAAAAATGAAATCTTTATTACTGCACTGCAGCTGGTTATTTAATGAGACAGTCCAGAGGGTTGGTTATTGAATTAAGGATCATTAGAAGGGGCTTGGATAACAATGCACAGCCTGGAAGAAATCGTCAGTGTGCAGTTTGGGCTGCCGGTTTCCAAAAGCTGTCTCTCTTTAAAAAGTGCTTCTTCTTGAGAAAATCTGAAGTCTTAAAGAGCTCCCGCTGGGTTATTCGCAGCTCGCTGACACTTACAGCTTCACAACAGACATTAACCACAAACCAATTATGTCGAGCAGCAACTACTTGTTGATGACTCCTTCAGTTTAGCACGCCTAATGAAAAGGTAATAGTGAGCACGCTAAGAGGTTTCAGCACCTGCTACCACCCCCACTGAGGTAAAAATTGTTGACAACCGAGCAGTAAAATATAACAGTATTTAGGTCAGATTCTCTAACCATCCACTGGATCCAAAATGGTTTCAGCTTTCACTTTATCTTCCAAGGATCCTATGGGAATCATTCAGGGTAACCGTCCACACAATGAGCTGTGACATCTTCATTGAAAAATGATTGATTAGGCTGCGGTGGGGGAGGGAGGGGGGGTTGCTATTTGAGAAAAGAATCACTCAAACAGTCGAGCTGTAAAAGCCCAATAACATGATGAATGGTCTATTTACGCAACAGATGAGGAGAGACTTGCATGAAGATTAAAACGTTTCGTTTTTTGACGTGTACCGTTCACAGAGATGGGATTAGAAATTTAAACAATGTCTTCTCAGTCGGGGAGCAAGTTGGAAATGAAATAAAGTTGCGAGAATGCAGATCGACTCATTTGTCATCATACTATGGCGCTGCAGGAAGAGAGGAGAATGGTTTTCATCGATTGTGGCGTAAGCAATTCAACACCTTTGAGGACTCTCACCTGCTCAGACACATTAAAGAGATGATATAAAACATCACATAAAAATCAGCAGCAAATAGTTTTCCTTCACCCAAGGCCTTTAAGCTGTTGTATTCATGCATCATAAACGGACCATTTAACACTTAGAACTGCGACTGTACGTAAAGATAAGCCACTAATGACTTAACTAAACAATGTCTCTATGGATCGAGAGCTACTGTTGATAGAGTGACCCAATTCCTTGCACACAGCATTTATAATTGATGAGCAATAGATGTGGCCGCCTCAGATCTGATAAAGGTTTGGCTCTGATGGATATCCAGATAGGCTTTCGCGGGGGGAACAGATGTAGAGTTGTGCATCAGAGAGGGATGGGGTTGCCTGTGAGCGTTTCCACCCTGCAGCGAACAAAATAGCCCTCATATATCCCTGTAATCTGCATTAGTGCCGGAGCACCAGCCAGGAGACAGCGCAGAGGGGGATGAGTAATGGGGCTACCGCTGATTTGGCAGAGCTATATTACACCTGAAAATCTGAGGCATGCCCAACTGGCGAGAATATGAAATGAGGATGTCACAAATGAGCATCATCCCTCCCCGCTGATAGCTGTATTTATTAGACTATGTTACACCCAAATACATGCTTCAACTTTAAAACCAATTTTATTGTTAGTTTATGCTTTAAACAATTTAAAGAGGCTTTAATAAAATAGCTGCATCTGGAAGAAGGTTTAAATTGCTCACTCAATCACTTTATAGTCCATTACATAGCCATTCAGCCGGTTGGTAGTGGTATTTTAGACTGTGATTGCAGTACTTATACAGTCTGGCACTCGATGGTGAAGCTCCATGAGCTTTAGAAAAAAAAAATCCCAGAAGTTGCACTTGACCAGATCGCCATAGACTGCAATCAGCACCTCTGGGTTGACATTAAGCAAGTTCAAGCTGTTGAAGGATGTGAGTAGGTGACTCAAACTATCAACTAAGGGTGGAGACTGATTTAAGTGAGGAAGCTGGACCACAATACCAATATAACAAGGCAATGCATGGTACTGCTGAAGATGCGTAGAATCAGCTGGATGGACTTCAAGAGATCATGAAACCTGTCTGAGAATCAAACACCTTGTCAATATAACTGGGTAATTAGCAATCATTGTCCCTTAATAAAGATGCTTCACCACCACTCTTAGACTTCCGCTGTTGATATGTTTAATACAAGCAGGAGAGGTAATCAGGAAAATATGAAAAGAGAAGTTGAACAAAATTAGATCCTAGCCAAGATCGTAGAAATGCTCAGAAGGGTATCGCTATCCGAGGGATGTTTCATTAATTAGTTTGAGACTTTTTGTCTCAAGTCTGGCTCAGTAAATTCCAGTATCCTGGAATGGCAAAGGATTTATTAGTTCAAACCTCAACCAACTTGTCTCCGTAAAGATCTTACCCCCAGATTCCACATCCATCGCTACTCTTCCGCACGTCACCGTCCACTTAGGTCTTCTCCGTTCTTCAACGTCAAAATACGGAGCCAAGCTATTTTTTGCTCCGCTCCGGTCCCTTGGAAGCTGGCAAGTTTAAGATCCGCAATTGCAATAGCGAACAGGAAAAAGAACGTCGAGAAGATCCGGTTTGTCAAAGTAAAATATAGTAACGACAAATCGGTACCTACAACTTAGAGCATAATTCTTATATACAGGTGCTGGTCATAAAATTAGAATATCATGAAAAAGTAGATTGATTTCAGTAATTCCATTTAAAAAGTGAAACTTGTATATTATATTCATACATTACATACAAACTCATATATTTCAGATGTTTATTTTGTTTAATTTTGATGATTACAAATGACAACAAATGAAAATCTCAAATTCATCATATCAGAAAATTAGAATATTGTGAAAAGGTTCAAAATTGATGGCCCCTGGTGCCACACTCTAATCAGCTAATTAACTCAAACCACCTGCAAAAGCCTTTAAATGGTCTTTCAGTCTAGTTCTATAGGCTACACAATCATGGGGAAGACTGCTGACTTGACAGTTGTCCAAAAGACGACCATCGACACCTTGCACAAGGAGGGCAAGACACAAAAGGTCATCGCTAAAGAGGCTGGCTGTTCACAGAGCTCAGTGTCCAAGCACATTAATAGAGAGGCGAAGGGAAGGAAAAGATGTGGTCGAAAAAAGTGTACAAGCAAGAGAGATAACCGCACCCTGGAGAGGATTGTGAAACAAAACCCATTCAAAAATGTGGGGGAGATTCACAAAGAGTGGACTGCAGCTGGAGTGAGTGCTTCAAGAACCACCACACACAGACGTATGAAAGACATGGGTTTCTGCTGTCGCATTCCTTGTGTCAAGCCACTCTTGAACCACAGACAGCGTCAGAAGCGTCTTGCCTGGGCTAAAGAGAAACAGGACTGGACTGCTGGTGAGTGGTCCAAAGTCATGTTCTCTGATGAAAGTAAATTTTGCATTTCCTTTGGAAATCAAGGTCCCAGAGTCTGGAGGAAAAGAAGAGAGGCACTTCATCCACGTTGCTTGAAGTCCAGTGTAAAGTTTCCACAGTCAGTGATGGTTTGGGGTGCCATGTCATCTGCTGGTGTTGGTCCATTGTGTTTTCTAAGGTCCAGGGTCAACGCAGCCACATACCAGGAAGTTTTAGAGCACTTCATGCTTCCTGCAGCTGACCAACTTTTTGGAGATGCAGATTTCATTTTCCAACAGGACTTGGCACCTGCACACAGTGCCAAAGCTACCAGTACCTGGTTGAAGGACCATGGTATCCCTGTTCTTAATTGGCCAGCAAACTCTCCTGACCTTAACCCCATAGAAAATCTATGGGGTATTGTGAAGAAGAAGATGCAATACACCAGACCCAACAATTCAGAAGAGCTAAAAGCCACTATTAGAGCAACCTGGGCTATCATAACACCTGAGCAGTGCCACAGACTGATCGACTCCATGCCACGCCTGCATTGCTGCAGTAATACAGGCCAAAGGAGGCCCAACTAAATACTGAGTGGTGTACATGCTCATACTTTTCATGTTCATACTTTTCAGTTGGCCAACATTTCTATAAATCCTTTGTTTTTATTGGTCTTCAGTAATATTCTAATTTTCTGATATGATGAATTTGAGATTTTCATTTGTTGTCATTTGTAATCATCAAAATTAAACAAAATAAACATCTGAAATATATGAGTTTGTATGTAATGTATGAATATAATATACAAGTTTCACTTTTTAAATGGAATTACTGAAATCAATCTACTTTTTCATGATATTCTAATTTTATGACCAGCACCTGTATACCCAAAAACTAAGACCGTTTATTTAAATTATTGGATAGAAACTATTGGTACTTCAACATACCAGGAAGCAGATTTCTCATCTCGATCAAAATATTTATTTTATACTGAGAGGCTTAAAAAATTCATCAAATCCAGTCACAACAACTTCCATTCGCGCATCTCACAACATCAAAAAACTTCTCATCCTAGCTGGCATAGATGAAGAGATGCAGAGATTGGAAGTATAGAACAAACAAATTTTGTATGATCTAATTATCCCTATTGCAAAGATCCACAACTTCATTAAATTAAGCGTTCATTACTGCATGTTTTTTCTCCTATAAATTAAATTACAATATCGCCCATGCTGTCCTCGAGCTCCGAGGAAGTCAGAGCGGAGCAAGATGGGAGGAACCGCTGAGGGTGTAGGTTTTGCTTTGAGCAGGCGGTCTGGAGTGGAACAGGGCAGTTACAGAGGATGTGGGATTTCGGTAATAGAGGTGATCATCCTGCCCTCCTTCTTGCAGCATAGTGAGCATTGTGCCTAACCCTCAGCTGTTTTCTTTATAGCTACTCAATGATCAACCCAACTGGACCAAAGAGCCTTTCTACTCGAATTAAGGTTGGGCAGTCCAAATAAAGGTGCATCAAGTATCAACATGGTCACCAACAGGTACAAGTAACCAGATAGTTGCCGACAGCAACTGTTAATACTTGGTGAGACCTACTTTAATTTGATGAGAAGTAAAACATCTTAATCTCTTTATAAGATATCGCCTTGGATCCCATGGTGTCTCTAATGGATAAAATTGGATTACCATGATATGATTTATTGTCAGTAGTTTGAAAAATGTTAACGTTAATTAGAGGGAGTTTTCCGCCATAGAGATCTTAATTAATCTCAGACTTAATCTTAGACTATGTAACAGCATGTGTATTCAGGCCACATGTAAATGGAAATATTTGCCACAATGTTATGAAGTAGCAGTGCTTAGTGGATATAATTTTTATATTGTAAACAGTGGAATTAATAAATGTGATAATAAAGGAGCATTTTAAACAGATAATGAGGCTGCTGCACCATTTCAGGGACTTTATACAAAGATGCCTTCAGAAACAGCAGCTGTGACAAACTTGAAGCCTATTAGGATTTGTGCAGAACGTGTAAAAACACACAAACAACTAATGAACCTGGAAAGACTCAATGAGGCAAAGAAACTCTTATTAGGAGAAGGAAGAATGTTTGCAAAGGCTCTCAGAAATATTCTCTTGAGGATTATGCTCTATAGGCAGAAAACCTAAGTGAAGCTCTGCATTAGTTTTTGTATATTCAGCAAAACAAAATGCATACACAAAAGATGAAATGCCATAATAAGCTCTGTGGCATATTGTTGCTTAGCTGTGCCAAGTATTAGAGGCACTAAATGTCAAAAATAGATATTACATTTCATTATTACCAGAGCTGTTCTGAGAAATATGCGTCACAGAGAGTCAGGAAACAAGCCATCTAAGGGATGGAGAAGAAAAGATGGACAAAGTCTGTAAATAATGAGGTCTGACTCAAATCATATTTAAGTCGGCAGAGAGCTGAAAGAAGCTAATGCAAAAAATAAATAAAAATCCCTGCAACTTCTCCTTCCACATGGCTCCCAGGAATATTTGAAGAATGATAATGGTGTTAGATTCTACTTCTTTTCTTGTAAAACTTTCTTGTTGCATAACAGGAAATGATAGATAGAGCATATTTACATACATATAAAAAGCAAATTATTTTATATGTATTTTTGCTAAAAATCACCCAAATTTTAATCAATTTGAATTTTCTATGTTCCTTTCAATTTTCTCCATTTCTAAGGAGAGATATGAGCTAGCAATCTCTGTCCAGAGCTCAGTATGGCTCTGGGTTATTAATGAACCTAGACTTCTTTTACTTGCAACTGACTGGCAACAACACAAACACCAGCTTAGAGCCAGCAGAAGGAATTAAAATGCCTGCCCAGCAGCTACAGTGGAGAACCAGAACTTGAGAAATACGAATACAACCTAAAATAACATTTCATGCCACACCCAAAGAGAGAAGTCATCTATTTACCTTTTATCACCATGTTTTATTGCTGGAAAAGTCAATTACAGAAATTTTATCCCAATAGAATTATTCAATTGTTTAATTCTGCAAGACCAACTTTTGACTGTAAATTAAACAAACTGTTCCATCATATTTTAATCCTAAAATGTGAGGTTATAAAGTATCTCCACATCCCCAGCCTTGTAATGGCTTGTAACAGGCTACGCTTACTTGCAATCTGAAATTAAAGCATAAATATTACATCTCTAGAGGCCAATCAAGTAGTTCTGTAGAAAATTCAGCGGGGATACTAACGTAGTGTGAACTGTGTTGTTTTACTGTGCTTGAATTTAGGTTAATTTGCTTTTATAATTCATAGCTTCCCACATAAATTAATTGCGTTGAATGCTTATTTCTTTCTACAATTAAAATATCTAATATACAAAACACACAGCTAAAGGAAGAGTTTCTTTCCCCCCACTATTCTGCTAATGTTGTTATTTGCCTACACACTGAATGGAAATATGATTATCAGGAAGAGACAGATTGCATGCTGCAACATAACAAATGGTGCGAAATCATCAACTTATTCATCAGACGAGATCAAATTGTTTAATTAACTCTTGCGCGTGGAAACAACATATGGTGGTATTCATTTTGGTTCAGGGAGTGATGTGTGGCACTGCAGTCTTTACTCTTAGCCGTCGGTTTTCTGTCTTTTCACAGCATACACCCTGCATTCAGAGTGAGTTTTCATTATGCGTGTGACAAAGCTGCAAAATGGAAATTACAGGAATAAAAATGTGCAGAAGCAGAATCTGGTTTGTGAAATTATCTCAAGATGATGAAAAGCTACGTGATGGCATTCATTTAAAAACAATCTCTTATTTTAGTCCAAAGAAGTTTTAGTGAAGGGCCAGGTACTACAGCAGACACGCCTCATCGAGCTTTAACTTTCAGGAACTGCATGTCCCAATGTAATTAAACCACGAGTTTCATTAGCCTATTGTTAAGGTAAATGTGTTACACTACCAGGTTAATGACTTTTACACTCCAGCTAAGTTTCAAACCTTAAGTGAAACATTTTTACCTCTGCAGGTCCACCAGAACGTTGCCTTTTCCATTACACTATAAACACTTAAGTGCAAAGATTTTGTAAGGAATTAAAAGATCAACGTATCACAGGGCAATAAACTCAAGAGGTTAAAAGGCTGTTTGAGGGTTAATTGTGGAGGACTAGTTTTAAGGTTTTGGGCTACTCAGTGGTGCAGTGGGTAGCACTGCTGCCTTGCAGCAAGAAGGTTCCAGTTTTAATTCTCGACCTAGGGCATTTCTGCATGTTCTCCCTGAGAATGCGTGAGTTCTCTCTGGGTACTCCAGCTTCCTCCCACAGTCCAAAAACATGACTGTTAGGTTATTTGTCTTCTCTAAATTCTCCTTAAGTGTGAGTGAATGCGTGAATGGTTGTTTGTCTCTGTGTTGCCCTGCAATGGACTGGCGACCTGCCCAGGATGTACCCCGCCTCTCGCCCGTAGATAGCTGGAGATAAGCACCAGCACCCCTCACGACTCCAGCAAGGGAAAAGCGTGGCGGAAAATTGATGAATAGTTTTAAGGTATTCAGGCTCCAGGCTTGTTATTTGAGGATTTAAAAGATAGTAATGAAAATCTTTCAAACTAGAAACAGGATAAGATTTTGATTGAAGACAGATAAGAGATTTAACAGCATGTTTCCTGTTCAAGGTAAATGATTTTACCCAAGAATATTTAAGAACTTTAACAAAACAATTACAGGATGCATTTCCTCGTTTCCTTGTCTTGTAAATGGATCCTCTTAGTAGGAGAGCAGAAGTAACATATTTATATAAGGAGTAGGATATTTTCCAAAATTTTTGATCCACCCTCTTCACTTTAGAAAAAAAAAGTACATGCACAACCCTGCATGCACGCTGCTGTTTGCATCGTTCATACAAGCTTACTTTCCAAAAGATTTGCAATTTTTCCACTATATCAAACTCACCACTTGCAAGTGTAAATGGGGAAGAGCACGTAGGACTGCTTACGTAAACATATCACCAGAATGATTGACAGTAAGGAGGACCACTTATTTTGATAATCCAACCGGAAAAAGAACATCTGATAACTTTTGACTTTGATTATTCCTCAGGAGAAACCCCTCAAATTAAATTTGTATATCTAAAATATTCACGACCAGAGAAACCGTGTAAAGGCATGCCTAGATTTCAGACAGTTACGACATGCTTAAAGTGCTTTTTTGGAGCTGCTAGAGGAATTCACATGAAGTCTGACTTTTTTCTCCCCCCAGCTGTAAGGCTTATTAAACTGCTGCCCTTCTCCAACTTGTTGCTCTGAATGTCAGCTGTCTGAAAGAGAGCTCATCCTTTGCTCACAGTAAAAGACACTGGATACTTGAAAATATTTCAGGTTTTTAAAAAAAAGTTAACAGGAGTAAAATTAAGGTAAATAAAAGTAAAGGGACTTATTTATATGATCCTAAATGTTGTGTTGAAACAATAAAAATGGCAGACATGCTGCTGAACAAATGAGTAAATGGTGGTTAAAATCAGGACCAAATCTGCAATGTTATCGCAGCGTTTAATGTGAAGTTGTGTATTCAAGAAGGAAAAAAAAATCCCCCAGCTATTATAGATGAGCAGATACATCTAAACCCTCAAACTTGATTATGAAAACCTCATTACCACAAAATGAGATCAGAATAATTGTGATCTAATTGTTCTTAATAAAATTACACAACAGAAGGTTAAACTTTAAAAGCTAACTCCTTCCCCAGACCTACAGTCAGATTCTGTTAGAAAGCCAAATAACTTAATAAAAGTTAAAGAGATTAAAACCACCAACTCAAGCACAAATCCCAGCGTTATCTGCTGCTTCCGTATACTTTGTGTTGTCATTATCCTCTCTGGGCTTTTTCTACCCAGCAGATGCCGAAAGGAGAACATTTTCATGAAGGCAATGAAACGGTCATAAGTGAGGGCCTGAAATGATTTTTTAATATGATGACATTTTAATGAGGAGTGAAGAGTTGGCTAGTTTGGCTTAGGGCTGCACCTCTTTATCAGTGACTGGCATGCAGGAACTAATAAAGGCTCTAAATGAGGGTAGTTTCTCTTAGTTTGTGTCTTCATTTAACTCAAACATAGTCAACAAAGCAGGCATAAAGCCACAAAAACGTCTTTATATATTCCGTTTGGTCAGAACTTCATTTAGTGATATAAGATCTTTAACTGTTCATAGGAGCTTCTGGTCTACAGTCTAATTTAAAGTTGTGGAAGTCAAATATATAAACATTTTTATAGGTCAAGACTGTTTATTTATTGACATTAATCTCAGAATAATGGAAATTTTGCCTGAAGCATATGTTTTAATATTGTAGCTTCTGGCAATATACATCTATTCTTTCAGCCAAAGGCTTTTATTTCTCATAGATATTTGAACATTTTCCGTGTTTGCTTTAGCCTGCACTGTCCGAATTCCTGGAAGTGCTCAAATAATAATTTTTAAAGTTGCAACAAGTGTCCGTCTCTGCCATTTTCAGTATATAACATGCTCAGGAATGTCAGCGGAGACGGAGCATATTCATATTGCTGCAACAGGTTGAGCAAAGTTATCTTGTCATTGCTCTGACGTTAGCGTAACAGTTTATTAAATGGCTTGCTGGGTTATAAAGAGATTAAGTTATATGATATGTAGAGCGGTGATGATAAACAGGTACATGTATATTTATTCTAATATACATTGAATGCATGCAGAATTGCAATCATCTAACCTTACCTGACAGTTTACAGAAATTATTTCTCATTCAATTTAACATTTTTAGTCCATTTCATTATACCTTTACTTGTTTTAGTGCAATATATTCCTTTTGTTCTTTTACTGTATCCCAGAAATACATATATATATATATATATATATATATATATATATATATATATATATATATATATATATATATATATATATATATATATATATGTTGTATAAACCTAGAATATATGCCAACAGCATCTAAGTAAACATCTTAAAAACACGATTTTAGGTTTTTGCAATTAAAATAAGGAATTCATCATCAAGTAGCTGAAAATGTTGGATTTAAAGGTACACTATGCAACCGGTGTTGATTTTCCAGTGAGGCTCCCTCCAGAGGGCGAAAGTAAAAGTGCACTGTCGTAAATATGCACAGCTGTTCTCCTGGTTTCTCCGTCAAGCCAGGCACGGTTGTTTTTAGCTTAGCAGCGAATGACTAACGCTGCGTTCACACTGGACGTAGCTGGCGCGACAGAAGCAGCGAGTTTAAATGCAAAGTCAATGGTTGACGCGCATCAAGGCGCAGCAAAAGGTCCAGCGGCGCGTTTTGAGCACCAGGCGCAGCACGTCTGAGCAGCTGAAGCAGCGCGTCGGGTGCGTTTAATGCAGGGAGAGAGACACAGCGCTGATGATCACTCCTCTTAAACAGTTTATTGACGCCTAAATTAACTTAAAATGCAGAAATCTGCCGGCAGAATATGCAGTTTGGATTATTTAGATGAAAAACACCTACCAGCTGCCGCGGTGAACCGCTGCTGATGAAGGGATCCATACTGTCGGCGCATCCCTGGTATGTGGGGGTCTGAGCGGCTCCGACAGAAAAAATATTGAAGGCAGGATAATAATCTGAATGAACTGACTGCACTGATTACGTTTTCAGGTGTATTTTCTCACTTAAACACATATTAAAACTACTTTATTCCCACTGATCACAGCAAATATAGCTACAAGGCAGAGAAAGGTTAGTGAAGCTCCGCCAAACGCGCCTCAGACACACTTTTGCACCCCGCAGCCAGAGCAGCAAAGCTGCTTCAGCCTCGCGTCAGAACTAACTGGTACAAGCAGCAAAAAGGAAGCAGCAGACGCGATTTTGCTGCTTTTGCTGCGTGAAGCATAACTGCACAAAGATTGCCACTGTGCTAGCAACGAGAATGCTTTTAACTGGGTGGGTGTAGCAGTTCTCGCTGTAAAGCAAGACTGACTCTCACGAGACTTCTGAGCCTGTGGGTGCGGGTCGGTGCTCCTGCAGTTGCAAGTGCAGTATTTCCCCCACAGACCACCAGGGCGGCCGAGAATACCTTTGTTAAACCTGAAATGACTCATTTAGTCATCCATAACGTTATGGAACACATTAATTAACTGAAAAATGTTGCATAGTGTCCCTTTAACTCCTCTGATTTCTCAGCCCACTCTTCAATTCTTAGTCATGCAACTCTTGGGCAAAAGGCAAATGTTTTCTTTTTTCCTCTCATATTTCCATGCAAATCCCTGTGTTTTATGCCTATGATAAGAATTTAATCTGAGAGCTCTGCTCCTCTGTTGTATGAAAAAATAGTTGGATGAGACTTCTGAGGCTGAATTTATATTAAAAAACTACAAAAAAAAATGTATCTAAAGTTACCCCTTTCTTCAAATACAAACATTTTCTTCCCTGTATTAATATTTAGAAAGTATAAAGTAGCTCTTATGTTTAAAAGTAATGGCACATGCTCTGTATAACATGACCCTAATCAAGAAACTGTAATAAAGCTTAGGCATGTTATGAATTAATGTCTCAAAAGGTGACAGTATAAATATTAGAGCCAAAATGTGCTAATTAGATGTCTTTGTGCCTCTTACTCACACCATGAAACCCTTATTAGTTGTTATCCAGAAGCTCAAGTGTTTTTTTTATATGGTAAAATTATGATAAGCGGCAATTTAATGTCTGTAAAATGTTTCTCAGTGAGCGGTTTTCCTCCCTGCATTATTTCTGATAAGCACAAGACAACTTTAAACTTGTCTTTTAAATGAAGCTTTTACTGTGACATTAAACAAGTGAGTGGTCAGACTTGGTTGTCTCCATCACACAAGGTCAGAACCAGAAAGGGGCCCCTACAAGAGCCCCCCGCCAGAAGCTGCAGAAAAACCACTTCTCCTTCCTTTTAGAAGGCAAGGTCGTCTCAAGCTGGCAACGCCTCTGCAATTAGCATGCAGCCTGTGGCGTGGTCTGTCTGGAGGAGAACATGCCAGCAAGCGACTGCTCTCCGCTCTCCTAATGAGATGCCAGTCAGTCAGGATGGCCCTGCAGGGCATTGAAAAAAAAATTAAAAAGGAAAAATAAAACCTCATATATGTTGGTTGAGGAGAGGACCTAAATGTGCACAGCTCTCTTGGCAAACTATATATATATAGGCTTCCATTTCATAGTCTACTGTGACTGGATCCATATTCAGTAAAACTGAATATATAACTGGCCCATTTTGAAACTTTAGTAAGATTCCTTAAGAAACGTTTTTAAAATTAGCAATTTTTTTTTTCTTAAAATGCAATTGTTTACAGTTTTTTCTTAAAATGCCTTTGGAAGCATGTAAAACATTGATATTCATCATGAGTCACTGGGTTTAAAAACTACTTTTGCAAGCATCAATTTTGATTAATACTCATTCATTTCAATGATAAGCGAAGACATAAGCTGGAGATGACTGAAACAAATTGCTTATTCAAGTGTGGACCCTGCCACCAAAAATCAACCAGTTTCAGGCCACGGCATCTTAAAAATAATGATGTGGTCCCAAGGTTGGAGCCCTAACCTGCCTCTAACTTCCAGGAAACACCAATAAAGGAAATATATGTTAAACATTAAAAAGGTTTTCCTTTTTAAAAATCAAATACTAATTTATGAGATCTGCCCAATTTAGACCTAATTTATACTTTATGGAATCATCATCAAATTTCATAAGAGCAGCATGATACACTGATGTTTGAATCAGTAGTTATTTGCAGTTGTGATCAAAGAAGTGTCATGCATTCCTACTCTGCATGCCAATATGACAGCTGCACTGATAAATTAAGGATATTTTGGTTTCAGTAATATCCCTTAAAAACCATGATGGTAAAAAGTAAAAATTAATTTTTCAATTCTTATAATATGAACTTTAAACTGTAATTTTTCAAAAGCCTGACAAACATCCAAATAAGGAATGCATGTAACATTTGAATGTATGAAATAAGCCCATATTTGGCTGAAGACCTGAAGCACAGTCTGAGACCGTGGGATTTAGCAATCACATTTTCTGTACATGCATGGTGCATTTTCAACAACCACAAAAAAAAAAAAAAAATAAAAAAAAAAAAAATTATATATATATATATATATATATATATATATATATATATATATATATATATATATATATATATATATGCAGAGATTTGTTCCAACATCATTTGAGTGTAAAGTGTGAAATATAATCTGCGCACAGAACCAATTGGAAGTCAAAAAGTCATCTCTGCTCCCATATCTTGGTAATTCTGTGAAGCGTGAACCAATCGCAGTCAAACAGCAGAACATAAATTTGTTTTAGCATTCACGCTTTTTTATCATTATGTTATTTTCTCGCTTAGCTCCTTTTTTTTTTACATATCTATTGATATTCGATGCTGGTCACCTTATGATTAGCTTTCTTTTGCCACTACAAGAAACATCATGAGCTGCGGGTTTTTTACCAAAGTTGTAACTGGGAGACGAAACATTTTGAAAAAGCGACATACGATGGGTCTTTTCATCTCACAAGAGAAAGACATCCAGAGCAAACACCATCATGTTCATCTGGGATGAAATATTTCCACAGCACCAGTGGTTTGGTTGGCTGTTAACAGCTCATCCTACAGAGACTCTGAAGATAGATTTGCTGTAATGCAGCATGTGGTGTTCTGCAGCGCTGCAGGAGGCTTACAAGAGCACAAAGGATATTTCCCTACAGGGAAGATGTTGTTACTTAACAGAGCAGCAGAAAAAATATGTTGGTTTGTCTCTTTGAAACTGATTTTGGGGAAACTAAATAGAATTTTTTAGCATTTAATCTATAATTGATGATTTTATTTTATTTTTCCTTTAACAAACTAGAGTTAAAAGAGTGGCGAGTCCTTTCATTTAATACCCTAAAGAAAATACAGAGCAAATATTGTCCAAGTGCCCCTGAAATAACCAGACAGAAATTACTAACACCATGAACTGAGCTGTTTCTCAGTCGGTGCAGGGACAGTGGATAAGAAGATGGATGGAGCTAATCCTGGTGGAAAATATCCTAGAGCTTGCAGGAGACTCTGAGGTGGAGGAGGTTCAACTATCAGCAGGATGACGACCCTTGACATTAAATCAAATCATCTTCATATGCTAGAATGACCCACTCAATCTCCACACCCAAATCCAATCAAAAATCTGTGGAAAGACTTGAAATTGTCCAGCCGTATTACCAAGCTCTGTCTGACTAAACGGCAGTTATTTTGGAAAGAAAAAATGGGCAAAAAGAATTATTCAAATGTGTAAAAGGGCAAAAATCAAAGCTCAATAGACTACAGCTCTGAATGAAGATGTTTGAACAGTCTGAAAACTACTGCAATAAAAAGTAACAAAAAAATTTTTTTAGGTTGAAATGTTCATTTGTTTTGCTCGATCAAGTAAAATCATAACACTGTATTCAAGTGTGTTGTGCTAACCTATGCACAAACAACTCAGGGGTTAAAGACATGGTGCAGTGACATGCCTCACAAAGCCTTGCTGCCTTCTAATGGCCTCCTATTTGTAATGGCATGCGTATAGCACCGCTTGACGAGCTGCCAAAGGGGGTGTTCTGTTATTGCGGAGCCAATCACCCACTAAGCATTTGCTGGCTTCCATTTCCTTCTTGCTAATGTGTGGGCCTCCCTGGTGCCGCAGCTAAATCGACTCCTTACGCCTGACTTGTCACCCCGCAGCGACGCGTGGAGAATCCCAAAGATGCAGTGTCCTGGTTCTGCGGAGGCCTTCTGTGCTCCTGTGGATATAAGCAGGGATGGGGCTGGGTGTCTGATGATGCTTTCACTGCAAAACTAAATCATGGAAGGTGATGGCTTTCTGTGATTATTGTGATGAGGCTGACATGACCTTTGCAAGAGCCTCATTAGGCAGGGATTGCTCATTTTAATGTGTCTACAGATCCTCTGTGTGTGGGCATAAGGCATCTTCCTAAACAGCTTTATGTCTAATTCATATAAAAACCCACTAAAGTCAGATTTGTTTAATCTATCAACTGTGTAATATAGGCTGTCTCAAAATAACTGTCATAAGTCAATAAAAACATTCCCATCTTAGCTGATGGGATTTGATCTAGAACTGTAATGTTGTTTGATGCATTTCAACCATATCTTTTACCAAATGAGATTTTCTTTTTTTTTTTCAAAAACTCAAACTGCACATTTTAAATTATCTTATCTATTTCTCCAATCTTTTAAGTAGGTAAACCCATGCTGCAACAGGGTTACATCTCGTACTTTAGCTGCACTAGCAGGTATTTTAGGTCAAAGATATATTTAGTCTCAAAGGTTTTCAGTTTCAATGTGGTAGCCGGGCAGCTGCTTTGTTATTTTACTGCTGAAATCTAATGCAATCCAGTACAACAGCTCTATCATAAATTTAGCTTTAATCATTCGAACGTCTTGGAAAGAATTGCAGAAATGATGAAATTTAGCTGCAAGAGGCAGCAGATTTAGACCAAAGTATTTTCAGACAAGCTAGAGGAAATTGGAGTTTTATTTTCAGTCAAAAAACATTCATTTTTTAAAAGAATATTTGTATTGTTAAATGCTATTTGTAATAGCTTTCTTAAAAATCAAGATTGAATATAATTTTAGATTAGTTTATACCTTGGATAGTTTATATCTTATAAACGTACAGTTAAAACCAAGGGTTTGATTGCTGGTATTAAAATAATAAAACCCCTTTTTAAAATAGCTGACTACTATTGTATTTTTAAAATTCATTCTTTGAAATTAGCTCAAAGTCTGAGTTTGGAAGGCTTTGGGTTTTTGGCCTGTATCTTATGTCATTGATCTCGTTTTTATGCCACAATAAATGTGTTGGTAGAGGTACATAAGTGTTGATTCATGTAAAGATTAGCTTCCAATCCTTTGGGAAAAACATTCCCATATACCAGACTGCCATTTACGAGCTAAAGATATTCTTCACAGAGATTTATTGTCTTGCTCTAGATGTACTCGCCAATAAAGACTACTTTGATGAACAGCCCCTCCAGCTATAATTTGTGAAGTCTCATAATAGAAGGAAATTGTTGATATCAGTGTCGAACTTTAGAGACTGCCTGCAAAGAGACGCGCTAAATACGGACAAAAACCGTATGAAAGAGGGCAGCAAGAAAGAGCAGAGAGATGAGAGTCCTCAAGGGGTCTGCATGGGATTGAGTAATATGTGAAAGGAAATCGCAGGCTGGAGAGCTCAGACATACTTTGCCCCCTGTTATCGGCCCGCGCAGATGTGCCTGAGTCTTCTCCGCAGCACTCCCATTCGCCACATCCATCACAGAAACGCACCTTGGGAGACTGAGACGACGGAGCGAGTGCCAAACCCACCATCTGCCGTCGTTTAGAAATAAATGACAAGCCCAAACCTGGTGGGAGCCCATCTCCTTCCACTGCCAGCTTCGCTGCAGCAGTGATGGGTCCACCCAACCTCCCCTTCCCTTCTCCCTGAAATCGATGTGAGGGACCCCTGCCAGTCACGCCCGTGTCTGATATAGAGAGAGTGGATTTGGTCTGTGAAGCGCAGCCCTTTACTCAGGGGAGCAGGCAGGTGGAACAGCATGGGGAAGCCAGCTGCCTCCCCACTGATTACAGCAGCCAACATCAAGTTGGAGGACTCCAGGCGGATCTCACTGCACCGCTTTTAAAGCTCCTGTTTATTTTATTAGAGCTTTATTAATGAGGAACTTTCAGTTATACCAACCAGAGGGTATTATGGGCTGCCTGTTCCCTTTTATTTATATTTCACATAGGAAAGACCTGTCAACACTAATGCATGTGAAGTCCTCAACAAAAAGACCAATTAAGCAGCTTCCCAAAGGCAGAGATTATGGAAAATCACCCAAAGTAAATGGATAATTCAGCTACTCAAAATGATAAATGATACCGCAGGAATCGTAAAACATGCAGACAAAACCCCCATCAGAGTGAAAAACTACAGCTCCGGTATTCTGCCTGCAACACAAAAACACCCTTCCCATGCCATCTTTAACCTCCTGTAGTGAAGATTCCCCAAATATGTCCCTTGTAAAAAAATGAACAAACAGAGCTTCTTTAGTGAGTTTCCTGTTAGTGAAGGCTAATAAAAAAGTTTGGCCTCACAACTTGAGACAAGAGGTAGACTTTATTAATTTCATGGGTCTGGAAATGAACCGTGGTGATAAGGCTATCACTCTCTTATCTGGGGGATGGTGGGGGCGTAATTAAGCCGATAGCCGGCAATGTTGAGGAAGTAGTGTGAGGAAAAAAGCCTAGGGGATATGAGGGTGGAATCTGCAGGGCTCGTTTACCAGAGGGATGATTGGATTGGCGCTTAATTGCCACCTTTTCTATTTTTAGTGTGGTAGCTTTTCTCACTAGGCTTCCACCCACACATTTCCCCACCTTTTGTGTATGTTTGGTCAAGGTCGGATTAGAGGATGTTCGATTGTCAGCTACGTCAAAAGTATTATGTGGCAGGTTAGGGTGAAAGAAACTCCCCCAGGCTGTCAGGATATGTGGGAGATTGAGGTCAAGAGTAGGTGGACTGCAATGTAATAGCACAAGATATTGTTGGAAGGTTTGCTTAGAATGTCAAAGTTTCATCTTTTGAACTCTGGTAATTGTTTTCTAGCAAATAACATGCTTACCAGTCACCTTTTATTGGTGCTTTTTGACGGTTCTGCTACTGAAAAATTCATCACAAATTTCCAAGATTGAGGGGCCCGTTATCGCCAACAACCAGTGGCAGGAACAAACTGTTCGTTTGTTTTAAAATGTCTGTCAGGGATCTTTCAATGAGGGTTGTCAAAAATATCAATACTCATAGGATGCATCAAGATACCATACCCATTTGGCATGGTGTATATATTAAAGACAGGTTTTGTTTTGTTATTTACATTGAAAGAGTCACAAAACCTAAAAATGTTAATTTACATTTCCCCCCACTTATTTCACTAGCATCTGTGATTCTGTTGAGAAATTATTTTTCATGTTGAAATATAAAAAAATTACGTTTTCATGTTTATACATGCCTTTAATTGTTTGTTTAGTCCCATGCTATCAAAACTTGTATAAAGTGTTAAATATTTTCCTTGGTATTTCTATAGAGTTTAGACATTTTTGTAGTGACAATTTTATATTCAAATCTTATGATTAGTTTTATAATCCTCCAGTTATCTTAAACCTTTTATTTTCAGGAGTGTCTGATAAAAGTCCAGTGATATCTTTTCTGGGCTTTAAAGTTCAGTTTAATGAGCTAAAATTAAATTGGAAAGTAAATAACTTAGTGTGAATTTGGTTGATCTTTTGTTTGTGAATAAAGGAGTATTCCTAGATAATGGACTACACAATATAAACTTGTTTAGGGCTAAAACAATTAATCGATTAATCGACAGTGTTGGGCACGTTACTTTGAAAAAGTAATTAGTTATAGTTACTAGTTACTTCTCCCAAAAGTAACTGAGTTACTAACTGAGTTACTTCACAATAAAAGTAACTAGTTACTAGTAAAAGTAACTATTGCGTTACTTTTGCGTTTCTCGCCCCCGTAACCCTCACCACCCAGCCCCCACCTTCTCGCCGTGTGTTTCCAAAGCCAGCTGAATAGAGCGAACGACAAAGACAAGAACCTACAGAGAGTTTTGCATTTATTGCAACTCAACATAAATGACATCAGGGGGGAACGCGATGTGAAGTTTTTTAACAGGGCATTCAGATCTGGTGAGTATATGAAATTAATAACTGGGGATGTCTAATTCTGAAATCCTGTGTACTGCAACATCTATCTATCTATCTATCTATCTATCTATCTATCTATCTATCTATCTATCTATCTAAATCTATACTCTGTGTGTGACATAAAATATGGATCTCCATCCCTGCCACAAAGGCCATCAAATAATGTTTAAAATAAAAAATACAGTAGGTTGAAAAAGCAGAGTATCCATCCATCCATCCATCCATCCATCCATCCATCCATCCATCCATCCATCCATCCATCCATCCATCCATCCATCCATCCATCCATCCATCCATCCATTTTTCTCCCTTTCTCCATATAGGCTATCATTTGATCGTTCACGCTCTCCATAGTTCTCCTGTGGCGCGAGCACAGGGCGATTGTTGCGCGCCTTTAGCGAGCATGCGCGTTTCCTGTCGCGTGCGCGGTGAATCGTGCCGCCTGCGCTGTGCGGAGATGCAGGGGAAACCGTATGTGATGGGGAAACGCAGCTCGACCTAACACCGGTATTTCTATCAGGAAAACGCTGTTTTGCTGCTGAAGTCATCCTCACTCTCCATCTCTCTGTGTGTGCTGTACGTTAACACCCACCAGCGGAGACACCCGCCTACCCAACTGACAGACGGAATCTCACTATACATCATTCAATCTCATCCTCCCCTCTCTCATGACAAGGCGCGCACCTCTGGATGACCTAAAAATAATCTTTAATATCTCTTAAACAAAAGTAGCACAAACAATATTTTTTTCTGCACAAATCTTCACTAACGTTGCACTAACCATTCACTCTATTTGCAGAGTTTTTTGACGTGGGTGGGGTGTCAGCTTCACGCAGCTGCGCACGAGTCTTATCATGAAAAAAGGTTCATTGTGCGACCTGAATAACGCGCAGTAACGGGGTGTCTGCAATGGTAACTGCGTTATAGTTACAGTCAAAGTAATTAGTTAGATTACTCGTTACTAAAACAAGGTAACGGCGTTAGTAACGCCGTTAGTCCCATCACTGTTAATCGATTACCAAATTATTTGCCGATTATTTCATTAATCGTTAACTGGGGTATAAAAACTATAAAACATGCTTTTAACTGATAGAGCAACCTACTGCAGTAACTATATCAAAATTGTAAAAAATGATATAAACATTTTGGTCCCTCAATATGCTCAATCCAGAACCACGCGTGCTCATTTAATCTGACCGAACGCTCGGTACATTTTTACACGTCATGATCGGATCGGATTTTATTTAGGACCCACGTAAGCAGAGATTTAAAATTTCTGATCAACCAGGGGAAATGTTGCACATGTGCACCTACATAAAAAATGCATGAGTAAAATAATTTCCCCCTGGCGTTTTAGTGTGTTATTGTCATTACACTGTCCCAAGTATAGAGCAATGAAATTAACTCTCTGAATTTAACCCATCTCCTTGGGGAGCAATGAGCTGCCAACGTGCGGCGCCCGCGGAGCAGTGTGGGGGTAAAGGTCTTTGCTCAGGGACCCAAAGAGGCAGTCTATGGGAGTGGGGCTCAAACTCAGGACCTCGGGATTCCAAGCTCAGTGCCCTAACCACTAGACTGCCACTTGCCATTTTGGAGTCCTTTTAACAATTTGACGACATACCGTACCTTGATGCAAAGTGTTTTGCTGCAGGGGGGGGAAAAAAAGAAATAAAATCACAAGATTCCTTTAACTTCCATGTTATGTGACAGAAACCAGCTGATTTATCTCCAGTGTTTTCATTTAACTAGACATTGCTGCAGGTGAGAAAATCAGTTGAGTGCATTGTGAGCTATGCAGCTTAATGCTCAGAAATAGAGTTTTGTGAAGAACGACAGTCCTCTCTTTTCATT
Organism: Cyprinodon tularosa; assembly: GCF_016077235.1. NCBI lineage: Eukaryota > Metazoa > Chordata > Actinopteri > Cyprinodontiformes > Cyprinodontidae > Cyprinodon > Cyprinodon tularosa. The sequence goes on from NW_024039160.1 coordinate 560,138, forward strand.
GGGCATTTTTAAAGTTTTGCGACAAAGTTCCAACTGTCACTTAGTTTTACACAAATATTCTACATTTGGGTTATATAGAACTCTAGTTTATTATAGAAAGTACCAAGGGCTGAACTACATATACGGGGTAAAGATTCACAGTTATACCTATTTGGGGTCCTTTTTACCAACGTTTTTGTCTCCAAAGATGAAATTTCTCCATCCTAAAGCTATGATTAAAACTGCACCCAAATGGACAATCAATCAATTGATGAAATCAATTAGATACTATAAGGGACTTTTAGAAAAGGCAGCAGCAGCTTTTCATAATGAGCAGTAGAGTAGATATTGTTCATCTAACTTGTTTATTTACAGGCAAATAAGTGATCTATTGGCACATATCAAAATATTACAATGAGTTACTAATTATCCAACAATATCCCACCATATGACTTAGATTTAAGTTCACTATAAGCCATTTGTATTGGCTCTGAAAAAGGAGACATTCATTAATGCATATTTTGAAGCCTTGAAGACTATTCCAATTTTAAACAATTTTCTTTTGCATTTCGGGCAACATCTCCAATGTTTAGTATTTTTTACCAAATGTCCCAGCCGCAGAAGATACAGATTCAGATGCCTTCTGTTTTCCATTCATGTGGGAGTATAATGCCGTAAGTAATAACTGGACTTTTTTGCAGATCAGACAGCTGCACAGCAGCATTATTAGATAGTTTGCTTGACTTGATTTTATTAGATTAACCAGTTGTTTGCTTTGTATAATAGATAAACCAAAAGAAAGCACTTGCGTTAGTTTATAATAGTTTAATGTGTGATTCTTCTGAAACTTTTCTAAGGTAGCATTTGTATTGGAATTGTAATTTCCACTGAGAGCATCAAACTAGGATGGGATGACTTGAAATCACCTGTCCATGATTGCACAATGTGAAGCAATGCTCAGAACTAATGAAGACCTTTGTGCAAAGACAGATGTGGGAACACTCCTGCGCCGACACGTGACATCCGTGAAACGTCTCGGGGGCTGCAAATCACCAAAGCCTCTCTCCGTAAAAGCGTAATCCTCATTCCTCCGAAGGAGCACACGGGAGAATGGAGTTTTATCACGTCCGTTGACACACTCCTGTGTTTTTGCCTCCCATCCCTGGGGGTTTATCTCTCCTACATTTCATTCCATTATCCAGAGCACACTAGGCCTGTCCTTGGAGCAACGGGGAACGAGACATCTTGTCAGGGTTGCAGAACAAAGAAGGAGTATGTCGAGCAGCGGATTAGACCAGGCAAGGGGGGGTGGATTGGAGTTTGGGAATCAAGGGAAAACTGTTGCAGAAAATACATAAATGTGACAGAAGAAGACCACAAAAGATCTTTTCATTTGGACCTAATGGAATTACTGCTCAGAGTTTCCAAAAACCATACATTTTATTTCTCATTAACCTAAATCTGCAAAATGGTATTGTATGTTAATTCTGTTTTGGTTTTTTTGGGGTTTTTTTAAACAACCTGCATGGACTATATTCGTCAGAGGAAGAGGAGGAATCATTTCCCTGCTGAATTTGAGACATTCAGCTTCAAACACGACTTTGACCACTAATTATCAGAAAATGTTGGCAATTAACTTGAGCACGCTTCTGTTTTCAGTTTCAAAGTTTCACCGATGTAATTTTGTGCTGAACCACAGCGGATTAGACTTCACCATCTGTGTGTAACACACAGGTGACACATCAGCCCACGTCCAAAACGCTATAAGGCACAGACAAGCGCATGCGGCAACCCCTAGATCCCACACTTCATTACCTGCTCTGCCATCCCTGACTGGAGTAAATCGATGCAGAATAATAGCCAGCGCCCTCATCCCTCCCTCTCCTCTTCCTTCACCCCCCCGGTATCCCTCCATCCATCCTTTCTTACCAATTGTCTTGCTTTTTCCTCGCTCACTCTCTCTTTGTATCTTCAGAAAATTATTGTGCACCAAAACCACCATCTTCCCTCTTTTCCTTTCATTCAAACATCCATCCATCCTCCTTTTTCCTCTCCATCTAATCTGTCTGTTTTCATCACTGCTGCGGGTCATTGCTCTCATCAGGCGAGGCGCCTGTAATGCTGCCATCGTATATAACATGTCTGTTGTGATCACTGACAGCTTGGCCGCGCCCGTATCCTCGATAACGAGGATAATAAGCTCATTTTCCATTTGGGGTTTCTGTGTCGCTTGTGTCCGCCGTGGCTGCTTCCTGTAATTTGAGTGTGCAGCATCTCTGGGGAAGACATCGTTATTAGTCCAGAGAGGATTGTCTGCTGGTGTTTAAAATTCCATTTTGTTAGGCATGTCAGTTTATATGTGAGCAGATAATTCGCCACTGTTACACTTTGTAATGGATATATTACCTTCATTTAACGTGTCCAACTGATGGGAGATAAAAAGTGACGACAAAGGTCAAAGTTTTTCCAAGACTTCAAACTAACTCAGGAAATAATTTATTGTGGTTAATGACCCGTTGCAGTCTTTTGTGCAGCTGAAAACAAGATCCTAACAGACATGGACCAGTATGAATTGATTACATGGCATCTACATAAAACATTTCAAACTATTTATGAGACTTAATGTCCATATTTTGAAAAAGTTATTTAACACTACATTGGATATATTTCTAAAAAGAGAAACCAATGAGCAACACTGAAAAGACCATCCAGTAGGGCTATTTAAAAAAATAAAGAATAAAAACTAATTCCAAATCGATTCTCATATCAATTCCTAGAGAGCAAATAATAAACAATGATTCTAGGCTCTTTCCAGCGTGTTCCCATTACACTAAAATTTGCATTTGCCCTTTGACATCTGGCTCCTTCTGCCACAGTTCTGTCCAGCTCATTTCAGCCAACAGCTGGTTACAGTGAAAGATCTCAAAATGCCACTAAAATTTAGCCAATATCCTACATTTCAATGAGCTTAACAGCTGTGGAAACACCCTTGTATCGCATGTATCTACTTATCTGCACATATATGTGAGAGCAAACTTTGAAGCTATGAGCGCAGTGTCCAGGTTGGGAAGGATTCCCAAAAGGCTGGTCCATAAAGTTGGACTGGCGAATATAATAGGTGAGAGGCAGCCTAATGGTTAGGGGATAGGGCTTGGAATCCTGAGGTTCTGAGTTCAAAACCCACTCCCAAAGACTGCCACTCGAGCTCTCTGAGCAAGACCCTTAATCCCTGATTGCACTCTGGGTGCCCAACGATAGGAGCCCACTGCTCCCCAAGGGGATAGGTTAAATGCAGAGGTAAATTTCTCCTGTGGGTCAGCTTGAATTTGCATATTAAAGGGCGATATGCACGTCGACTCCCAACACAGAGAATCAAATCTCTTCTTGAAGTTTAAAACCATACCCAGCCTTTGTAAACCCAAGGTCAATACAGAAATCTGAAATTTTAAAAGATCCAGAATCAGCAGAATTTCAGAATAAAACTTCCTGGATGGGAAGCAAAACGTCTTCAAACTTGCAAACAAAGTCCAGTGGATTTTTTTTTAAACTCTTTTGGAATAGAAAGAAGACCGGATACAATCAAAACCCAGAGTTTATAGATAAGAATCACAGCTGACCAGGGAGACGGCACAGGCCCCTCTCACTAATGTTTGTCAAATTTAATGCAGAACATTTTTTAAAGTAGTTTATGGGCTGATTGGATGAAAACAAATCATTCCCATACATATGGAAAAACCCAACAACATGCAAAAGGATCCTACTGGCAGTCAAACGGGACTGTGACATTGTGATTTCTGCCGCTTCAAGGCCCAAATGACTTTACCTTAGTTATAGGACCAACAGACCAAGGCTATACAGCAGGATATTGTTCGGCAGCACACCCCGTCAGAACACTAACTGGCTAAATCCCCCCACCAACAAATAATGGTTTACATTGATAAGTTGCTGATATATCACTAAACATGTGACCTTAAACAGAACATTATTGCTAAAAAAACCTTTCTAATCTTCATAGACTCAGCTGCAGCAACTATGTAAAATGTTAAGGATGTACTTTGTTATGCAAGTCCAGCTTGATTTGAATAGAGATCTTGTTCTTCCATCAATTCATCCTTTGAAGGTAGATTTCTTTGGTTTTATATTTTGTATTTGAGCAAACGCTTCTTTGCTATTTTCATGCCTTCTGCCAGTTTTTTTGTGCTTTTGTTTCTGCGATTCTCTTTGCTTTTTGTCATGAAGTCAATTCCAGGACATTACGGCTGGCCTCATGCTTGCTTTTGCGTGTTTAGACAAAATCACAAGAAAATAAAAATATTTTGCTCTCCTATTACTTACAGCATTGCCAGAGTTTTACCAAAGGACCAAATTGGCAGTGTAGTGTCCTCCATTACCTCTTCTGACCAGCAGGGCTCAGCAACATGTAGGGCAGGGGGCAGCACTGCATTATTTGGTTTTATACACTCAAACACCAGTTTTTTATGATGCTGTTAAACAGACTTTCTAGCGCGGCAGAATACAAGCATTTCATATCTGTGTCTTAACATAACCCGACATGCACTGGGCACAGGTTTAAAAGAAGCAAGGAAGCAAATTTTCAAAGAAATTGCCTTATGTATGCCTTGACAAGCAATAAGAAAATAAAAGTGCACACCTTATACCCAAGTCATAGCGGAAAAGAAGTAACTTCCTTTTTCTCTCTCACTACATCCTAAGAAATCTTGAATAATTTATCATCCATCTTTAAAAAAGGGACATGAGTTTTGAGTTTTAGGATATTCTAGTGACTAAACAACGACAGTGGTTTGAAAAGAAGGCAATAAAAAAAGACGCATGAAATATTCAGGGGTGCTGTGATAAAGTGAGGCAGGAGCAAGAGAAGGGAGGCAGCCTGGTGAAGAAAATCAGAGATCAAAGACTCCCTTCAATATTTCACGCGTTCAGCGTGCAGAACATTCCTGTGGCCCGCTTTAAAATTGATACACAGAAAATAGAACAGATTTTCTGGAGTTGGTGAACCAAACAGAAAAAACTCAAACTATTAAAAAAAAAAATAATACAAACCCCACAGTGATGTGGTGGCAAACATCTGGGGAAACAACGTAAATGTCAATCTTGAATTATTAATGCTTTTTTGCTTAGTAATAACTATGTTGCTGGAGTCTAGATTATTAAAAGATGGAAGACTAAGTGAAGGTATGTTTGCTCAAGTTTCTATTCAGCTTTTCATTTAGTGTTTAAACAATGTGAACAAATTGGATCAATAATTTAGATTGTTGTATTAGGAACAGAAAATGACATTTTAAACATGAATTTTGAGCAAATATTCAGCTGAGAACAATTCAGTGATCTAACATTTGGGACACAAAGCAAATGTCCTCAAAAAGATTAGATAATCCTTTAAAGACTGGTTATATTTGAAGGTAAAGGCTGGTCAATAAAACGTGGAAATACATGATATTAAAAATGTGCTCTTCTCAGTTATCATATTCTTGTACTTTAATAAAGTATTTCAGAAAACAATGTATCATACTCGTACTGTAACTTACTCTATCAGTGTTATTCATCAACATGTCTGTAAAAGTTAAAGGTCCTCAAGAGTAAAAAAAACCTAAATTCCCTAATTTGGCCAATTTAACACCGTTTATCTCCGAATTACTTTCAGTTTGAACAGATGAAGAAACCATTTGTACCCAATTATTGCATATTACTTTTTTAACTCTAAAGAGGGTATTACAAAAATGTAAATTACACACATTATGTGTAACGAGATCAGTGGACTTTAATAAATGACTGATTATGACCCTAAATCAACCGAACTAACTGAAATACCTCCTGTCTGTAAATAGTTTTGATTTTTGTACATTAAATTTTCCTGATTATAACAAACTCATTCAATATCCTCACTTTTTAAATGACCAATACAAAATGTTCCCAGAATGGGAAGAATCAACTAAAACAGAGTACCTCCAGCAGGGCCCATAGCTACAGATCTTTAAACTTCATAAAACCTTCAGGTTCATTTCACAATAATGGAACGGATGGCTGAGCAGCAGCAAGTGTGATGCAGAGGGATGTAGCCGTGTTTTGAGCTGCCCCTTATTTAAGCTGAGAGGAATTCAGTGTTTCAGCAAACCAATACATTTTGGATAATTTCCAGCTGCCAGCTTTGTGGGAGCAGTTTGTAAAAGGCTCCTTCCTGTTTTAACTGAACTGTTGACCAATGCACAAAACGTAGCTTATGCTTCTGATCTTTGTTCACGCTTAAATTGCGAGAGACTGTGACCAAAATAAGAAAATAACCAGCCAGTGGATGGCATGAACTGTAGACGACCTAAATGCCATACAATAGTCTATGAATGATTAATATCAGATTCCTTCAAATGTTTTATCAAAGCAGACATGAAGCATAAAAAAAAAAATCCCTGTGGCAGATTGACCAGGGCCATTACCATATACAGTACCTTATCTGCATATATATATATATATATATATATATATATATATATATATATATATATATATATATATATATATATATATATATATATATATATATATAGTTTTCTCAGACAAAATTTAGAGTTCAGAATTTTATAAAATAAAAAAAATGATCTTCTGGCAAAAAAGATTTTTATTGATTTTCTTTTTTAACCGAGGAGGCCCAACAAGCATCAAAGTCTTTATCTCACACAAAACTGATAAACATACAGATCATTTTAGGATAATATAGCTTCATGTTTCAAGTAGTGAACTGTGAATGTTACTCAGTTTTAATGTGTGCAAAGGGTGTATGCAAACTTAAATAAAAGCATTTTAATAATTTTTAGACCCATATCAGGTTCAGTAGATGTCACCAAGTCCAACATAAAGCCACTTTAAATTAATATTTCTAAACTGTAAGCAAAATGTCCCATAAATAGTCAGCCTGCACTGAGAAATTTCCCTGATGGGCAATATCTGTGTTTTACATCTGGTAATTAGCAGGAAGATATAGTTTAGTTGGAATGCATGTTTCCAACCACTAATTGGCTATAAAAGAATAATTGGCTATATCAGAATAATTTCCTTTTCTTTGGAAAAAAAAAAGAATTTGTTGCAAGAATTTGTTTTATATTTGCTTAGAATTTAGCTACATTTTCATATTGCATTACATTCTAATAACTTATGATCCAATTTTTAACAGATGATGAAATAATGGAAAGGTTACTTAAATGTTTATAATCACAAAAAGATAAAAATCAAAATTGAAGCCAAGCCCTTCCAGCCAGGACTGCTGGTTGTAGACCCGACTTTTTCAACTAAAACTAGACCTCCCTGTGTTTGACTAATTGGATATTTGTTCCAATGACAAAGCATAAAAAATCACATAACACCCACATACAGATTTGGCAGAGTAGACTGAATTTAATTTAAGCACCACCAGTCAAATATTTACTTACAGAGAGTCCCTCAGGGTGTGTCTGCCTGAACTTAAACCATCTGTTCTCACTGCAAGCGGCTCAGGACTTCTCATTTACTTTGCCTTGGTGTGTTGTAGCAGATTTTATGTGACACAGCCACAAGCAAAGATATGAATGTGTGTTCAAGCTAAAAAAAAAAATCTTAGATTATCAGTAGTACCTATCAGTAACAAATGGATCATTTTAGATAGAAGCTGTTTTCTGCTGCTTAACTATTAGGCTATATTTCCAAATATCAGGTGAGCAGTAGACAGGCCCCCTTTCCTTTGTTACCAGAAGATTGCAGCAGCATGGATTTCCTCAGCCGGCAGCTATCAGCTTCCTCAAAACAGGAAGGATATTATAAAATAAACTGAGCCCTGATGGAGAAGAGCTATTGCAGTTTACAGCAGATGTGTAAAAATAGCACTCACAACTTTATATAAGATATATCTGATAAAGAATGGATCCAGATATGTGGATAGACTTGTAGTACCTTACAGTAGTAAAAAATCATTCTCTCCAGAAAAAAACATTTATACAAGTCACTTTTTATCTACAAGCAAATGTATTTTTGTTAGGATTTAACCTGTTAGCTCGACAAAAAAAGAGAAAAATTGAATCATGGCATTTAAATCATTTACAAATAAACTCTATGGCAGGCTGTTGCATTCAAACTTTAAATTAATATCCCTGAATACATTTCTGTGCAAATAATTATCTTAATAGGCAAAGAGTCCAAATAAATCTTAGTATGAATCTTTTTCTCTGAAGACTTTATAAAGGGGCCATTTTTGATCAAACGGCATGAAGATTGAGATCACAGCACACGGTTCAGATCCCCATCTTAAAATAAGAGAACCTGTTGATAGAACTAATATATTGCAATGAAGACTGGTAACAAGGTAGATAATACTAAAAGAAAGCCAGTCTTTAAAAAATCTTACCAAAAGTCATAAAAAGAGCTACAAGAAACTGATTGAGGGTGCTTCAACCAGACTAAGATGAAAGTAAACTTTATGACTTACCTTCAAAATGTGACAAGGAGAAAGCTATCACTTTAAGTATGAAGAAGAACTGATGGAAATAAATTGTTAAAGGTTGGAAAAAACCTCGAAAGGAGGCTCTACCTATCAGAGGGACAATACCACCTAACTAGAGTAAAAGCTAGATTATAACGCTTTAGATCGGGGATGCTCAAAACCATTCCTGAAGAGCAACTGTTCTGGAACCTATAGATTCCTTTCTCCAACGCACCCCAATCAAATGAATGGCTTGTTACCAGGTGTCTGCAGAGCAGCCGTCTGATTCAGGAGACTTAGAGAAGTGATGCATCTAAAAGCTTAAGCGCTCTCCAGGACTTGGGCAGCCCTGCTGTAGATCAAGGCACATCAATGTGTTAAGGTGGCATTTTCAAAATCCAGATCTAAATCCAATTGAGAAACTGGGACAGCTTGAAAACTGAACATCAGAAGCTCTAATCCAATCTGACTTAGGATGAGCTATTTTGCAAATAAAGCATGGCCAGAAATTGGAGTGTAGATGTGCAAAGCTGGAAGAGACACAACCAAAGAGACTCGCAGGTTTGACTGCAGTAAAGGGTAGTTAAACTATTTTCTAGGGGCAGAAACGGTGCTTCCTGCATGCAAAATATTTCTTTCAAACTCTATATAATATTTTTACTTTGGTCTATCACATAAAATACTAATAAAATAAAAAAAAATATGCATTTTATCCCCTTTCTGGAGTGGACCTAGAATACACTTAAGATCAAAATTTCCTCCTCCCATAGGAGCGTCACACTGATAAGTCAAATTGATATAACAAACAGATCTGTAGTAGATGAAGCGGCTGCAGGGCGAGGCAGAGAAAACACTGCAGCAGCAGCTGCTCCCTGCAGTCCAGCCATTAAAAACAAGAGGAGGTGATGATCCTGTGAGGAGGACCGTAATGAATAGCTGCTGCTGCTTCTCAACAATAGTCCTCAACTAGATACCTTTAATAAGTCATCTTATTTAAACCCTTCCCTGGTTTATTTTTTTGTTTGGTTTCCTGTTTCACAGTTTATTCCTGGGTGAAAGCGGCAGTGACATGAAAAAGACTGTGTCAAGTTAAAAGGCAAAAGACAGACGGTCGATTGACGAGTGGAAGTAGCAGGAGCATTCCCATCTCCGGCCCACTCCCACCATCCTACCCCCCCTCAACAACTTTTCTTTGGGGGCTTCTTATAAACCAACCATCTATCTCCATTATGCTCCCGAAATTGCTATTTGTCGCTTTGCGGGGAAGAAATAATCAATATGTCTTGTGGGGGCAGCGAGCGCATTAGAGGAAGCAAATTGATGTCTCTCGCCCCAGCGCTCCTCACCCAGCCCACTGCAGCACAGCTAATGGGAAGGCTCGCTGGCTGGCAGACAGGGAACCAGTTTGTGTGTGTGTGTCAGTGCGTTTAAGTGAATGAATGACCGAGTGGTCAGGCAATAGGGAATTTGTTCATGCAAAGTGAATGCCAGCGCTGTGGGTGTGTACTTGTGCACTCATGGGCTTGTGTGTTGCGTGTGCTGTCTGCGTATGGAGCCTTATCTGTCCCAGCCATCCGGTTTTAGGTCTTTGGGCTGTCAGAGGCAGATAGCCCTGTCACTACCGCCGCATCCCCTTTTCCCTGAGAGCCTCGAAGGCTTCCTAAACCGACTGACACTTCCAGAAAATCCCCACCTGATAAGAGCATTGCTGCTGGACGTGACTTGCCCACTAGTCTGTCCCCTCTGTAGGGATTTTGATTTCATTACACTCCATCTTTCTTGATCAAAAGTGCATGCCACACCTCGTATTTTTACAAGTAAAAAAAAAAAAGAAATGGATGCCAATACTTTCAGCACATATAACAAATTAGTCTACTCAAGCGTGAAGCATTGCACCAAAGGTAAAGTTACAAACTTGCAATTAATATGGCTTAAACATTAAGCATAAGACCCAAGAAGATGTATCACTTAAACCTAAAATTAGAAATTAAAAAGCAACATCTAATGTTTAGTTGCAAATTCAAATTCATTTCCATTTGCCTTTCTAAAAGTCATGACAATAAGACGGACCTTATCGAGTCTTATTATAATGTGTGTCAGTTTATTTCTCTCTAAACTGTGATAAATGTAAAGGGTTAAAGTTGCATTCAAATTTTCTGACGTGCTCCCTTGCCTTTTCTCTAAAAAGGTCCGAGGCAAATGCAAAAGCTCCCTAAGTGACAGCATGGAAGGAGCAACCGAATAACATCACTGTCACTGCATTCTAATATGACAAATAAATATGTAAATGACGTGCCTGGTACTGTGAAACCCAGTGAATATATTCATCTTTCTGTCATTCTGTTCTCACAAACACACACTGAAAATCAATCTTTGGCTGTGTCATTGGAGTGCTCAGATGGCTTCATGTCTCATCTCAGACACAGGACGAAAGAGGGTGGGGGGCATCACAACAGGATTCTGGATTATCCATTTATTCGCTGCAGAGGGCATTAGGGGCCTGTCAGTCCTCATTTACTCAGCCTGCACATGTACAAGACTTGAGCCGTGACAATAAACATATTTGGGTCTCTCCTACATAAGAAACATGCACATAAACTGCTTTCTAAATGACACAAATTGTGTGATTTCTCCAGCCCAAACTTTTTGCTGTTTTACATGGTGGTGTGAGGGGTCTTTGACTCTGAGGAAAACAATTTTCAAAAGCATTTCTACACTAAAACCCAAGCAGACGAGAAAAGAGGTTCCTCACACCAGCTTGAAAACTGCACTCTCACAGAGAAACACGGTAGTGGCAGTATGCTGCTTTTTCTTCAAGGAGGGGGAAGATGGCTGTTGAGAAACACAAGAAAATATGGGAAAAAGTGAAAAAAAAAAAAAAAAAAGGAAAACCTGTTAGAGGCTTAAAAAACAGAACCAAAAAAGTTTTTTTAGGGGGTGCTTCAGAGGCTACCAATCTGTCTATAATATTAACAGATTAAGGTAGATATGCTTTAATGTCACATTTTATTAGTTTGTGCAAACCTACAAGTAAGAGATACAACAGGGTGCATCAATTCAGGACTTGTAACATGTAAACAAAGATACGAACTGCTGCTCCGCTTTGTGAAAAGTTAATAAATTTGTCTACTAAACCGAACGTGTAGCTCTTCTCTGTGAAGTGCTGCTGTGATGTTTTTATTGCACTTCCAATGTATCACCTTTCAGTCAAATGGTCCCCACTACTGGGTTGTTTTTGTTCCTATTGCAAGTTTTTATGGAAATTCTGTAGTTTCCCTCATTTCTCCTGGGATTTCCTTTATGCTTTCTGGGTCTGTGATGAACGCTGGTTGGATTAGATGAGAATCTGTCTCGCAGAAGAAAAACCTAAATGAAACGAGGATCAAGACGCTTTTTTAGTCATATCAAAGGATATAGTAAGAAAAATAAAAAGTTTGATTTAAGGAATTTCACAAAGTGTGGTGGTTCAATCTTTTTTTTTAGAGAGACAAATTTGTATTTATCAATAAGTTTATCTTAAACAGAACCATGGGTTTTGCTAATCATTTTAAATATATTGTTAGCATTTTTGAGGAATGCGAGTTTTATTTACCAATAGTGCAGCCTGCAGTTTAAATCTACTATAGTTCTCCTCATCATTAGTAGAGGTATTTTTTCACAGATTAGATTCATTTCATTAAATGTCAGAAAAGTAACTGTTCAAAAATAATCCCATAATAAAATCAAAAATTGTACTAATCTAGATAAGCAAAGACAAGAAGATCCTGTGAGCAAATTTATTGTATACATTTTATTTAGGTCCATATCAAAAAATATTTTAGAGTTCTTATTTTCAATGTATGAAAGTTCAGTTCAGTAGCTCTAAGCTTTTAAAGCACAAACTTGCAAACTGCTTTAGAAAAGGGTTCATATTATCTTGGCAGTCTTCCTGAGTACAAACTGACCCTTGACTACACTCCAAATGGTCCAAGACCACTGAAATGGTAGACCAGTCTGAGGATCACAAGCATCCAGCCAGTAGCAGCTGAGAACAGATGACTATTAATGTTTTAATCTGCATTTGGAAATAAAAAATCTTTAAAAAATGTGTTTGCTCAGTTATAATAAAACACAGTTCTCTTACATCGTCTAAAGAATCCCATTTAACTGAAAGCTGGAAGCTTGGAGCTGTCTGTTTTTTTATTCGAGTGGTTGCTTAAAGGAATAGTACACCCAAAACATGATTAGCCTTCATTTTCTACTCACCTCCATGCTGAACAACACTCTGGAGTACTTTTTTGATATCTCAAATGCATCTGGAGATCTGGGAGGCTTCTTGCTGTCTGCTGACATTCAAATAATGGAGGTCCATGGCGCCCGAGACAGAAAGGTCCATAAAAGTCCACAAAAACGTGTCAATATTCCTCCATACTGCTCGTCCAATGTAATCCAAGTGTCCTGAGTGGGTAGCATCCAGAATTTACTCGAAACGAAGTCATTTAGAATGTTTTTAGAGCATAAACAGTAGTGTATAGGATTTCCTAATAGCGCCCCCATGCGCGCTCGCGATTCTACGGAAGCCGGCAGACCAAACCAGCGCATTCAGCTCGGCAAAGAACTCATGCTCTTCCTCAACACTGAAGTCCTCAGACATTTTTCTTTCGTTGTTTCTTTCTTTGCACAGGTAAACAGCACATTTCTTCTTCTACGCTTGCATTATCGGCAGACCAGACGCTGAATGCGCACTTTCTTCCGGTTTGGTCTGCCGGCTTCCGTAGCGTCGTGAGCGCGCATGGGGGCGCTATTAGGAAATCCTATACACTACTGTTTATGCTCTAAAAACATTCTAAATGACTTCATTTCGAGTAAATTCTGGATGCTACCCACTCAGGACACTTGGATTACATTGGACGAGCAGTATGGAGGAATATTGACACGTTTTTGTGGACTTTTATGGACCTTTCTGTCTCGGGCGCCATGGACCTCCATTATTTGAATGTCAGCAGACAGCAAGAAGCCTCCCAGATCTCCAGATGCATTTGAGATATCAAAAAAGTACTCCAGAGTGTTGTTCAGCATGGAGGTGAGTAGAAAATGAAGGCTAATCATGTTTTGGGTGTACTATTCCTTTAAACACTAATATATGTTTTTAGAAATGTTGGGAATATTATTCTAGTTATTAAAATTGATCATCTTTTCATCCCGAGTATAACTACAGTGGAACTCTGCTATAAATCCGGTAACACAATACCGAAACACAACAGCCACTTGTCATTTTATTAAGGTACATTATTAAATTGGATTTTGCCTGAGGCACTTGTTGTCATTCAAAGAAGATCTGATTTAACTTCTGGCTAGATAAGAAGCACAAATTCAAGTAACTTAGAAAACCTCATACCTGTCAACCAAGATGTGCCATTTTGTCATTTAATTCCAGTGAAAAATGTGACTCAATAACTACTTTATTGCAAACCTTGTGGTTTAAAATAAGCTTAAAACACAATTTAGATGTGTTTGTGATTTTTGTGCAGAAAGTATTGAAATCAAACCATAAATGTGAGCTTCTATACGCTTAGATTCACATCACACATTTGCTTCACTATATTGTTTGGATCTGTTCCTACAAGAAAACTAAATTATGAATACATTTTTTATTTGCGTGTAAAATGTCTCTAGTATCCTCCAGATTGTTACACAGCAGCGTCGGTAGAATTAATTCCACTTCCAGCTGCATGTGACAAACAGAACATTTGTGCCGCGCTGCAGGTTAATTCATAGCTTTGATGGATGCAGAATGGAGGCTGTGCTGCGAGCGCAGAAGAAACCATGGCAATTAGAAAAGCGAGTTGGCTGCCGCATGCACCGCTGGGCATAAATGAGTCTAGCGGCCCGGGCAACATAGGCAGAGCTTTAACACAACACCACAGACATGCCTAAGACTCCCATTGTGCCTCTCGCTAATCCATTTCCATCCTAACAAGCTGCTGCGTTCGAACCCAGCCATCCAACCACAAGCCTGTCCACCGTCTGCTGAGCTTGGTGCAGCTCCAGTTCTCTGACTTTCATCAGCCATTTTAAGCTTTCAGACTACACCCACCCTGTTACATTGGACATTATATAGCAGTCACCAGCTGGTTGATCAATTACTGGATAAGTTTTGGCTTAAGTAGAAACTTTAAGACTAATTTGCACAAAATATATCCTCCCAATATGCTTTGAGACAAAGAGAAAAAAAGTCTGAATTATGAGGGTTTCTGCAGCTGTCCTCTGCATCACCTTTAGTTTCTTTGTCTGCATGTGGATTACCACTTCAACTCCCCGATATTCACGGTTCACTTGGAGCTCAGAAGACTCGTTCTGCCAGCAGAGGAATAAACAGGAGGAAAAATGTGCGCCTTTAGTTTCTCACTAATAAAGCAGCATTACACCACTGAGAAATCAACGATGCATTTTCTCCACCGAGCTTAAAACTGTTGAGATACTTGACAGCACTATTTATTGTCCTCACCGCTGAGAATGTTTCCTCAGGTGAAAGAGCTAAGTGGCTGACAAACAAGCAAAATTAATACCAGCTTCAAAACATGCCTCTCTGAGAACATTTGGCCAGAAATCTCCAAGGACATTAAGATCCTGTGTTTTTTTTATTTTTTTTTTATTACCTTCTAAGCTCAATCTATTGATTTGCACAGATGCAACAAAATGCACATGAGACAAAATAACTGTGGGAGTTCTGCACAGTTTTTGGGTATTACATATTTCAGTTTATGGTAATTCACCAAGCATCTGTTGAGTTATTTCAACCTTCTAAAGGATTCTCATGAGCTTTGGACTATACTGTAAAACAATCACAATTTAAAGGCAGTATGAGATATTTAATGTGATGAAACTTAAAAAAAAACATGCTTGTATCACAAGATACTTTAAACGCAATTTTTTATTATTTTTTTTCAACAGTATATCTTTAATTGCGTTCTTATATTGTTGGTATTGAATGGTTTAGCAGAAACAAAACTTTTCTTTTGCTCAATGTTCTTTGGACATTTGACATGCATCGGTATCAGCTAAACATATCAAAATCATCACAATATCACAGTGCATAGTAATGTAATTGTAAGTGACTAATTAGATGCCTTATTTAATATGATATAGGTTGTAGAATGTAAGCAACTCTAAATATTTAAAGTAAATGCTTCAAAATTAAGGTAAATCATCGATGATATAGCTTTTACAATTTTTAAAGAGTATTTTCCCATTAAAGCCAATTCAAGATAAACAAAGGTTTAATAAAATTGTTTTAAAACTCCTATAGAATTTCCCGTTATCAGGCTTAAATGGGTTTAAATCCTAGAAAATGGGACGCCAGAGAGAGTCCCAGACAGAGCATGGCTTTTTTCCGATTCAAACACTTATGTCCACACTCTGCAGATTAGTTTATACTGCAGGTCTGCTGGATACATGAAGCTTCTTCACTTTTTCCTTGCATACAAGAAAGACAAGCTTGGCTAACTGTCAACACCTTATGAAAGAATAGAGTAGAATTAAACTTTATTGTCATTACATAGTCAAGTATAAAGCAACAAAATTCAGTCTCTCCATTTAACCCATCCCTTTAGGGAGCAGTGGGCGGTCATTTGCAGCGCCCAGGGAGCAGTGTGGGGGTTAAGGGTCTTGCTCAGGAACCCAGAGTGCAGGCTGTGGGGATCAAACCGGGTACTTGCAACCTTCTCTGAGCACAAGTGCACTGCTCCAACCATTAGCCCAACACCCCCCAAAGAGAGAGGGAGAGACATGCAGCAAAGGACCACCGGCCGGATTCAAACCCACGTCAAAGACCAAGGCCTCTGTACATGGGCTGTGCGCATCAACCACTGCTCCACCGGAGCATATGATGAGATTCCAAAGGTTTTTGTTATTTAATAATGGGCAAATGTGCCGATATTGCTGCAGTAATATTACTATTTAGTAATAATAATTGTACTAAATTGTGTTTTGGTTTTTAATGTTTAACCAGGTAAAAGGCCTAATTACCATGACCTCTTTTATAAGCATGACCTGGCAAATAAAGACAGCAGCACATCAGAGTGGGCAGAAAAAGGAACAATATTAATAATAAAGGGAGAAAATTGAAAAATATGTTCAGAAGTTGCTGTTAGAGACACAATTTCTGTAAAATATCTTTTTTGGTTTTTACAGGACTCAAATCTAGTCAAGCACCAAGATGGATCACCTACCTAAAAATATGACTTAAAAGTAATTTTCACAGGAAAAAACAAATTGAAAATAAAATGAAATAAGGCCAGGCTCCAAATTGCATTTTCCGCTTTACCATTTCTTTATACAATTTGGCATATCTTACCCAAATAGACTGCAGATCCTTCTCTGCACACATTGAAGAAAATTGCCCATATTGGTATAGTGTAAACAGCCTTTAAGATTATTTGGAGTCTTTTCGCTCTAAATGAAACATTTTTCAGTGTCAAATAGTCTCTTAATGTATTCTTTATCAGACTGTTCCTCTAAATAAATTTTAATGGAAAACAGAATTTAATAAAGGACTTGTCTGAAACTGTTAGCAGAGCATATTGTTGCCTGAAACTCCACAGCTGTTTGTGGATCTTTGAGCCCCTTTGAGTCAGTGTGTTCAGAGTAACTGCTTCTTGGCACAAAGGCAGACACAATAAATATGAACTGAATAAACTCTAGACAATAAAAAAGGCAGCACAACAATAACGGCTCGGCTCAGCTTAGCAGGGGGGCTTATTGGTTTAATTCTCAAAGTACACAAAGATGGGAGGCTGCATTAGAACAAACAACTGAAGGGGAATGTTTGTGAGGCTCAAAATCCAATCTAGCACGTTTTTCAGCACGTACAGCAGACTTCGTGCAAATATTAACATTGCATCTACTGGAGGGCAATCTGGTCGTTGCCATATTGTTGCGTTTTTTTGCACACGAGAGTCGATAAACAGAGTTAGGCAGATGTTGAATGTTGCCTCGGTTGTTGTGGTAATGAGCAGCAGGTTCAGTGGCTTCCATCCTCAGTGCTGCTGTGTCTCAGCTGGTCTGTGCAATGTGCTGGAACAATAGTGTGGTCGGCATTGTGTTTCAGTTGAATGTCATGTTAGCAAGAGTCTCATCAGATGAGCAGAACAGCAGAAAGCAGCTTTTCTACGTGGCAGGACCTCTGGTTTCTAGTTCCTGATTTTTCCTTCTATATCCTTCTCTATTGTGTATAATTTACCTTAAGGGAATTTATGCAAGATCATGGAACCAAATCTTTATGTTAAATCAAATACCTAGAATCAAGAATGCATTTCTTCTTTAGAATTGCTTTTGGACCAGACCTTCACTTGTACCCGTTAAAAAAAAAAAAAAAAAAACAAAGACACAAAGAGGAAAAGGATTCCTTCAAATCTATGGTCACATTCTAGTCTGCCGAATCTGAACTAAACACTGCTGACGAAGAGCGAGCTGGCAGGCACAACGGATGCTGCCAAAAAACCCAAGTCATTAAAAATAAACACAGCTGCTGCTCTAACTCCAGCTAAGTTAAGGTAAAAACTTTGATTTTTTTTTTGGTAAATGGGACACTACTTGGGCGTTTTTGTGCTTTGTAAACATAGTAATTCAAAGGAAAAAAGTAAAAAACATTTGTGTGCAACATTAAAATCTTTCAACACCTTATATTTATGATCCGTATTGCTAACATGAACAGTCAGTTTGTTATCTGGCTTGAAGCAGAGCAGGAAAATCCCTCCAACAGGCGGTTAGCATTACAAAACCTACAACTTCAATGGAAGCCCGTCTTTTTTTAGAGAGCTCAGAATAATGAATCTAAGCATCTTGCTGTGTTTTTGTCAGCATCCATAGCAGTTGAAGCTTGTTACTGCATTGTAAAGCTCTGGGTGTCTCTACACACGTTTCTGTCATTTCTACTATAACAATATTGTATTTTTATGATTTCTTCCCCAAAATAGTAACAAGAAGGGCACACTGATCATCAGTTTCACTGGAAGTGGAAGCTTTTTGTGAATATGGCTTCATAGTGAACCTCTAAAGGAGCATACACTGGTAGTAATGTTTTATTGTATAGGTTTACATGAGATAAAACAGTAAATTGATGTATTAAAACTCACCGCCAGTGTGTAGGCGACTATCTGCTTCCCTGGATGTTCAGATATGTCAGTTTACCATGTATGATCAGGAACATCACGGTACAGTATAATCTTGTCCTGTTGAACACGTTGCTTTGCCTCAGCGATAAAGTGAGGCCTCCGTCTTAGGTGAGAGCGGTGACATCTATTAGATTTATAAATCATGTTAGGTGAGGGATGATGGGGAATGGAGGGGGTGAAGCAAGAGCTCAGGGTTGTAAATCTCATTACCAGAGACTGCTACAGCCCCCCCGCCGCATCATTCAGTCTTCAATCTCTCCCATTATCAGCTGACCTTGACCGCCAACACAGACACTTACACTCAATCAGGGTTGCCAACGGTGAGTGTGTTTATCTGCCCTATTTCTATCTTGATATTCGGATCCCCGCCTATCTTCACTGAGGGACTGGGAATTTTGAAAAGAAAATAGCCGTTTATTCTTGGGCCTGTCATCTTTCTGCTGTCTTGGTGTAATTTAGCCTATCTGCTTGTCCCTTTTGCTCAAAAGCAGGACAGATCCTGCTTAATATGCTTACAATACCCCTCCCTCAATGTTAGACAGGTGTTTAATCTTTATTTAATGGTGAACAAAACTATGTGCCTTATTCATCAATGTATCAAATAAAAACAACAGGAGATTAAATCTGAGAATTTTAGTTCCATTTTGATGGTACCTTATTGTCCACCTCACTGAGACAATGGAGAATGTTAGGATAATTTATAAAAAGCTAAAAGACATTAAAAAAAGAAAGTATTAATTAAACATTTAGCATGAATACAGAATTTCTGGTGCTCTGGAAATTTCCAACGGACCCATTTGAGCAGATACAGATTATAACTTATGTTAAACAAGTTCTCTGGAGGCATGAATCCGACCTGACCCACCATTATGTTTAAAGGAGTCCTATGTTCTCAGAAATGGATCATTATGATGGTTCAAGGAAGATTGGGGAGCATTTTTGAAGAATATTTGGCATTCAGCTTTTTCAGATCTACAAAAGCCTAATCAACACAAATCAAGTGTTGAAACTGACTGCTAACTCTTACATTCAGGCATTCTATTCACATAAATTAAATGTGCAAGACCCCCCAAAATAATGCATCAGAGGGATTATTTGTGCATCATAACTGGCTATACTTCGTATTTTTTTTATATGCTTTAAAATCTATTTATTTTTGGGGTTTTTTAAAGGAGAAAAGCACCCTCAGCTTAACAATGAGTCATTATCAGTTCAAAAACTGGTACTGGGCCTTCTGGGCCTTTATCCTGTAATTTAAGGATTTCTTTGGACAAACAATCCTTTTCTAAGTTTGCAGAGAGGATGCAAAAGAAGAAAAAACTAATACAAAAAAAGGTTACTCACAGCCATGACCTTTTCCCCAACTTCAACCAAACAGCAAGTGAAAACAAAACACACACACCCTGCATTTAGCTAGAAGAGGCTACTTGAAAAGGTCACTTTGGTCTGTGTCCGATTGTAGAAATCAGATGGTGCAGAAAAGTAAATTCTGACAAATTATTCAGTGAGATTTTTGAACTTGATTGAAGAAGCACAAACTTCACTACAGTGCCATCAGGTCAAAGCATAAGGTTCCTGTTGTGCAAATTTAGCATCAACAGTGCCTTTAACCATGTTCTGACTAATGGCATCAAAAAACTGACAGAATGGGCAGAAGACCTAAAAAATGAAAATAAAAAAAACTTTTCCGTTTGTTCACTCCATTTTACTTTGTTATTTCTCAAAGAGTTTCCATCACTAAACAGATTTCTAAGCATGACATTTTTACACAGTCAAATACATATTCCAGATGATTGCATTGGTCTCACCAGGAACAAAGGAGCATGTCCTATAAGATGAAGCGTTTCATAGAGAAAAGCATAATAATTAGAGGCGTTTTCATGAAAATGTGCCGATGAATTCTTGCCTAGTTCTGTATCCTTACATCATTTCTTCACCCCGTATTCGGCTTCTTGCAATGCATCTTAATAGGTTTTTCATGCCTGAAGCAGATTCAAGGCCGTAGAGCGAGAATGTGCCGCATTGTGCTGCGTAGATCTGGCTGGCTCAATAATAACTCATAACAACACTCCTGGCTATCACACAAGCCCCAAACTGTCACTGCTCCACCGCTGCGCCTTTGGGAAGGCAAGTTCACCATGAATAATTTCACCACAGCAGCACAGAGCTAGGCTTGCCCAAAGGAACATCCTGAAAAAGTACATTATGTCTATCCGGAGGCGCAATCCATGGGCTAGTGACAGCTTCACTCATGTTTGATAGGTGAGGATGTGCACAGTGGCAATCAGCTGTAAATCCGAAAATGCCACACTAGAATAAAAGGACATAACCTGGAGCATGAGTTTCACACTAATAAATGAGCGGATTCAGAAATTCTCACCAACTTGACAGAGCTGTCGCATGGAGGCTTATTGACCTTTGGGGTTTATTTTTCATCTTTTTTCTTTTTTTAGGGTGGATTAGCAGTTTCAGAGCAGATGGACAAAAGACTGTTAAGAACAAACAGAAACTGTAGAAGCTTTAAGCCAATTCATGCAGAAATGTGGGGAAAAAAAACATGGAAGCACATCGAGGTTTGTGATCTTAGAAACTGCAGTATGTAAATTGGTTTTGATACTTCAGTATCATTGGGCATAAAGTGCCAGTCAAATGTTTGAAAGCAATTAAAAATAAAGTATGTTCTTCTCAGAGTCAATAATGGAGCCCTATCAGCTTCTAAAATGTAAAATCTTACCATCCCTGCACTGAGATGGGGAAAATGCTCAATTCTGAGCATTCCTAAAGGTTAGGGACAAGGTGCTGCCTCAAATGAATTGCCTTTAATAAAAACATTTTTTGCTGTACAGAAACTGAAATTTTTAACTACTGGAGTGCAGCACCATTAGGGGTGACGTATCTGTTAATATTTTTAAAAGGCCCTGGTGTATTTATTCAAGTTTTCTAAAATATTTGAATCTACATCTACATTAAAATCACATTAATTCAGTGTGCAACCTTTGTTTAGCTAGCAGTTGGCAGGGAAGTCGAAATCTACATCAAAATTTAGAAGATGGTTCTGGGAAAGGCTCAAACAGTGCTAGGCAAAAAATTCTTGTAATTCGTACTTTTCCTGACACCCTCCATGTTTTACTCTTAGTTGTTCATCTTAAGCTAAACTACCATTAATAGTTTAGGAATGAATGGGTTTTTTTGCGCTTTCAACAGCAAAAACAATGTGGAGATGGTAGCCGTGTTTTTGTCAGCAGGTTGCAACTAGAGAAATAAAGAATATGCTGACACACACTTGTAATTTTTGCTCTTTTTTGAATAGAGGCTATTGCTAAAACTGTAGTACAGCTAAATGCTACAGAGATTTAGAAGAGTATAAATTTTAGTCTTTTTTTCCCATATTTTCTGTATAAGATATAAAAAAAATTTAAATATATATACAGAAACTATATAACTACAGTAAAACTGCCTGGGGGGGGGGAGTATACATGAAAAATAAAGCACATTAGCTGCATTCCTCAGCAAAAGTTCCCATATGTTGCACAGCAAGCTAAAATAAGAAATCTGAGGATTAGTAGTTAGGACCTCAAACTTTTTTTTCTTAAAAGATTTTATCAAATATTGAAACTAGCTGTGCTTACAGAGGATGATTAGAATATATTTCCATTCATATTAACATACAAGCCAATCGTAGCCCCCTAATGCATCTATTTGATGTACAGTGGGGACTGGTTGGAAATGGACGGTTTCCTGCGTGATTCCCACGTGAATCACGTTGTATTTCCTGAGGCCAGTTTTTTTATTTCAAAAAGAACTGCAATGTACCCGGACAACCACCAGGTGGCGCTTGGGACCTCTGCCGTGCTGAGGGTGACGTTTGTGGGCCTGCATTCAACTGAAAAGCAGGTTTATTGGGGATCTTGGTGTGATACTGTGCTATTTTATTTTGTTTTTGATTAAAATAAAGTTAATGAATTAATTTAACATAAGATTATGCAGTCAAGTGACTGCATAATCTTATTTTATGAAAATGGTTGCGTAGTTATAGATACACCTCCGATCTTATCTGAGAACTGTTATTTCTATTTATCTGCATCGCTATTATTTAATGAAAAATAAAATTAATTAAGTTGGAGCCGAGGATACGGACTGTAGCGCAACCAGAGAAAGGCGACAGAGACAGTGCTGCGGCTGGTGATGTTGAAATTAAAATCATATCCAAAGTTGATTTCTCATTAAGATAAGCCAAAGTTATTCAAAAGGGTATGTAAGAAAATATATTTTCTTTAGTTTTGTAAAATATAAGTGCCGTTGAAAGCTTTGTTTTTGTGTGTTACTTTCTTGCCGTGCAATACGTGACACCCCTCCCAGTCTGGTCAAGTAGCAGACTGGGAGGGATGTCACGTGTTGCGAACTTATAGCGCAGTGGTTAAGCTGAGTGGTGTGTAGACTAACAGCTTGTGGGTTCAATCCCAACTGTGGCCGAGTTGCCTTAAATGTTTTTTGTTTTTTTTTATAAAGTAATGAAAGTTAGAATGTAACCAGGTTTTCTATTTTTGAAACAACAATTGGAGTTATTCGTTGGACATTCACGCATGAGCCTGTATAAAAAGAGGAGCTGACCAGCTCCTTTAGTCAGAGACTTGCAGTAGACACCGTGTCTGTACGTTTGTGGGCCTGCAGTCAACTGAAAAGCAGGTTTATCGGGGATCTTGGTGTGATATTGTTCTATTTTATTTTGTTTTTGATTAAAATAAAGTTAATGAATTAATTTAACATTGGGACTGCATAATCTTATTTCATGAAAATATTTATAGATAGATTGATAGTAGTTATAGATACACCTCCGATCTTATCTGAGAACTGTTATTTCTATTTATCTGCATCGCTATTATTTAATGAAAAATAAAATTAATTAAGTTGGAGCCGGGGATACGGACTGTAGCGCAACCAGAGAAAGGCGACAGAGACAGTGCTGCGGCTGGTGATGTTGAAATTAAAATCATATCCAAAGTTGATTCCTCATTAAGATAAGCCAAAGTTATTCAAAAGGGTATGTAAGAAAATATATTTTCTTTAGTTTTGTAAAATATAAGTGCCGTTGAAAGCTTTGTTTTTGTGTGTTACTTTCTTGCCGTGCAATACGTGACACCCCTCCCAGTCTGGTCAAGTAGCAGACTGGGAGGGATGTCACGTGTTGCGAACTGAGTGGTCTCTAGATCAACAGCTTGTGGGTTCAATCCCAACTGTGGCCGAGTTGCCTTAAATGTTTTTTTTTTTTTTTTATAAAGCATCTTAATGCACCTTTTTCCTCCCTGTTTGCACCTCCAGTAACTTCTATGCCAATATGTGACGAGTGAATTTCTCCGCTGTGAGATCAATAAAGCTCATCTAATCACATCTACTCCAATCTAAATAAATAAATAAATATACACATGTTCAATAAATAAATAAGCATTCAATTAATTACCCCCAATAAATGGTGAAATTATATGTTCTCATAATAAATCATTTATTTAAAAAATGCTGTTATGTTCCTTTTTTTTTTAAATTCCTTTTAAAATGCTTAACTATTTTTATTCTTTTATTTTCTTTCAAAAAATCACTAGATTTTAAAAACAGTCATAGGTTTTGAGAGGTATTATATATATATAGAAACTAAAACGCTCGGATCTTTCTGTCATTTTGTGTGCGTGTGAAGCATCTGCAATGTTTTCGTTAAATATTCAAATAAATAAGATGGACTTTAAACTAGCAGACACGTTTGGATTTTTGCCATTTAATTTTTTTATTTAATTTTAAAAACGAAAGAAATGGAAATGGGGTTTTTATGTCATGATCTTGGCGCTGATGGTTTGGTTCTTTCCTCTGCTTCTTGCTCCCTGTCTCCCTGGTTCTGCGGTTCTAATCTGATTGTTTGCCTCCCATCAGCGCCAGGTTATTTGTGTGTTTTGGTGAGACGTTTCCTAGCTTTCTTTAGTCTGTCTGCTTCCTTGATTATGACCAGTTTTTTGTCCTGTGGATCAGCAGTCAACTGAAAAGCAGGTTTATTGGGGATCTTGGTGTGATATTGTTCAATTTTATTAATTTTATTTTTAAACTCGCTGCTTCTGCATCAACAGCGATGTTGATGAGTGGAAAAAACCCCCACCTGGTCTCCTTACCAAAGGGAGCACCGCACATTTCAAGGGATAAAAAGACGTTTATGTCCGCTTATAGTCGTGAAAATACGGTAAATTCTAACACTATCCATTCACAAAAATATAAATCCTACGGGAATGCCGGGGCCCCGGGCTGCAGCCCCGGTAAGCCCCTGCTAAAATCCGTCCCAGACCTGGATATACGGTATAGATATTGCTTATATATTGCCACAGTGTTTAGATATTTTTATAATTCTATTTACCCTTATATGTGTCATCTTGCACGATTGTACCATAAAAAAATCCCTAGTTTGTGAACTCCTTCTCTGACAATGTCAATAAACCTGATTCTGTTCCTGAAAAAACTGCTGTGAAACATTTTGTTTCTATAATTTCTATTTCTATATTTCAGATTAGATTTTAAAACAACACAAAGTGGGAAAAGAGCATGAGAGAAAATGTGTTTATTGTGATGAATACTGAACAGGTTTACATTGAGAGTCGTTGGGATGATTTGCGTGTTGTACGGAGAAATTCGTTGATCTTATCAATGCAGTCCTTCAAGTCACTCTTCCCCATATCAGGAAACTTTCGCTGCAGTGTTGAAACCACAAAGTTGAGCTGTGAGGGGGAGGGGGTCTCTGTAAATGGTGGTGGTTGAATTCTATTGTCAGAGAACAAGAGAGTAAGTTGTCTGCAAAGTACCGCGTCAACTCTGAATAACCTGCTAAAGCCATTTGTCGTTATTTTTTGCATTGATTAGGCGGGGGTCCTGAGGGGTAGGGGGTCTCACAAACATAAGTTGTTCATGAATGCAGGCAGACCATATTTCTGGTTTTCGTCAAGATTAAAAAAAAAAAAAATGGATTTCATTATTTGGGTTGGCAAGGGAAGATGTTTGGCCTGTATAACCCACACATCAGTCGGACAATAACATGACCAGTCCACTTACAGTATGTCCGCAGCAGATAACCACAAAAAAAAAAAAAAAAAAAAAAAAAATTCAGATGCTTTTTTTCTATTTTTTCCCCTTTGGTTGGTGCAAAGAAAAATCTAAATAAAAGTAGAAATATTGGTTGAACATGAATGCAGTTTCTATTTTTGGCAAACTTGTGTAGCCCAAGTTTAGGTTTTTCTTTAACTGTATGACATACTGTAGAAGATTCCTATTTTTATTTTCAGTTTCCAGTTAAAATGCTAACAACTGAACAGTTAAAATAGTCAACACACCTGGAAGTAGAGTAAAGTGTGTCATTGTTGTTCTTTAATAAAAAAAAAAAAAAGCACATTGCATAGATTGTAATTTTTTTTTTAAGTAATCCAGAAACAAATCCAATTAAAACCGCGAGCGGTATTGACGGCCCTCGCAGCTCGCACCGCCTGGTATGTCGCGACCGCGGGAACCAAGCGACCGCCGGCTCCACGCTCCTTCCCAGCCTATTCTCCTGCTCTTCAGCCTATGCCTGCTGCTGCTTCCCCTCATCCTCTTCATCACCCTGTGCTGCTCCTCTTCATCCTCCTCTTTCTCCGCTCGGCCTATCGCGACCGCGGGAGGTGAGCGACCGCTGCCCCCTTGCTCCTTCCCAGCCAGCGGAAAAAGCGCCACGCTTCACCTCTGGACCAGCCGGAGACAACCACAGCTTTGGTCAGGAAGGGTTAAACTAGGGATAAAAGATAATATCTGGGGATGAATCTCATCTGTCAGATATTTGCTGTAGCAATCTCAGTTGGTGGGTCAAAAGTATATATTCAAAAGATGGAAAAACAGCACTGCCAAAACCCACGGTTAGCGGTATTACACCCTACTCAAAACAAAAAAAATCATTAAAAAATCCATAGTTTGCAATAAAATCCCCAAAAAAATCACAAATGTCAAGGAACACATCTTCCATGTCCTAGATTCTTTTTTAGATGATTTATTAAATAATTCAAAGAAAGAAAAATCTTTAAACGTGAATGCCTTATAGTGCGGCAGTTGAAAATTATATCCTGGCATTATCTGTCCACTTGACCAACTATTAGGCAAGAACGCAAACGTTTGAAAAATCAGAGTGACAGACTTTAAAGAAGCGCTTTGCTATTGTAACCAGCTTACAGCAGGCTTTGTAAAGAACGTATTTTGAAAGTATCAGCTCATTTGGATAAAAGGCTGATTTTATACAATTTTTTGAAAAGAGGTCCGTGATTTCACAACAGGGTGAAATGTAATTCAAAATGGCCGACTCTACTCAAAACAAAAAAAATCATTAAAAATCCATAGTTTGCAATAAAATCCCGAAAAAAATCACAAATGTCAAGGAAGACATCTTGCATGTCCTAGATTTTTTTTAGATGATTTAATAAATAATTTAAAGAAAGAAAAATCTTTAAACGTGAATGCCATATACTGCGGCAGTTGAAAACCCCATAAGATGCTCAAAAATTCATAGATTCACGCCAAACTTGGCAGTCTTTTCTATAATCAAAGGATAAATAACTGTTCCAAATTTGGCTAGGATCGCTATAAAACTTTTTGAGATACAACAATTTCCTGTTAACACAAACTTTTGAAAAATCAGAGTGACGAACTTTTAAGAAGAGCTCTGCTGTGTTTACCATCAAACAAGTAGCAATTAGAGGAATATATTCCAAAAGTCCTAGCTCTTTTGGGAAAACGACTGATTTTTTAGAAATATTTTAACATAGTGATTTTATTTTCATAAGGGTGCCGTTTGATTCAAAATGGCCGACTTCATGAGAGGTTTAGACCATGGCTCCAATGAAACTTTTTGTAGGTGGGGGGCTCATACAGATGTGTGCCAAATTTCATTATCCTAAGAATGAGCATGGCTAGGGGCTGAATTATTTCCTGGCATTATCTGTCCACTTGGCCAACTACTAGGCGAGAACGCAAACCTTTGAAAAATCAGAGTGACGGACTTTAAAGAAGCGCTTTGCTATTGTAACCAGCTTACAGCAGGCTTTATAAAGAACATATTTTGAAAGTTTTAGCTCATTTGGATAAAATACTGATTTTATACAATTTTTTGAAAAGAGGTCAGTACTTTCACAACAGAGTAAAATGTAATTCAAAATGGCCGACTTCCGGTGGGGTTTAGACCA